>NW_007359937.1:1577341-1711935 GCF_000359705.1 Exserohilum turcica Et28A | reverse complement strand
AGGGCTGCACACATTAGAGGTGGCGTAAATCGGTTTCTCGCGACGTGTTACCCCTATATCTGATAGAAAATTGACGAGTTTTGATGAAAGATTTCTGCTTAAAAGTTGGTGTGTGTGTGTGTTTTTGTTTTGAGTGTGAGACGTGTCTCAACTATCTGCTCTTATAGCTTATAGCTCCACAGCGCGCACGCTGCACGTCTTAAAACTTGCTGTAATTAGTTTCTTGTAAGGGATTTGTATATATTCAACAAAAATTACACCTATTCTAGAAAACTTGACGTTGGTGTGACGCGATTAGATTACTAGCCTTAAGAGGGCTAATAAAGCAGCAACAAGGCGTAGGTAGCGTAAAAGAAAGCGGATACAGAAGCAAGGAGTGCTAACAAAGGGAGCTGGAGAGGATCTACTCGCTTAGCGCGAGGCTAATTAGCAGATTGCTTATGAAGAGCGTTAAGGAGGAGAGCGATTAGGTGTTAGCTGCTAGGCTCTAGCGCGCTGTAGCAGGTGTAGAGAGACTGGCTATAACTTACGTACATGCAAGAGAGATACTCTAGATAGTAATTAACCTACTCTATTAATTTCTATATATTATACTGTTGTGTTGTTGAGATATACGTCTATAGAGGTGCATAGAGTTGGTGGGGTGCGCCGCTCGCTTGTACGCGCCGCTCGCTTGTAAAACACGTTATTGTTTTGATATGTTTGTGTTTCTTGCTAAATTTAAGCTTTAATAAGCTCCTGCGTTCCTATTAGCCCCTTTAGTCTTAGCATTAGAGCCTAAGCTCTGTGAGAAAATTCTCACAGGCGTGAGAAAACGAAGGAAGGCCTCCTTCTTCTTCCTACTGCGCGCTAGCGCCTTAGCTGCAGGTGTTGAAAGTGCTGTTAGTCGATTCCTCGTGGTCGGTTCTCCTAGATAGCGTGCTTTCCTAGCGGTTTCCAGAAAACTCGAAGTTGGTGTTGGTTAAAGTGCTTAGTAGCTGTTGGTTCAGCGCACTGGGCACACTCGGCGAGTATGATTATACCCCCACAAGTCATGAGATCTGGATGAGAAGCAAGTAAGCTGAATGTTCTCAGGGAGAAGAGTTCTGGTTGAAGCATACAAAACAAAGTGAACCACCATGCCCCGGTCGCATTATTTTGCGTTGCAGAGAATAGAGACTCAGACAGTTCGAACGCGGCTTGCACACAGGTAGTGGCGCATTGGGCCTGGAAAGTGGTCTGCAAAGTATTGGGCTCAAATCCAGGCTCGCCCGAACCAGAGCCCGCCTCACGCTCTTGGCGGGAGCGTTTTGCGGCCGCGCAAAAGGCACTGAAACTTGGTCTATAAAGTAGGATCCTGAGATGCAGAAATCTAGCGTGGAGGACATTTCTTTGGCGTCTGAGGATACGGTCTCGGGAATTGAGAGCCGCGCATTCCCTCTCTGTATCGCGACCCCACCATCTTAGGTCATGGACCAAAGAGGTCTTGAAGTCTCTGAGGATATTATCCATGCGAACGAGGGCGCCAAAATCTGAAGACGAGCTTTGCCAGTAAATAGAGGCGAGGATCTTACCAAGAATCTTAGCAAGCCGTATATTCTCTACGACAAATAGATTCTGTGACAGAATTCCCTCAGATTGAACACACCGTTCAGTATCGATGCCTAAGAATTCATCATCGACAGCTGCTGGTGCAAGGACATCATCGGTCATCTGCAGGACGGGCGGTCTTCCCAAGGTCATGCAGACGGTCCTGAAAACAAATCTTCGTCAACAAGCTTGAGACATAAATGGGAGGGAAAAACCTACATTTCCATTTGTAAGCACCCATACCATACTCTCCGACGGATTTCGTTTTCTATGGCGGACCGTTGCTCAGCACATCTCTCATTATACAACCCTAGGCCTACCGCAACGCGACACGCTAGCCCTATGATGTTGTAGCATCGCAAAGGATACTCGCCCGAGAGTGCACAGTGGCTTACGAGCAGCAACGCTTGCACGTGGGAAAGATCGCCTTTGTCGATAATGTCTATCTGCAGCAGACTCCTCATGCGGGTGCTGAAGATGGCCGATGCTGACTCTTTTTCAGGCAGGTCGGAGAACTCGCAGCCGAGAGCAAACATGGCATTGAGAGCACAGAAGAAAGAGGCTTCGGAACATTGGTCGCCTCCAACGCCAATGTCACCCGTCTTACCCGTCTGGGCTCCTGGGTAGCCATTCGATGTCCACAAGGAGTCATATCGCTTTCGGAAGCTAGTGGAATGCGTCCATGGATAGAATATATGAACATTGTCAAAGTAGTGATCGAGAAGCTGATCAGCCACTCGCCGTGGGGGCAGGGCGAATTCAGCCGTCAACAGCGTCGCTGCCGTAGACATGGACAAGGATGAGGTCGAAGGCCGACCCTGACTTGCATGTGGGGCTGATCTTTGTCGGCTCTCTGGGTTAAAATTAGGATGAGAATGAGATACTTCCCGGAGCAACGAGTGGACAGAGGATTGTCCGAATAACTCGTCCTCTTGAGAAGTTAGATTAGAGCTTTGTAGTAAAGTCGTGGCGCCCATGGCACTAACAGGACTTGGTCCGCCTGCTTCGGGAACCTGCACACCTACACCCTGTGCAGGTATGGCTGGGCTCGTATCTGTACCGACAAGTGCCGTTTGAGGCGGATGTCTGGGGCTACTGGAATCGTGGCTGGGGGTAGCATTGGCAGCAGCCGTTTCTGTCTTGCGGCGGAGCTGGTCAATAACCTGATGCATCTCGTGCACTTGCTTCTGCAGAGACAGGATGTATCTAGCCGAGTGCGTCAGTGACAGCAAGACACATGATAATGTGAATATCAGCCTACTCATGCTCACTCTGATGCTTGGCTGCCGTAGCAATGAGCGTGTAGGTGCAGCGACCGGGAGGTTCCCGCCGTTTGTTGCAGGGGCTGCATACGGGCTTGGATCCATCGCACTTGACTTTGCGCTCTCGGCAGTGATCGCATGCTAATGCGACTCTCTTGCGTTTCGTAGGACGAATCGAGGCCGAGGGCGAGATGGCATCGACGTGTAATTGCGGGCTTTCCATGACATTGGCGTGCCGCGATTGACCCGAAGAGCGGGGGAGAAGACAGGAAAAGCAGGGCGGGCAGCATCGACCTTTTCACGGCTTGTAACCTGCATGGACGCGCAATGACCCAGGACGCGCAATGACCCACCCCACCAAAAAACCTATTGCAAAAGATGAGGCTGTACAGCCACCCACAGTCGCTATTATCACGAGATTTCATGGTGTTATAGTAATTATAGCATTGCAATTATAATAGGCTACTTGTATCTACTTAGTAGCTTAGTGGTGCGGCCATAGCAGGTGGTCCAAGTTAGGACGGCTAGTGCAGCCACCTTAGCTTGTACATGAGATAAATCAACAACAACACGTTTCTAACGCTTCTGCTTTTAAGAGAAGCCTTATGAGGCTTTGCGCTTACCCCTTTAGGATAATTGTATAGCTTTTTCAGCCTCCTAGGCTGCCTTTTGAGCCTCCTTTTAAGCCACCTTGGCGGCTCTCTCCTTCTCTCTCACCTCCTTGAGCCTCTCTCTCTCAACACGCTTCTCCTGGGCTATTTAAAGCTTGTACAATTGAGCTTGTCTCCTTAACTCAGATCTCTCAGCTTTCTGGAGTTGTAATTGCTATTGTTCTTATTGTTGTTCCATCTCATCCTCCTTGGCTTGGCGAACCTTCTTAGGAGACCAAAAGACAGCTCCTCCATGGTACTCCTCAGGCCTATTGAGTTGAAGCGTGTAGCTCTTCTTTTGGTGTCTCTTTTTAACCTTCAGAGCCTCCCTTAAGCCCTGGTTTTCTCCTTTAAGTATACTATTTTAAGCTAAGAGGTGATGGAGGCTTCGGCGAAGCTTTTTTACCTCCTTATTATTAAAATCCTTCACCTCCCGGCGTATAATAGACTTAATTTTGAGCCAATCATCTCCACTAAGGACAGAAGAAGAGCTTTTATCTAAACTAGAGGCCTCTTGTTGAAACTTTTGGAGAATAACCTTAGCATTTAGTGGGTTAATGCCAATTGCCTTAAAGGAGCTTATAATAGTCTCCTTTCTAAAAGCTATACCCCAAGCCCTCTAAAAGAGCTTAAAGAAGTCTCCTTTTGCTAGAGGAAGGATTCCATGGCTCCAATAGAGGAAGTTTGACAACTCCTTTAAGTAGGCTGACGCTAGAGGCCCAAACATCCCAACGTCAAGAGGCTAAAGCCTATGGGTCAAATGAGGAGGATATACAGCAACTAGAATCCTATAGCTGTTGCAATAATCCAGAAAATCTATGGTTACATGAGATAAGTGGCCATCAACAATGAGTAACTAGTACCCAGTTCAAGCGTAGCGTGCAGTCTCTCTTTCAAAGACCTCTTTAAGCCAAGCTAGGCCTATATCATTGTTAGTCCATCTAGAGGGCGATGAGGTAACAAAGACTAAGTGCTTGTTTGGATTAATAGCCTCTACCTAGGCTGATTTTAGAGCTCCAGCATCTGACTAAAAGATGAGAGATGGAGAAAGAGGTGTACCATCTGAGCAGATACAGGCTAGGACTGTAATCCACTCTCTAGAGCCATCTTATAGGCTTGAAACAACTCCTCCTCTTTTATATTGCCTCTTACTAAAGATCCTTTTAGACCTTCTAAGGATTCCAAGTAAGAAGCCCTTTTTATCCATATTAAAGATGTGAGAGGGCTATATATTGTACTCCTTCATCTTATTATGTAATAGCTCAAAGTACAACCTATACTTAGTTGCTGAATCAGCCTTGTAACGCTTCTGGTCCATAGGACTCTGCTAGCGAGAGATGAGATAAGAGGAGTTCCTGCAGAGGAACCTAGAAACCCAGCGTTCTAAAACGTCTCTACTAAGCAAGAATGACGCAAGATGGCGTATTATTAGACGCGAAGGTGGTGTACGCCTCTTAGTAAGGGATTCGATGTACTGTACAAGCTCCTTTTCGCGTTGTGGGTAGATAGAGAGGTGGGCGAGCGCGCGAGGCTGAGTTTTGCTTTAGTGTCTTCAAGCGAGCGTACGATAGCTAATGCTAAACCTTTTTGCAACTTGGCGATAGCTAAAAGATGCGCCTAGTTCGCGCAATTTAATTTCTTTAATCGCTTCCTAAATCAGGTCTATATTAGTGGAGTTATGAGGTATTTTGTGTAGGTGTTGAGTATGGTAGGGTGGGTCATTGCGCGTCCTAGGTCATTGCGCGTCCATGCAGGTTACCGGGTACGGTCGAACCTTCACCGCATACCGTACCGGACGGCGCAATGATCCTTCGCGTCGAAAACTCGTAGAGACAGTTTCAACTCTTATTAATCCTTCTCTCCCACAATTCGATAAGGTCTACATGGATTGCGCTTGCAACAGCGTATCCACGTTCCGATATGGTTCGTAGCAGTTGAAGGATAAGGTCTTGTTCTTGTGCCTTGGAGACCCGAGCTCCTGCGATGCGAAGTGGAATGAAAAGAAGAAGACCAGCGACTCCACGGTCTAGCAATTCCTGGCTGAGTCGAAGGATTTCATGCATATGCCCTTCAATGCTTAATCTGCTGAGTATTGGAGCCTGTGGTGAATTGGGCTTACTCCAGTGGCTGTGGTAATCATAAGACCCTGAAAGGTAGATACTGATGGCATGATAATAGTTTTTTGCGACGAGAAAATCAGTTTCGGCTTCGGTAGTCTTCCTCTCATATAATTCAGTAGATACCCACCATTGCTGCAACCATTGCTGCAACACAATGCCCTCATCAGCAAGCATTTGAGTCTCTGCATGATGCAGTCTTGAATCCAAATCCAGTTCTCCAGTTTTAGCAAAATGCAAGGTGCGTATACTCAAGTCACAGAAATGTGGCAGCTTATCGAACAGGGCTTCCTTGGGATGCCACAGCCTTTGGCCCTCTTCGCAGCTCCACCATTGCGACAGCGCATGGGTCCAATCCGGCCCACTCAGAAATGTGGGCTGGGAATATATCAACGCCCGTGCGATCTCGAAGATGCGAGTAGTGAAAAAGAAGTTGCGTGTGTGGCTAGCAGCTGGGTTCGCGAGCAGTAGGTTTTCCGGACTCTGCAGACGAAGGATTGCACATGTACCGTTCAGAAAATGCGACAGCCAGTCTGTTCCAGAGCTGTCCCGCATCAACTAATTAGAGTCAACAGGCTTCAGGGCTTCAGGACCAGCTTCTACCCACCTCAAACAAAGCTAGGAAGAACGTCGACCACAACATGACAGGGTCTGCTAGTGTGTTGGATGTAATAGCGGCCCGGACCAATTTCACAGCCTGAGTATATGACTGGAGTGCTTGGAGTCGGTCCTGCCTGACCTGTGTCGTGTCCAACAGCAATCGTTCATGTCGACAACGATAAAGCGCAGCGATGGCGGAGACGGCACTGCTCAGGGCAGGCGATCGGTGCAAGAAAAGCTGCAATTCCTTCTGCCATGATGCATTATTTCTGGAGAAGGAATTCATGGCCAGAAAGTAGTCGAAGAAGTATGTCAGATTGCGATCGAGGTGAATTACTGGCTGAGCTTTAGGACCCTGGCCATGGCCAACAAAGACGAGCGCCGCTGGACGACGAGCTGAGAAAACACACGGCTGTTGCGTTCGCTTGCAATAATCACAAGGAGCACCACCAGCGCACTCATTTCATGTCAGCATGCAAATCTGGCCATGGCAGGGGATTTTTACCTTGATCTTCCGCTTTGCGCATGCTTGACATCTCGTTCTTCGTGCGCGGCGGCCGTCAAAAGGCCCTACGCTAGTTCCCATCCGTGCCAGATGGTCAAAATATTTACGGAAACAGCGGAGAGACAGTTAATTTGCTGGGTCTTTGTCGAAAAGAGATATGATCTTGATTCGAATGTGGGAATAAAGCAGCGCACTTGCGGCGTTGGTTGATTATATCGCCGCCCAGAGAGGCGCAGCCGATGGGGCTCTGCAGGCGCGCCTTACTTGATTGGGAAATATTAGAGCGCGCACCCTCGTATTCGCCCTAGCCATACTCAGTCACGCTGATCCCCTGCCAACGAGCCTTTGACTCGAGGGGGCTAGATTATTGCAATGTTGTGGGGCATGGGCAGTGCTCAGGACTGAATCTTTTCCGCACAGATGGATTTCGTGTGAACTTGTCTCCAAAAGGAAGTGAAAGAGCGCCTGTACACGTCAGTGGCTCGCCATGAAACTACGTGGAAAAGTGCCTATAAAGTGTCCATCTTCTGAAGCATGTTTCTTCATGCAAACAAGTTCATCTTTTCACTCAACTCGAATACCACGTCGAACCATCCATCATGCACACTTTCGTCGCCTCAAGCTTGGCTCTCGTAGCTACTGCTCCTTTACTTTCGACGGCAAAGATTATCGTCGGACATGTCGGCCAGGCCAATATCACCATTGGAAGCACATCCCTTCTCTTGACGGATACGCATCGCCAGGATCCCTATATCGACGATGGAAGAAGCCAATCCATTATGGTATCCAGCTTCTACCCTGTCTTGAATTGCCAGAACAAAAGCGTTGAACCATACATGCCGCCGCAGACAGCCGCCTTTATGGACAAGAAGTTTTCCGTTTACGGTCTTCCCAACGGAACATTTCCATCGCTGCAGTTAGAAGTATGCAGCGAGCCAGCGACCGGGGGGTCTTGTTCCACACCAACTCTGCCACTGGTGCTCTTCTCTGGTGCACTAGGCACCAGCCGCTATCTTTCCAGTGTCATGCTGCAAAGTGTCGCATCCTCAGGGTATCTAGTCGTTTCCATCGATCACCCATACGATGCCGACATTGTTGAGTATCCAAATGGCACACTCATCACCGGGGTCGATATTCCCGATGATAAGATCAATCAAACAGTCGCCACACGGGCAGCCGACATCTCGTTCACCCTCAACAGCCTACGAAAGAGCGGTGTTTCAAAGAAGCTGTTCCCAGCGCATGACATCCACCAATATGCCACAAAAGTAGCCGTTATGGGCCACTCCCTCGGGGGTGCAGCTGCAGGGGCTGCAGCTATGCAAATGCCTTCTGTAAGCGGTGGCATCAATATCGACGGGACAATGTTTGGTCCTGTCCTCGATGAAGGCCTCGATCGGCCCTTCATGTTAATAGGTCATGATAACAAGACGCAAGAAACAGACCCCTCGTGGAAGATAGTATGGCCAAAGCTGCGAAGCTGGAAAAGGGAGATTGAAGTGCGCAAGTCGGCGCATTATTCATTCTCTGACATTCCTATACTTCTAAGCACGATGGGGGTAGGAAGCACACAGTTGGCTGGTATCGGTGATCTCTTGGGTACGATTGAAGGGAAGAGAATGATGAAGCTTACTACTGCTCATGTTGTTGCCTTTTTTGACTTCATACTGAAGTCTCGCAGTCAGCAAGGATTCGCGGAAGTGGCTAACGAATTCCCAGAAGCTGTTACCATCGCTTAGCAACGATTCCATCAAACCGGGAAGGATTGAACTACCCTTGTCCGTTTTGGGAATTTCTTTAACGTCCAGAACCCTTTCAAAATACATGTTAACTCCTCGGTAGTCGTACAGAAACTTCGCCGCTTTGTATATAATATAGATCTTTATGCTTTTGAAATCCCCCCTCTACTTATGCACACATTCTTGTTGCTGTGATAAACATCCGAAATGAGCCACAGTACACATTGTGTCCCACACACAATATGTGAACCTCATAATTCTAGATTCTCGTAGAAAACTTAGTCCCAAGCCCCTTACCCGCAGCTCATTCTGAGAAAAGCTTACTACAGTAATTGCCTCCTTCCATACCTGCGTCCTTCTCGGCGTGTTTGAAGCACATTAGCGGTGCGAGGCCCAACAGCCCGCAGCTGCGCCGTAAAACGATATTCACTTAAAAAAGGCCTCTCTTAACCTACCACTGTGTCCAATTCAACCAGCCAGCTCTGTGACTAGAAGGAAAGGGTGATTCATACTGTCATCCATAATTTACTACGCCTGCCGCGCTGTGCCGCTCTATAAACTCGTATTTTTGGACCCTCACATTCAGGGATGACTAAATAATGAATAACATTTTATGAAGCATTCCTTGTAGATAATTTAGTAGTTATTCAGCTAACTAAGGGCACTGTGCATGAATGGATAACGAAATCACTCTACAAGTCCGAGACAACCTTACGCAGCGTCATTATCTCATGCATAGCCTCGGAAATCGGATGGCAACAACAATGATGGCAAACAGCGTAGCAGGCTACTGCTGAGGTTTGGCAAGATTGAGCCGCTCGTTGTGCAATCGTCTGGATCGGCACCCTCACTTCATTAGGGGGAAAGCTACGCCAAGTCTATTGGAGGATGAAATACCAATAAGTTTAGTCAATGCCATGGTCAAAATCTCCTGGCAAGCGAAATCGGCGGTGCTGCTCGATGCAACATATCTTCACTTGGACTCTACCGACTTTTTCTAAGACAGCAATTGTGAAGTCTCTTGATGATAACTGCTCCAACGAAATCAAAGATTAGAATAGTTGAAGCTCTTTTCAAATTCGATGACCGCTTTATCTTCTCTTGGTAATTGTTCAGAAAACATTTATTATGTGTATGTAAAACAGTTACGTGAAATAGTACAAAGGGCTTATGAGAAATCCACATGTCGGCTAGCGTGTTAGAATTAGATATCCTTCCATTAAACAAATGTCTGATAAGAAGCCTAATCTCAGACGGAAATCATGGAGTAGTCTTTTGGTTGCTCTCACCTGACATAGAATATACATTTACTAGTGAGAGCCTGGTTTGGGTGTAGGTGTAGGCTGAGGCGGAACGTTTGCCAGAGCTGGGCAATTTTCCAGGACCGTTCCCTTGTCACAGCACATACCCCCAAATCCTTGCTCAGCAATACAACCATTGGCAAATTGTTCAAGAGATGAGATTCCCAACTTGTAGCACTGTGATTGTGATTAGTAACGTCAGTCAATCTGAATGGCTATACCAAGACGTAATAGGTCTATTCTGGACAAAGAACCACTTACGTTTGGAGAGATCTTGTCTACCAGCTTATAGTGTCCGTGAAGATCTGCGCAGACAGATACAGTAGCCGTTACATTAGAAGCACCGTCCGGGTCTATAGCCAAACAAAAAAAAATCAGATTAGCGAATTTATGAAGTAATCACATTAGTGCGTGGCCGCTCTAGACTTACTGAAGCATTGGCAAAAAGCTGCCTTAGCCCTCGTATTGTCACGGGCCTCAACATCTCCGTGGAAAGGGAAAGCTAATGTCAAGGAGCTACTAAGAATGCACATTAGCACTTATATTGAGCAAGGTTGGGGTAATTGTTCGAGCCTACAGGATAGTAGCAAGAGCGAAGATTGAGAACTGCATTTTGATATAGCAGGCTAGAGTGATGCAAATACCCAGATTTTGGGAGGAAAGACTAAACTACTGTGCCAGAAGTATTGGTTTGTATAGCAAGGTGTAGCGGCAGAAGTAGGGGGATCGGGACTGCACTTTAAGTACATGAGCATCCACAGTCTTAAGAGTTCTTGCACATGCAAGGGGTAGGAAATGTGGGTCTGGTAATATAGCACAGTGATTGTGCTAGTATTAGCGCTTATGTCCCTGCAATACACTAACGACATAAAGAACTCAATCTCGGCTTGTGGTGATGATCCCTACTAGTACCAAGTTCATTATGCAAGATCATCCCCTGATCTCGCATGATTGCTGTTTTTTCCACACTCAATAGGGATGCAGGAGCATGTATTATGTTACTAACATAGTTTTGAATCCGTATGTAAGTTGTTTATAGAAGTGTTTTAAGCTAGCTGTTCTTGCTAGTGTCGCAAAACTTAAGCCCTGACATAATGCTCCATCGAGAGTGCCGTATCGATTGTATTAGGAACTTAACATAGCCTCGTTGCACAAATTAGACGCTACAAATACAACGATAGTAGAAATAGTACGGTAGATATCATAGATATGCCAGCCCTCATGTTTCAACGATTCTACATCGTGCTCAAATGGCGCATTCAGAATGCGAAGCTACCTCCAGAGTTTCTGTGTGAGAACTTAATTTCAGCTGCAATTTCGTTTATCAATAATAGTAAAGCGTGGCACGCTGGTGACATTCGAAACAGTGGCTGCCATATTTATTAGCCTCTGTATATCATCTGCTTGCTAGGGATCCTTGCATTGTTTCTTGGAATGCATATTGGATAAACTCCCGAAATTAAACTGAAGTGCTAAACAAGTCCTCGGTAACCTGAAGATCTACTGTCTACTGCTGTCATGACTGGGAACTCGCTTCATATTCTCCGTGTTGCAGGTACTATGGGTCAAAATCGGTAGAGTCTTGGGAAATTCTTCGTAGAATTCCTTGCCTTGGTTATTAATAACTGTTGTGGCGCAAAGGGTGACCTAAAAAACAAGCAACAAGATAGTGATGAGAATAGGTACAATACGGTGACGATCTGGTCGATCTCCGGTCACTGGGCTAAATATATGATCCTCAGCCAAGGCGCTACTATTCCCCTATCAGACGATGCTATACCACTAACAATCTGACGTAAGTTCAGCTAAAAGATCCCGTAATGCGGTATTTGTATTGCAGATTTTATTACGTATTTGCAGTGTCTTTCAAGCTTGGATTTTTTTTCACGTCTCCGCTTCTGTAGAATCCTTTATCCATTATTCCGGGAAGCTGTTGAAGTTATATCATCGGTAATGCTTTCCTGCAGGGAACGTCCAAGCCATCGCGGTATATATGGAATATCGTTGAATATTATTGGAAGGTAGTTTTGTTCATGGTGAACATCCTCAGCTGTTCATCTCGCGACGTGTGAGATGCGCTTATCTGGGGAATTCTAACCTCCATCAACATTCTTGTGGTTTTTTACTTTCCAACTGACGTTGTAAACTCTTACAATCTGCGTTAAAATACTTGATATTTTGACCTTGTCCGTCCAGAGAGTTATTGCACAATGCTGTGGACAAAAGAGTGATACTGTAAATAGTATTGCTAGACATGAAGCACACTCAAACAGTAAAATCCAATTGCTGCTAAATTCTTTTACATCTTCATAATCCGGTATTTGGACCATCCAAGATCCTTAAGCTTGTGAAGAATTATCTTGCTGGTTCCAAAGCTAAAATATAGGTGGTGCATTCAGCACCTTGAGCGGCAATATCCTCTTCGATTGTGTCAGAGAACATCTTTATCGTAGTGCTAGCTCTGTCAAGTCAAGCATTAAGCACTCAGATGGCCAGATGCAGCTCTGTTCGGTCGGAGGAAAATAAAGATGACAGAAAATATGACTCATACTGCAACGATGTGGGCTTAACTCGAGATACTCAATGATATGAACAATCATTAAAGTTTCTCTCCAAGGTCGATCAAGAACACGTGGGGCGAATCGCTTAGGCATACCAGAGATTGTATTGGTTCAACAGGTGAACTCCGAATCTAATAATTGCATAAATTGGATCTCGTGTTACTGGGAAAGGGCTAGTTCTGGCAAGGTGGAACGTAGCGTCTCATCTCAACTCGGAGGTGAAAGGCCGAATACCAGGACCAATACCGTGGTTGTACCGAGATATGGCCGAGGTGCCTCCTCTAGGGCGTTTGATCCATAAAATCATTTAGCGCTTATCCGGTAGACGCATCCAGATATAATCCACTGCCCTGTTTTTGCTGTTGTCTTCGTGTCATAGCAAAGTGTTGGAGAAGTGTGAGACGTTTGTAGATAGGTTAAAAAAATAGTAGCAAGGCTTGAATTGAACCTGATTCTTGAGGAGCCACCAAGACTCCAAATTCAAGGATATACCATATTTCCCATTACCCGCATCACCCATATTCAACAATTCCGATTAATTGTGATACGTTGAGCACATGATGCACTGGAATACACGAGAAAATAAGCAATGAACGTCACCGGTCAGTTTGTCCCACTGCTCGATCAACCGCAGACGATGGCAAGCACAGGAATAATTGTGGGCCATCCGTACATAGATACATTATAACATGTCGTGAAAAGATTGTTACGGTCTAATTACTCTGCTCATCAAAATTCTGCTACGTACTCTCTTTCTTTACTTTAGAACCTGAACCTTTGATTTCATCATCAGCATCTTGAGGAAGCTGAATGCCCATGGCTTTCATCATATTTCCCGCTGGCCCAGACATTCCAGCTTGGCCCTTGAATGCCTTGAGCATGTTGTCTACAAGGTTGTGGTCTTCGTCCAATAAATCAATGTCTTCATCGTCATCGTCATCGTCATCGTCATCGTCATCGTCATCGTCATCGCCATATTCCTTTGTTTCTGAAATTGCAGGCACCTTCGCCTTGCCCTTGCCTTTACCTTCAATCGAGAGTTTGTGGTCGGGCTTTGGATTGATATTCAAGGCGCCATGGCTGAAAAGCTCCGCCTCCATCATTTCGGTAAGTTTTTGGATTTCCTCGTCTTCTTCTTTCTCGGCGTCTTGTTCGCGTGCCAGAGCCCGCGCTTCATCGGTGAGAATAGCTTTTTCAGCAGCAGAAAGCATCATAAACTTCTCGTAAGATTGCTCATACTCGGCATATTCGGCATCAGCTGCAGCGTCGGTCTCTTCGTCTGTATCATTTCCTGCGTGTCCAGTGAATTCTTCCGCCTTGGCTTTCCCTTTGGGGCTAGTTTGAACATCGGAGTCGCTATCCTCAGGGTCTTCCCATCCTCTTCCTTCAGCATCTGAGTCGTTGTCCACATCCATTGGATCCAACCCTGCGTCAGCACCGTCTGCGCCCGTTTCATTGTCAGCTAAGAAGTCGTTAAAGCGGGCGACCATCTTTTTCAGGTTCTCTTGAGCATTCTTGTCTCCAAACCCATCTTTCGCCCCACCACCTTTGCCCTCCAGTTCTTTCTCAAATTCAGCAAAGTCAATGTTCAGCCAACCTTCGTCATCGTCGCGTTTTGGCCAGCTAGTAATCTCTGCATCTGTCGGAAGCGCATCATCACCATTATCGAGATCCTCAAGCAGAAGAGAAATTTCGCGCGTGGACTTGTAAGAGATGTAGATGGAGTGCGAAAGTAGCATCTGCATTCCAGCTGCAATCTTGATACCAATTTCGGTCTTTTCAGTCGGTTTGCCCGATTTCAAGAGTTGTTCTAGCGCAGTATTCCATGGTTCCGTTGGTTCCCAGTGTTGTCCAAGAAGTTGAGCATATAGCACTTTCGTAAAGCGCACACTAACATCGACGAAGTCTTCAGGCGGGAAAATCAAGGCTTTTTTTGACTTGCTGGGCTGTAAAAGACGTATTGAGATGGGGTCGCGGAGATAAAATGCCTCTACAACTGGTGCAATGTACGATGGGTTGACATGCAGGATATGTGCAACTTTTCTTGGGAGTGGCACGGTTGCATGATGCTGGTTGTCTGATATGGCGGCTGGGTAACCATTCAACCGATGAAATGCCTCTTTCTCAACCTTGATGTACTGCTGTGGGCGGGCCGGTGTATCATGAATGATTTGCAGCGCTTGCGTCTGGGACAGTGGCGCGGGCTCCTCCTCCTTTCCTAGAGGGATAATGAGCAGTCGGTGATTGTTGATCCAGACTCTGTTCTCTGCAACCTCTGGGTTGAGCCACTTTGGTAGTGCATTCGCAGCTTCGATAAGGAGGAATTCTCCATCGCTGTCGTAGATGCGTATCCAGGCGTCTTTGAACTCCCTGCTCAGCTCTCGCAAAAAGTAGACGATGAGCCATTCATCTGCGACGCTATCTCCATAGTTGGTGCGACCGCGAAGGAGCCATTGGTTTTCTTCACGAACCAACTCAAGTTTGAGTGGGTCGCGTTGCCAGATGTACTCTTTCAGAAACTTCTTCTCCAGAGTGTTGAGAGCGCGTTGGAAAGCCTGTAGTCTTTCTCTAGTCTGGAGATCTGAAAGCCTGGAGTCTATAATGAAGACCATGTATTCGACGACATCGTCCGGTAACTTCTTCGGAAACCCGTCAAATCCCTCACCGAACCACTTGAGGTCATCCTTTTGATTTTCCATGATGCGAATGACGTGTGCTAGGCCTTGTAACTCCTGATACCTTGCGCATCCAGCATGTCCTGGTGGAAGCGCTGCGCTGCTATGGATCGCGCTAATCTATGGAACGGGCCTCATGGAGGACTGGAAAATGAATTGGGCGGAGGAGTTGGTGGAGAGATTTGGTGCAGGCGGCAAACACATAACGTGACTGGCCCTGGGTCGTTTTTTGGATTTTGCCGAGTGCGGCTAGTGGGGGGCAGCATCCCTGTCGTGGTCCGAGCGCCCCAAACAAACAACACCCAAAGTATCCGGAAGATGCACACCAAACTCGACACAACCCAAAGGACCCTTCATTTCTTTCCCCCATGCGTTACTAGAGTGCATACGTACACATCATGGCGCACCTACTGGAGACGCCTCGCACAGAGGTTGGCGATATGACGCGCTTCACCACCAACGAGCCCTCGTTCAGCATGGAAGAGACGTTCCATGCGCCGGCAGACCGCGACAACCTCTTCAAGCAAATGAGCGGCGCGCAAACTCCGCGGGCCCAGCTGACCTCTCGACGCAACCCAAATACCAAGAACGAATTCACCCCGATGCTGAAGAGCGCAACCGCGAATCGGACGCGCCAGGTCAACGGACTCCTCGACGGAAAGATGACAACGCCCATTGCCATGAAGCCCGGCTTCCAAGTGAGCAACACGCCGCTGCCCGAGGCAAGCACGTTCGACGTGCAGTCAAGTTCCTTTGCCGAGTCGGTCGATGGCCAGACACAGCTGCCCGATCCCAGCTCTAGTACAATGAGCACGCCCATGGCGCTGCCAAGGAGAGCAGAGGGCGAGATGGATGGCGGAAACGGCAATGTGCTCACCTTGAGAGAGCAGGAAGATGTACGTATCAGGCAAGGCTCGGGAGAATGGTGGCGAGCCTACTGTTCAAGCTTGCTAACATTACATGCAGCGTCTAGCCCAAATCGACAAGGAGAATTTTGGCCTGAAACTCAAAATCCATTTCCTCGAGGAGAACCTCAAGAAAATGGGCCCCGAGTTCAACCGACAAGCAATGGAAGAGAACATCAATCTCAAGTCCGAGAAGGTTACCATGTCCCACGACCTCAAAAACTACTCCAAGGACCTCAAGGCCGCCGAAGCAGAGCTAGACAGTTACAAACAACAATTGCGAGAATATGCGGAGAAGGTCAAGCGGCGGCATGCCGACGAGGGCATGCGTGAGGAAATGGACGAGCTACGACGGCTGGCTGAAGA
This sequence comes from Exserohilum turcica Et28A, assembly GCF_000359705.1. Classification (NCBI taxonomy): domain Eukaryota; kingdom Fungi; phylum Ascomycota; class Dothideomycetes; order Pleosporales; family Pleosporaceae; genus Exserohilum; species Exserohilum turcicum. The sequence continues at coordinate 1,695,685 of NW_007359937.1, read as the reverse complement.
GCGCGCTGCCGAGGTTGAACGGCTGGAAGAAAAGCTGGAAGACGCAAAAAATACGGAAGAAGAGCTAGAGAAGGTCAGCGCGGATTTGGAGAACGCACAAGCAGAGCTTGAAAGAAGAGATCAGATGCTTGACGAAAATGAGGAGCAAATCAAAGATCTCGAGCAGCAGTTGGAAAGAGCTCGGAAGTCGCAATCTGCCGGTGATGAGGAGAAAGATCGTCAGCTCCAGCAACAAGCCCAACGCATTGCCGAGCTAGAAGATGAGCTGCGGTCTACTCAGGGAGCACAGGAAGCGCAGGAAGATGTTCGAGCAGAGAAGGAGAACCAGCTGGCCCAACAGAACGAGAAAATCGAGGAGTTAGAAGAACAACTCCGCGCAGTCGAACGCGAAAAGGATGCTGAGATCAGTTCGTTGCAGTCGAAGCTGGACTCTGCTACAGACGGAAAGCAACAGGAAATTCGTGAGCTGGAACGGAACCTGGATGAGTTGGAACGCGAGCTTGACGAAGCGGACGAACAGAAACAGCGGGAGCTTGACGAAGCGAACGAGCAGAAACAACGAGAGATTGCCATCATTGAGGAACGCCTACGGTCAATGGAGCGTGAAAAGGACATTGAGCTCCGCGAACTGCAACGACGCCTTCAGACCATTGAGAATGAGAGGCAGGCAGAAATGGAGGCGCTGCGTGAACGCTTGGAGCTGGCGGAATCTCAGGGCGACAACCAAGTTCAGCTGGCTCAGCAATCCGCCAACGACGCTCGACAAAAGGTCGTGGAAATTACTCGCGAAAAGGGTATTGAAATTGAGCTCTTACAATCCAGGGTCGACGCTGCAGAGTCCAAAGCCGACGAACTCGAAGAATTCCGCAAAAAGCACCAAGGCGCAATGCAGCAAATCATCCGCTTGCAGCAGGATGTATCGAATTACGAACAGCAACTCCAGCAGTTGCGTCGCGATCTCAACCAAAAGGATCGCGATTTAGATGGACTGGAGAGATTGCGTAGAGAGCGTGACGACGCGACACAGGAACTCACCGGCCTCCGCTCAAATCTCCACAGTAAAGATGCTCAAGTGCAGGCACTCAACAACGCAAGACAAGAGCGTGACGCTCTTTCCCGTGAGCTTACCAACCTTCGCCGCGAGCGGGACAACCTCGTTGCCAAAGTTTCAAGCAAAGATGAGCAAGTGGAGGTGCTACGAAGAGGTAACAATGACCGCGATACACTGGTTGCAACACTTCGCCAAGAACGCAGGACCATTGAAGACGAAATGCGCAACCTCCGAGCAGCAGTCTCGGGTAAGGACACACAGATTGAGGCCCTCCAGAAGATTACGCGGGAACGCGACGCGCTTTCTCGAGATCTCTCTAATGTCCAATCAACATTACAAGCTCGTGACCGCGACATAGCAAGTCTTCAGCGAAAGGTTGAAGCACAGGAAGCCACACTCCAAGACCTCAAGCAGCTCAGAAGCGATCTCAACGATCGAACCAGGGAACTGGAAACCGCACGGCAGACAATTTCGGATCGTGAAGCCGAACTTGATGCCCTGAGGAGCCATGCCGATGAGCCAGATACCCAGCTCGATGTGATGCAAGATCTTGTTCGCAAGCGAGACGACGAACTCGAGAATCTCCGCGAAGAGATCAACGCTCAGAGGAGTCAAGTCGAAGCGCTTCAAAGACTAGCAGAGGAGCGCCTGGAAGCACTGGAGGAGCTCAGAGATACCGCAAACCGTGAAAAGGAAGACTATGAAGAAGAGATCGCAGTTCTTCAAGATGACGCCGATGAAGTCGCTGAAGAGAAGGCTTCACTTGAAGAGAAGATCGGTGTTCTTGAGGCGATGCTGCGTGAAAAGGAAAGCGAGAACGGCGCGCTGCAGTCTGAATCTCGAGCAGCTCAACGCGAGCAAAAGCTCGAACTGGAGGAGAAGATTCGAGACCTGGAAGCACGGATCCGGGAGAAGGATGCTCAGCACCGCAAGCTGCTTTCTGAAGCAAAGTCGACTGCGCGTGAGCAGCATTTGTCCGTTGAGCGCCAGCTGAGAGATGTCCAAGCACAGCTCCGCGAAAAGGAATCACAGCTACGTCTACTCCAAGCATCTTCGAGAGCTATACAGCAAAAAGCAAGTCAAGATGCGATTGACCTTGATGAGCAAGCTGAAGCTCTGACGAAACGCCACATTAAAGAGATCAACGGCCTGGCCAAGCAAATTCAATTCCTTCGGGCACGATGCTCACGAGCGGAGGCCTTCCGCGAGGCTCTCGGGTATCAGAAGAAGTTCTTCCTGATGCAAATTTCTACCTACAATGAATGGTACGTTGCTACAATTGTCTTCTCTTCGTCCTGGACACTTGACTAACTGTATTGCAGTAACCAACAGGACCTGAACCTCATCTCTCAAATGGGAATTACGCCTGACATTACCATTCATGATCGTCGACCCAAACTCAAGTCTGCTGCAATTGCTGTGATCGCTGCCCTTCGCATGCAGAAGCTGGCGGACGGTTGGGCGCAGAACAAAAAGATTCATGAGCAGCTCAAGGCCAAGTTGGAGGGCATGAAGAGGAACAGTGGAAGGGGAATGGGTATTCCGTATAGTGCAAGGAAGAATGTTGGTGGTTCGCACTTGAGGATCGCGAGGTAGAATTCGTGTTACCAGTAAAGCGACTGGAATGCCGCATTTTCAAGGCGTTTATGTGTCCAGGAGTCAACTGGGGGGTTATTATTATGCATGGACATGGCGTTCATTGTCATGGTGTGATCAGTCTGTGGTCACAGGGGTCCGCTTGATGTTTTGACGTTTTTTGCTACATCGAATGAAGTTATGACCTACGAATATTCTCATTGAATGGCAGTAGAAGGTTCAAAGTTTTGACACGCTATGAAGTTGGGTATCGTACGTAATCGCTAATATAAGACTATGCTCGTTTTGCTTCAAACACTATGAAGCACTCGCCTTTTAAGGCAAACGCATAGGTCCAAGTCCACTCTGTCACCTGTGCCTCGCCACCCCGCATATGCCGCATATACCAGCATCCCCCGCGTTGATATACAGGCTTTCCTTACAAGCCGAGGTCTCACACGTCCAATGACCAGCGACAAAATCCTCCTTCAACACATGGGCACATGCAGCACATGTAAGCGCGTCAGCAGTGTTCTCAAGCGAACAGATTGGGCACGCGCAGGCGAAAGATTGTAAAGGCGTATGGGGGTGGCTATGTGTAGAACGCGAAGAATCAGCACGACGACTATACAGGTCCGGGAGTGTAACAGTCGATTTCGAAGAGGCTTGCTTGGAAATGGTACTGGATTTAGTCGTGGCCGTCGGTGCGGAACTCGTTGTCGGCTTTGGATGTGGTAGCGGCTTGCCCGGGGTCTTGGTTGGCGGTGGTAGCTTTTTCGAAACTTTACGAGAGGATCCAAAGCCAGTTATTTCATCCAGCTCTCGCCTGGCATCGCCATCTCGGTCGATCTCGTCTTCGCAGACCTTGATGAGTGCGCGGCCTTTGTCGTCGAACATGCTCTTGCCATCCACGTCGACTGCTGCACCATTCTGATCGCCCTCGATAAACTCGTCATCCGTCTCACTGTCTGATGATGGCTCTTCCTTCTTGATGGTGACGTCGTCTTTCTTTGCTGTATCGAAACGTGCCAATGCCGCCGCCGCTCTAAGCTCGCGACCTCGTGCACTCCCTGCAACCCTGGGTTTTCCTTTCTTATGTGCTCCATTCTCAAGCTTGACTTTGGTGTCCTCGTCAGCGCCTAGGGATTGTCCTCCTGCACCAAACTTTCTCAGTATCCTTCTTTGCTTCCGTTCGGCATAGCTTAACGTTGGCTTCTCCCTCGCACCTCTTTTTCTCTTCCCGCCTTTGTGAACATATGTGCCACCACATAGATGCTCGGGAACATCGACCGGCTCCCCGTCACTAGCTTGCATTGCGCCTGTATCGAGTTCCCTGCCCCTCCCCCACAATCCTTCGCCAGTGTAGCCCCTTGCCCAAAGGGCGCGCAAGTCGGTCGCATACTCATCCCGCACCTTCCAGAAGGCCTTGGAGTGGTTCATTTGCTTGCAGTGGGCAAGCTCATGCACCATGACCATTTCCACCATGCGCTGGGGCAGCCACCGCCCATTGCGATCTCTCAGCACCAACTGTATGACCTCGCCAGCGTTGAAGTTGCGACCCACAAACTCGGTGTTGTAGGGAAATTCTTCGAGCGCCTGCACAAGAATCATGTGCGACTTCATGAATGGATAGCAGATGGCTGCGACGCGGTTCAGGATGTTCTCAGCGGTCGAGGACGTTGGGCCGGGCAGCGTGCGTATGAAGTTGATGTGTGCATTGGGGCGTTGGATGCGCTCATTGATGCGCTCGAAGCCGAGGACCATGGCGGGTACTTTCGCATTCGCAGTAAGCTTTTGCGTGTATAGAGCCTCAGGGCAGAGATGTAACGCGTATCGAAAGGCGACATTCACGCGTGTAAAGGCGGCGGTGGCGGCGGCGGCAGCTGTTTGCGGAGATAAGCGCGAGGGCCGGGGTTAAGTTAACCAACGCCACTACGACGCGCTGTCACACGTCATCCGGCTGTCGCAACGTATGCATACCATACCCCAGTTTTTGCTCCAAGGCCATGGCAAAATACGCTTCCCATGAGCTATTCAGCATAGACAATTTCACACCACGTTCACGGCAAATCAATTTCGGGGTGTACACACTGTATTGGAATCGATGTCCAGGACTGGCTCAATGCTAACAAGAATACCAACCCCTATCCAACACTTCACGACGCTGTATTTGGCAAGACGCGCAAGCAATTCTCGGGTATCCCCGTCGTCCAGAAAGGGCACTGTCCTTCTGGCTCACCCAATAACCCACCATCAATCTGCTTCCTCGTTCCTCAACCAGATAAGGCAAAAGTAGCCCCTCCCAGTGCTTTCTGCCCTTGTAGTAACACATCGTCTCGTCCCAATTACAGATTGCTTTTGCCAATTCACCAGGTACATGCGGCTCTCTGGCAATAGTCGTACCTGGCTCAAAGTACGTGTGGATTATCAAGAGTATAGTCTTTGATTTAGGTAGCCGACGGAGCGATTATCGCTCCGAATGAAAGTGGATGTCTTCAACACGGAGGGCCGAGGAGTTTGCGGTCGCCCATGAAGCAACAGCATCCAAGTTTTGGTCTCCTATGCGGTGGAACCAGGCGAGACCGTCGTCTAGCTGATGAAGAACTGCAGCGTCGAGTTAGGTTCACGACGCGCTTGTATGGTTTTGGATCTATGGATAACTCACGTTGTTTCGTACGACGAATTTGCCGCATGTCACGTTAGCGAAGATACGATTCATGGACTTCTGAAGCTTTTCCTGATAATATGGCACCCGGAAGACAGACTGCTCCGCCATCAATATGATAGTGCCCATCGTCGTTCAAACCCATGATGACGAGATCATCTTGCAAAGGCTTAGCGGCAGTAACCATAGCCCGCTTTGCATTGGGCGCTGGGGACTGAAAGCTCTCACCCGTCACGGTATTCCAAAGTGTGTTGCCGTTAAGCTGGAAGACCTCTGGGTAGCGATGGGTAAGGTATCGCGTCAACTCTTCAAATACTTCGAAACAGGCCAACCGTGCAACCTCGTGGTCAACATACTGCACGCAGGAGTCCAAGACTTTATCGTGTTCGCCGACTTTAACGTCATGGTTAGGGATGAAGTTTGAGTCTATCTCTATCCATTTATCCTAGTCCATCTTCCGAATGCCCATGGTGATGAAATTCGGACGGTGGCGAAATGGCCGATAGAGCTTTCGCTCCATGGGTTCTAACTAATAGCTTTTTACTAGCCTAGGCAACGGGATTATGAAATACTATAGGAGAACTTACGCGATATCAGTGTCAACCCAGGTGAGCGTATGGCTATACACAACCAAGATGTACTTGTTTTCTTCTTACTCTGACTATAAACTGCATTGCTACGCCTTAGTTTATATCATCTCCAAGTAAACGCAAATGCAGCCAACAATTAACACGTCGCTAAGCTAAAGTGTGGAGTCACAGATATCGATGGAAGCTGCTCCATGGTTGATACTGATCTAAACATACCTATGTACAAAATCTTTTCTACCCAGATCATAAGACCTAACATTAACAATTAACATTGTCTGATGCTATCGATCGCACTCATGTAAGCCGGCTTCTCGGATATGTGGGCCTCTCTTTTGCCTCAATTTTTGCTACATGCGGTCAAGAATGATCCGCAAGATAACTCTTCATGAGGCCAAGCACTGCAACAAATAGGCAAGGCCGCTGAACCTACCATATCAGACAGATCCCTTGCCATTACCCAAAGAGACCCAACGCAGTAAATAGGTGTAATATGAATCCAACCAACTCGAATGTGAGGGCGGTGCACAGTGACTCTTCGCGACAGGAAGGTGGATCTCACGACAGCAGAATTGGCCATGCCAGAAGTGCGGAAAATAGAGCAAATTCTAGCAACTGAACTTTTCTATCGCCATTACACGCCGTCAACAGACTTGCCAGAAAGTCGCTTCATATATTAGCCAGTTCCGTCTCTTTGCCTGCAAGCATGGTGCTTGCGATTCTCAGTTGTTGGAGTGAGATTTTGCACTACTGACCGAGTGCCCCATGCTCACTTTATGCAAATTTCATACTCTGCATTTGTTGCATCGATCGTGGATGCACTCGCGTAATAGCAGGACTTGTGCAGAGTCGAAATCCCTTTTGCCGTGTTTTCCGCCATGTCGACAATTTAGACGGGGTATGCTGTCACGCAGTCACCCCCAAATCATGCCATTACCCACATGCTTCAGAACGTGTGGATCTTGCGCTCAGAAATGTCGAGAAGAGACTGCTCTGTTGATTAATGTAGTCTCTGGAAAACTTTGCATGGCAATTGATCGTATCCATAGAATATCCAAAGATCTGCAAAAGTATGGGTCAGGAAACGGTGGGGCGACATGGCGGATCACTGGTCGGTATTGACTGGCGGAAAGACCACAAAGCTTGGCTTCGGAGGTGTAGTAACCGAGGTTGAAGTAGAAGCACCCGCTGAATCTGTGCATTGCAAAGTATGGCCATTTGTTGTGGGTATCGGCGAATGGTTGACCGGCTTAAATGGACTGAGCTTGCGAATGGAAGAATGTTTTCTCCCAGTGTTCTGTGACCGCGTCCGCGTTGTATTTTCGCAGTGTTCAGATGGAACAACATCTGTTCATATAACCAGGGTATGCGTAGCTGTATCCATAAAGCTTTCGACCCAAGTAGTAGGGCGCCGGGATGGCTGCCATAACTTCTCGAGAGTTGTCCGTATAGATGAAACGGACTCGAATCGCAAACTCTTGTGGATTTTGCTTAGTATTTCCGAAACGAAGGTCCTGTGTCCCTCTTCAAGTGAATGAGCACCAGCAACGTAGAGCGGGAAAAGGGCACAATTCTGTGCTTTCGATCTCGCATCCATTCCTCGAATATATTCGAGGCAAGCATGCACGTGCTGCTGCACAAGAACGTGTTTGGCTGGCATGTCATGGATTGCACTATAGAGGTAAATGAGACCCGCGTGCTGGAAGGCAAGAATGAGCGAAAGCGATGCTGTAAGTGAAGGACTCAACAATGCTTCGTCTGCATCACCACTGGAATCGGATTCAGATTCGGTCGTGGGGTCAAGCGCTGGATTTGTAGGTTGAAGAGCACGCTCGAATGCCTGTACTTGATCCGGGCAGAGATCTGCGCCATTCTTGAGTCGGTGACGGTAAAAGCTCATATCAGCCAGAATAGACAGAACAGAGCCAAGAGACGTGCTCCCGGGAACCGTTTGCCACCATACGGAGCGAGCTTCCATACAATTCCATACGATGGCCGGGAAGGAAGGTGGCCTGTCCTGAAGTAGAGCATCAGTCAGGTCAGTAGATGCAAACTCGGAAAGGAGCATTCTAGTGATTCTGTCGGACGAGCTCCATGTGGCTTCGAAGCCTCCAAGAGCATTGATGATAGCCAGTGCGCCTGAAAAGTGGCAATGGGTAGATGCATCGTCCCTGGTGCAATTCACATAACCCTCCAAGAAGTATAGCAGTAGCACCGCTACTAGGAGCGCAGAAAGAGCATTCTTTTCAGGAGTCCCACCACCCAGATGGTTGCGGATGGCGGCCAGACAGTGCGCACGCCTCTTGTTGAGAGCTTGCTTGGACGACCCTGTTCCTTGCAGGGCACGATGCTCTTCTGCAAATACACACAAGGCCTGGAGGACTGGCTGAGAACGCAAGGCGAGTGCAACCGGAGGCGGACACGGGTCATGGGCCGTGGATAGAAGAGGCCATAGACAGGCTTGGAAGTAGTCAAGAGCTTTCCGTTCATTGACAGCCAAGTCGAGGCCATTCAGAGCGTGGCCTGAAGACAGCTGCAACTGGCATTCAGGCACGGTCTTGGCAGGCCGCTTCTTCCACCGAAGCAGCACTTTGTCGTAGCTGCAGTCTTCGGTCTTGGAGGTGATGCATCGACGGCAGCAAGGCTTCTGGAGATCACACTTCACGCGTCTTTGTTTGCAGGGCCAGCACGAGCCTTCAACTGTGCGGCGACGCTTCGGTGGGCTGCTGCCAGACGATTCTGGGCCCGACATCAGGGTGCATGACGCGGTCGAACGTGTGGCGAGGGGGATGGGGGCCAAAAACAAAGCTGCTTTGAGCAAAGAGTAGCGTTGCGAGATCAATATCCAGGAGGCCTGAGATGGAAACGGGCGGAATGCATGAGAGTCGAAAAGACCGGGGGAGCTTTGCGGGCGCCAATTAGCTCAGGGGCGCATCGTGCCAAGAATCTCTTGGCGCCGCTGCCCCGCCAGCCGTCCGCTCAACCACACCGTGACTTGTTTTACCACCCGGTGTACAGAGTAACACCCTCCTCGTCGTCTGATACTTCTTCCTGGCGGACCGTCCCTAATTTCTTCGTCGTTTCACACACGGCAGACGCGACTCACCTGCTTCTGCATGACCGGCTTCCGTGCCTCCCCCTCAAACTTGATGCATCCTCACTTGTACACGGCCAGACACTCTATGTAGTTTTTCAGCCTCCGCTATGCATCCAGGGCGCACGTAGAGAGGATCCTGCGATCTGGATATCATGTGTGTGGTCCGGAGTACGTCCATGGATGCTTCGCCAGCCTACCTAGTCGCCCAAGAGAAACAGCCTTGTTTCGATGTACACGAAAAGGACGTGACCGGGCCCAGCCTATACACTTCGCCTTACACTGCGGCCTGGACTGAGTCTTGACTCAGAACCACATGTGGCAGTGCTCCACCCAACTTAGCATCTTGAGCCCGCCAAGCTTCTGTGCGAGATCACGTTCATACGAGACATCCAGTTATCGAGTCTAGTCCGACTGACTAGCACCTTGGCCCAGAGCCTTTCTCCTCTGAAAGACCCTTACGCCAGGTTGAACTGTATCTGTTGGAGATTTGCGAGTGACTGTCGCATAAGAGTTACTCTCCCGCACGCACCAATTAGGGCACCCAGTCCAGGAACGCAAAAACGTGCAAAAATCATAGTTATAAGCTGACTGCCGTTGATACTCGCAAAAAAGAGCTTGTTTTAGTATTCAAGGGGTTGCACATAATGCTAAATAATGTTGGATTGCATTTTGCAAGCCATACACCGCTCGGCTCTCCATGAGCCCACTTGCTGAAAAGAGCTCGAATATGGCGCAGCATAGTTTTCCAATCGGCAACCAAGATCCAGCTTCTTGAACAAGAGTCGCCCCAACAAGAATCGATCGCCGAATAATACTACTGTTGGATTCTCTTCACGACCCAACCCGCCAGCAAGGTCACGGTGAGGGTCAGAGGATCTCCCCAAGGTTTCAGCACTGCCCCCACCACCCCCGGAAAAACAAACCAAGGGCTTGTTTTGCTCTTCTATGGCGTATGGATGTCCGTGCAGGCTTGGCCATTAGTTTCGTCTTCTGCAGTCCAGTCGTCACTCTCGGACCTGCATGCGGGCTGTATTGGATTCTGGTATGCCAGACAGACACGCCGGCCCGTCCCCCAGTCTACCGATGCCGCAACAAGCCACCCTGCAATATCGCGACAACACACGAAACCTTCGCCTGCCCTGGACCCTAAACCATAGTGAATCCTGACGCCAGAGAAGCAAGGACTAACGTTTCCGCAGCTAGGAAACCTATGATGGATAACTTGTGACCGTCGATACGGACTCGTCAGGCTGTTTTTGCACGCACAAATGATGCGTTATTGTCTACGCTGCACCGTTAGGAATCTTGCGATTGGTGCTTTTCGGGCCAAGTATTGTACTGGAAAATGCTACTTCTCTTATCAATACGCCACGGAGCAGCCCCGGCAAATTGCTTCTGGCTGTCTAAGCGTTGAGCGATTCACTTTCGCCATGTGCAAACAGTGCGGGCCTGACTCTGTCCGACATTCCCAAGGCTGTGCTTTGACCTGCACCCCTGCTACCGTATCTTCATGCCAACAGATGTTTGGCTGTGTTCATTCAACGATTCTCCCCAAGTGATCGGCCTGTCTCGTGTGCAAGGGTCGCATGTTATTTCGGGTAGTGTGTGGTTGTGGTGGATTTCCTTTTCAAGAACGGCCATGCATTTGGCTAAGTCATGCTATACTTGATTGAACATCAATGTGGCTGCTAAGTCAATGGTGCATTGTCTTCGTTAGCAGCTCTCCCAGGATATATAAGGGTTGCTCCTTCACTGCTTCCTGGTCGTACATCACATTGCCGATCCTGCTGTACGTTCCTTTATCATACCATTTCCTGTTTGTTTGCCGACTTTTGATATACCCCACGGTCTTTAAGATGGTTCACACGATTGCAATGGCGTTGCCCCTTCTTGGCCTTTCTCTCCTGACATCAGCGGGTCCATTGCAGCAGCGTGAAGCAGTGCCAACAGCGGGAAAAGCCTATGGTGGCGACATGTTTAATGATGTGTTTGGCGAAGTCGAAATTATGATGCAAGAGATTTCAAATGGCGACATGTCTGCTATGGATGATAAAAAGACGCAAAAACCCGAGAAATGTGGAAAGGGGAGTACAGACAAGTGTTGCGTTTGTAAGTCGATCCACTCATATCTCTATTGCACCCCAAACTGACAAAATCCAAGGGTATGATGTTTCGGCTGAGCTGACAAAACTTTTTGTCGGGCAAGACAGGCAGTGTAATGACAACGCGCGAGGAGCAGTTCGTATGGGTTTCCACGACGCTGGATCCTGGGAGCAGGGCTCTGGCGATGGTGGCGCTGACGGATCGCTGATTATGGACTTTGGCGAGCAAGATCGACGCGAAAACAATGGTCTTCAAAATATACGCAACGTGCTACGCGACGTGCAGAAAAAGTACAAGGTGGGATATGCCGATCTTGTACAATATGCTCACAATCACGCCACCGTCTCGTGCCCGAAAGGACCGCGCGTGCGAACATTCATCGGACGTAAGGATGCTACCAAGGCTAATCAGGGTAGCCTCCTCCCTGATACGCGCGACGACCCTAACAACCTGATTGCACTCTTCAAAAGAAAGGGCATTTCCGAGCGCGAACTTGCAGCTCTCTTGGGTGCTCATACCACAGCCCGCCAACGTTTTGTCGACACCTCTTCAGCGGCTGTCAACAAGCCTCTCGACGGTACTAATGGCGTCTGGGATGTCGAGTTCTACAACGACACACTCAACAACCCCGTCGGCGCGACTGCTAACCAAAAGGTCTTTGTCCTCCCCAGTGACAAGGCGCTCTCGCAGCACCCCAAAGTGAAGGGCGACTGGAGCCGCTTTGTTGGTAACCAAGGTGGTTGGAATAACGAATACGCCAGGGCTTACATCAAGGTCAGCATGTTTGGAGTCAAGAGGGAACAGCTGCGCAAGATGGTTGACTGCACCCAGACGCTGCCTGCTAGCCGAAACACTTTTCCATAGAAGCATGCAGGGCGTTGTTTGTTTTCAGCTTTGATATTCCCTTAGTACATATAATGTCTACTCTGTTTTGCACAAGATTTCGGCATCTCCAATGTTGATTGTTTACGTCTCTATGATTCTTTTTGCCTAGCATGCTGCTTTGAAGTTTGCAGCTTCTCTGATTCCTCATGGGACTCGCTCGGTCCAGCATTTCGTCTTAGCACTGTAAGTCGGTATGCTGCACTCTTATAGCCGTGTAATGTGACAGATACAGATAAGAAGGATCATGAAATAACTACACTATAGCAGGAGACAAAGTTTCTGGGTTATCGGGTCCCTATCTCTCCATGCCTTGGAACTATGGATTTCCCATGTCGTCTATCAACGAGCTGACGGCCATGGACTTGAACATTGAATCTCATCTTACCGACAGATTATCTAGAAAAAGCACGCGTATATCAACGAAGCGAATGCGAGGTTTACAAAGGACCTTGGGTGTCCTACGCAAGGCAGAGACCCTGCTTCCAGCCTGTAGGATCTGCAGTGGCGGTATCGTTTTTGCTCGCTAGTAACATGAACCAGTCAAAGGAAACGGTATTTGACATAGTGAATATAGGTCTCAGTCGGTGTGAAGTCTTATGTGGCACTGATGCGTTGGGGCTTGAGAATGGTGATGATGTGGTATACTTATAGGCGTTTGAACGACTAGATATGCTTGCTGGTTAGTCAAACCGCTGTAATCATACTATGTACGTAAATATCCAAGTAGAAGTATCCCATTTGGTACATGTGTGGTGCTCGTAGCAATCAGGTCATTCTTACTCATCACAGCGCCATGGCCGCAGGCACAGGGGCCTGCACCCGCGTTTCTTTTTCTCTCATGTGGTGAATGAGCTGACTACCAAGACGGCAGTCTTGGACGTATCAGAAAGCCGATCCTGATATGCATGCCGGAGTGCGGGACAAGCTTTGGCTTGGTGGCCGTGCATGCAAAAAGCATAGGATTGCAGGCTGCCTTGGCCGTGGACCAATGGGCTCGCGTACGAAAGCGACCAGCGCAGTTTCATCACCGTAAGTACCGTGTCTGTGGCGGCGAATATCAAACAATTGCCGCGTGAAATTAAGACGATGCATGGCACAGCAGCATCAGCATAGTCCACTCAATCGAGACTGGCGGGGGAGGACGGCTGAGTCAGCAAACAGCGGCCAAGTGCCCCACCACGCCGTATCAGGCGAGCGAGAGCTTGCTTGTTGGCTGTTCGACGCCCAGAGCTCAACCCACGTCACCACGGGCACACGAGCGACTCTCCCAAACATCTCCTCGCCCCGACAGCCACGGCCCAACTTGGCTCTTCGCAATCGGCCGACACAAGCCACGACACGCCTGAAAGAGCAAAAAGGAACACAATGGCTGCTCAGCTGCTGAGGCAGGCGGCTCGCGCCGGCGCACAAGTCCGAGCCCCCATGGCGACTGCATCCCGCGCATTCCAGACCAGCGCTGCATTGAGGCAGGACGTCGTTGCTGCGCCTGTCAAGAAGCCCGTTGGTGCTTTTCGCGGAGGGTAAGTGCTTCATGGAAGGACGAGGCCGTCTGCCGGGCCAAATGGCGGCGCGGCGGGGTCTTCATGGACTTGCATGCAACCCTGCGCCCGTTGCTTGCTGGCGGTGAACAAGAGCGAGAACCGTTCAATGCAATTGGGGCTGCTGAAAGCAACGGCATGGCTGACACGGCGCAGGCTCTTTGGATTTCTCCTCGGTGCAACAACATCCGGCGCAGGCATGTACTACTACGTTATCGACGAATACCGCGTCTCGAACCAGCTCTTGACCGAGGACATCTACGTACGTCGCCCGCTTTCTTTGGACCTGCCCAGCAAGGCGCAATGGCCAGAGAGGCGTATCGCAAAGCAAGCGGAGTACGGCTGACATGATCATAGGCGCTTCAGTCCGCCGTGCAACGGATAGAGGGCTACGTCCGCACGCTCGAGGAGAAGGTCGACGCGAAAAAGCGATAAATCCCTGCTATGCCTGCTTCTCGCTGAGTGATCGACAATCTTTTGGCCGAAACCCGGTGGGACACATGGCAGACAACGGCAGTCGACATTCGACACTACACATCAGGAGACCCCGGCACAGTGCGACGGATATGTACAATACCACAATCATCTTTGTTCGCTTCACTTGAAATTGCAACTTCATGGCGAGCATCCTGTTTCTCACGGGCTTGTTTGCTTGGCCGTAATGCTGATCATCGGTGTACACAATGAGTAATGATCAATTAATTCACAGCGGAGATTGGCGTCGACTATATGCTTCTTCTCTATTCAATTCTACCTGCATTGGAAGATCGTCTCTATAAGACGCGGAGCTTTCGGTGTCGGACGTGGCGCTCTTGACATCCATCTTGCCTCGTACTGAAGCGAGGACAAAGCAAGTCTTTACATGCAGCTTACTATCAGCTTTCAAGACTCGGCTAAAGCATCTGAATCTGGGTGACTTCCATAGCTGGCTTTGACCCACTTTCTCTGCGCACTGGGAGCTCGAGCTCGTCGGCATCTTTCAGGAGCAAGACGGCATTACGCGCGAAAGCTTACCTCGAATCTAATAGCATGCTGATAGTGTGACAAGTCTTAGCTTTTCTAGAAAATGCTAGGAGTCTAATAGCGATAGGTCCTTCACACATGCCAAGTATCTACTTCAGTCGCCAACTATGTCTAGTAACTATCTTAATTGCAGCGTTAGCTGTATATTAAAATTAGGCACGTATGTTAGCTTAGTTATCCTTTTCCTATAAGGGCTTGGAATATAAGACTTTATTAGTAGAATCAATTATTATTAGCTTCAAAAAGCTCTACTATTATTTAATAAATAAGTACTAAGATGTCAGGAATCTCTGCCTTTAGTTTCGCCAAGCTCTCATCACATAACAAACGCCAAAACAGCCAGAACGCCAGAGAAGCCAGAGAAGCCAGAGAAGCCAGAGAAGCCAGAGAAGCCAGAGAAGCCAGAGAAGCCAGAGAAGCCAGAGAAGCCAGAGAAGCCAGAGAAGCCAGAGAAGCCAGAGAAGCCAGAGCAGCCAGAGCAGCCAGAGCAGCCAGAGCAGCCAGAGCAGCCAGACAGCCAGGACTACTAAAATAATAGCTAAAGCTGCACCCTTTTGTTTAGCTCTGTTACGGGCTGTGGGAATGTTTATTGCATTCACTGAAACAGATTGTGACTAAAAGTTGGTTATGTCTTGGATAACGAGTGAAAAGATAGAAAGGCTGCTTTCAATAAGGAAAAGCAGCATGTGACTCGAACGGCACCGCATGAATGGAAACAGCGCATAGGGAGGCGGGGAGGCGGGGAAAGTAGTGGTAGGGGGAGGGGAGCTCAAAGTTCACCCTAGTGCTAGCTGCTAGTGCTAGTATGCCCAGCCCAGACAGACTAGGCTCCATCCGGACGATAGCGTCATCACTTTCCGTGGGCCTCTTTATCTCCGCGGGGCCGCGTCCTTATCACAGCAACCGACATCCAAAACTCGCAGGCCATCACAGCATGAATTCGCGACTCCTCGCAACTCCACGAGAAATTCGAGACCTCATCTATGAATATGCACTCGTCCGCGGTTTTATACTCGTCGAACGTGCGGCGGCTACTGTGCCCGAGGCCGATGCAAAACGATGTCCCGAGTTCTATAGCCAACTCGCTAGATCATACCCATTGACACGTACACGTAACCACCGCCGCGTCTGGTCTGTACCGAGATTTGACATTGGCATGCCTTCGTTCAAAGGCGACCCTGAAGATCCCCCGAGCCACGTTCGGATGACCTACCAGCTCGCCAGACCATGCAATCTGCCATTTCAAGACAGGATCGAAATCAATTTGCTGCAAACATGTCAGCAGATATATCATGAGGCGAGGAAGGTCTTCTACAGCAAGAATGTTTTTGGTTTCAAAACGACCGAGTGCGTCCCCACCGCATTCGCATTCCTGTGCGATCGGCCTGCGGACTCGCTGAGGCTCATATCCTCCATGGAACTTACCCTGGGAGAGGGAACAAACCTAAGAGGCACGGCTGAAGCCCATTACCCCGTCGTTCCTAGATCGACAGACTCACTCGTGCTGCGGTACGCTTACAATCACTTCACCGATCTCTGTACCTTGCTATCGACTTCACGCATGCGATTGCGGAAGCTCAGTCTAATCATAGACGGTTTACACCAGTTCTACAGACCTGTCATTCCCTCGCCTGCCGACAGCATGCTATGGGAGGCGCAAAGGATGGCCAGTCCCCGCCCATGGGTGGCTTCCTGGATCCATCCACTGTTAAAACTGGACAATCCCGAGTGCCTGGAGGTACACTGGATACTTGATCGACCAGAGATTTGCAGAATGGCAGACACCTTGTCTCTCATGAGACGGCAGATGCTTGTACGAACAGGATATGAGCAACATGGCTATTCTGATATTCTTCGTAAACCTAAATTCGACTTTCGAGTCAGCTTCCGTATCCACTATCAGGTTGTCACACAGGAAAGAACTTCAATCTGCTGCGAGCTATCCAGAAATGACTTGCTTCTTTGCGACGATGAGGATGACGATGGTCGCACGAAAAAACTGCACTCGAGCGAAGAACGACTGACTAAGGCATGGCGCCGGCATATCCGAAATATCTTCAAGGCTTCCGGTTGTTTATAAAAAGGCCATCATCTAGGGTATGTGCAAGGATAGGGTGACGAGAGATCGTTACAGCGATGAGATTGATTCATGAGCAGAGGCCTTGATGAAGACTTTGATACTCTTCCTGATTCAGTGAGGATCACAGCATAGGTTAAATACAGCCGTTGGATTGAGAGGGCTCAGTGGCTACACAAAAAGAAGGATTTGGCAACTTGCTTATGTTAAGCAAGGGGTCGTGACCTGAACCCGGTACAAGGTTAGCGGCCCCGCCTAGTGGAGCGCCATTCCAGCCTACTGACAATTGGCGAGCGCCTACAAGTTCCAGACAAGAGGCGCTGCCTATCAACTAAAACCAGCTGATAGATTCAGCTGTCTCCCATAAAATGAGGGGCTTTGCATCATCGGTTTCCCCCTTTTCAACTCAGCAACAGGGTCTCGCTGATTTTTAAAGTTTGTTGAATACTAATCCTCGTGTTTGACGTATATTATCTCATGTCAGATGTCTATTTCTTTGCATTCTGTTGATATATTCTACAGTCTGTTCCCACTTCCAAAACATTCCAGAGGCCATTCAAATGGCATCTGCACTTTATCACGTCGGCGCTCTTTTGCGCAACAAACCATTCATTGCCTTGCTAGCACTAGCCACCCATCACATTCTTCACATCGCCGAATGGGACAACTCGTTCCATCTAATCCTACGTACATGGGCTCTCGCTTTCGGAGCAGTGGCAGCTGCCGAATATGCGACCATACCACGTCCTGGAACTCTATTCAGTGCAATCCAAACCACGGCAACGGTGGCCTCAGTGTACTTCACCGTGCTGATGGCCAGCATCTTGGTACATCGCGGGTTCTTCCACCGTCTTAGAAAGGTGTGTGTGTGAACACGTAACAGTTCCGAAACCGTATATTTCTTTTTGTTGATTTCCATTTTATCTGCTTCTATTTTGGGCACTGACAAACCAAGTTCCCTGGGCCTTTTCTGGCGCGATTCTCCAAACTATATGGCATATTTGCCGGTGTTCTCCCGACCAATTTTCGCTACTTCAAATGGCAGCAAGAAATGTATCAAAAGTATGGAGCGGATGTGATCAGGACCGGTCCACGAGAAGTTACTGTGTATTGCGCCGAAGCCATTTCTCTGATCCATGGACCAACGTCTAAATGTAAAAAGGCTTCTGTGTATGAAGCCTTTGGTGATATCACTGGGGTATCGCTCAATATAACCACAGACAAGGCGGATCATCGACAACGCCGCAAGATATGGGATCGTGCCTTCAACGCAAAGACTCTGCGCGAATACGAGCCTCGTCTCAACCGACATGCGCTTGCTCTTATGTCGAAACTCAAAGAGGAGTCGATGCAGGGCTCGGTGCGCATTACCAACTGGGTCAACTTTTACAGCTTTGATGTTATGGGAGACATAGGGTTTAACCGCAGCTTCGGAATGATGGACAAGGGCAAAGAAGATGATATCATCAAACTCTTGCATGAAAGCATGTCGGTGCTAAGTGTCTTCTCACACATTAGTTGGGCCTTGAATCTTGTGGGGCGAACAAGCGCCGGTGCAAAGCCACTTCTTGAGCATACCGACTGGAGTGCCAAGGTTCTACGAGAACGAATCAAAGTACGCCCTGAGAACGGTTTCCAAGAGGAGTTTTACCCCACTAACAAATACTAGAGTACGCCAAAAGAAAATGATGTATTCTCGTGGCTATTGGACGAAGATAGCCGGATTACACCTGACATGATCGCTGATTCGAGGCTTTTAATAGTAGCTGGCAGGTATGTGCACCTTAGTATTCTATCTACCCTAAGCCGACAGATTGCATCGCGTATGTGCATATTGTAACATCCTATTTGTTCTAGCATGACCAGAAGATTGGAGTTGACGTGAAAACAGTGACACTCTGGCAGCAACACTGTCGTTTCTAGTGTACGAGCTCTGCGTCAATCCCGCCATTCAGGCAAGACTTCGAGATGAGATAGACGCCATCCACCCGGAGAAAACCCACCTTGAAGTGAGTGATGTCGCAGACTGCGAGTTCCTCGACGGCGTTATTCATGAGACTTTGCGACTGCACCCTGCAGTTCCTTCTGGTCCTGTGCGCGAATCACCTCCCGAGGGTCTTACACTCCCCAATGGAACCTACATACCCGGCAACATTCTGCTATGGACACCGATATACAGCCTGCAACGTGATCCGCGGTACTGGGAAAAACCCCTCTCATTCATGCCGGAACGCTGGACTACCGAGAATCCCAACGCCATCATTGACAAGCGCACGTTTCTCACCTTCCTTACAGGAGCATACAACTGCATAGGCCAGAAACTGGCAATCATGCAGATGCGTAGTGTTGTTGCGAATCTAGTCCGCTCGTTTGAAATTACCTTTGCTGAGGGTGAGGATGGAAGCACCATTGACAACAAGAGTCGGGACTGCTTTACTATGACGGTTGGGAAGTTGGATGTTAAGCTTAGTCCACGCTGCGTAGAATAAGAATTTAAGGCTTAAAGCTATACTAGGAATAACTATATCCTTTTTATTATCTTTATTTCTTTACACTCTATATTATATATTATTATAAGGTTCTTACTATAAAAGCTTTACTTACAATACACTACATATACCTACTTAGCGTATACTTAACTTTCACTTCACACTTCACTTCACACTTCACCTTAGGATACTTCACCTTAGTAGTAGTCTAACTATTAGACGCGACTTAAGCAAAGCAGCATGACCTTGTGCCTTCTCTCCTTATTTCTCAATGTCTATCATGCGTTGTATCTTACACTCTCTGCCTTCCTCCATCGTATCAGCATATGGAGATAGCAACTACCCTTTTGACATACCTAAGAACGTTAGCATTAGCGCCCTTGAGATCCAAAACATCACGCCTGTGAAGCCATTGATAATAGTAGCATCTCTTGCCGCTGTATCATAGCGCTTTAAGGCTGAATCGCAGCGTCAGATGCGCCAAAGCTGAACCACGCCTTAGGGAAACAACAGCCACCACAAGGCTGTATTCCTAGAAAATCGCAACAATGGCTAAGATGCAAGTAGGCTTAGAAGGTAAGATGCATTAACTTCAAAGAGGATACCTGATCGACTAACGCCGTTGAAGCAGCCACGCCCGCACCCACTGTACCTGTTACTGCAGGTCTATTCGACTCTTGTCCGTACCTTATTCAACTGAGCCCGCTAGACCCTAAGAATACAAATCTCAATTGCACTGGTATTATCTACGAATACAACAAGTTTTTCTTCGTCGCTATCGAAGAACAGCTTTCCAGAGGTCACGGTCGCCGGCTCCTCTTTGGTTTCCTCGCATTGGACGCTGTTGGACCGTATCTTATGCACGAGTGGTTTTCCCTAGATAAAGAAGAGATTGACGATATCGGAATCAGCGCTTGCAAGATGACTGGCCGCTGGACACACTACAGCCGCATAATCCAAGAGATGCGGGTACAAGGGTTCTCAGCAGCGATGGAGGTACAAGAAGCGAAGGAGAAGATAGAGGAAAAGGGCAACTTGTTAAATCAAGACAAGGCCAGGGCCATGTTGGACGTGTCACTCGGAAACGCTGTCATGAAGGTTTACAAACTTTGGAGGCGCGAAGAACGGGCAGCGGGCATAGAAGGGCAGAAGTTCATGGATGAGTTCATGGTGTTTGACGATTGAGCATGTCCATCTACGCCTTGGGTAGCTTTTGCAAGGACGGGTGGTAACTACACAGCTTTGCGCTCTAAGACACGCGCACGAATAGCATTGGAATTAGTGTTTCTGGCTTGGTCTCCATAGCATGTTCGAGATGGCGTAGTGAAGACTCTGGTGCTCACAGAGCTGTGTACTATTTACCTTCACTTACTGGATTCAGTGTGTTGCACTCACCTGTAGGCACACAATGAAGTAAACTCACTATGAATGGTGCTGGATCGTATATACGCCAAACTACGGGCTGAGAGTGGGTCTCACAAGTCTCTTTCACCGTTCATTTCTCATAGCTTCCTTTCTCGTATATTACTTCCCTTCTGGCAACTGAGCTCCAGCGAGCAAAACTCCACCCCACACACTCGACTCCATCAATCAGACCCAACCAGACAATTATCCAACATGAACTTGGTACCTCCTGCCGCACCAGTCTCCACGCCCCTCAAGGAATACAGCCGACGCTGGAGTGTTACCGAAGAAGCCCACCTCATCTACCTACGCGACACCCAGTACGCCAGCTTCGACGCCATTGCCAAAGCCATGGATCGGTCTCCAAACGCCGTGCAAAACTGTTACAGAGAGCTGCGTCAGAAAGCGTTAGCAGCAGCCATAACATGGACTCCAGACCTCGACGCGGCCATTATCTCCGGGCGAAAGCGCCACCTTACCTGCGTCGAGACTGCGCACGCGATGCAGCTGGCGCCGGAAGCCGTGCAGGAGCGATGGCGCTATCTCAAGGCCAACAAGCTTGTTCCCGAAGACGTGCTAGCCATGTGGCAGAGGAAAGAGAAAGTAGAGTTTGCAGAGTGGGAAGACGAAGCGATTCTGAGGCTGTGGATCCGCGGCATGGATGACGCTGAAATTGCGGAGAGACTGGGAGGAGGCGATATCTTGGTTGGGAAGCGCAAGGCAGATATTGCGGCGAGGAGGAGGGAGTTGACAAAGGGAAGTCCGTTGTATTCGAAGATGTTGGATGTCGACCAGGGCAAGGCGGATGCTAGCGGAGGTTTGGGTGGGAAGCCGAAGTATGAATGGCAGAAGTAGGGTGTGTTCGGTGTACTGCTGGTGGATGATCTGAATCAAGGACTGGCCTTGCGATTCTGGTATTTGACTTCACTGAATGACGGGTTAGTTCGGTGTGATACAGTGAAGAGACTGTGGGCTGACATAGCAATAGCATTAAGGTTCTGTAGTTGCAAATTTTGGCCTTTTATGCAAGATGTAGTGTTTGATATTTTGAAGTTGGTTTCACATGCCCCTAGTGTCTGTGTATTGTCCTGCTTGGATGGGTACTAGATTAAGTTAAAATAAACATTCCTATAGCCCATAACGGAGCTGAAAGGAGGTGTAGCTTTAGCTGCTTTTAGATTTTGCTAAGTTATATAGGGACTTATATAGCTTAAATATATATTATATAATTAGTTATATAAGATTATTAGTATTAAAGCTTTATAGTAATTAAGAAATGTTCTTATAGCTAATAGTATAGCTAAAAGGTGTACATTCTAGCTTCTCTGGCTTCTCTGGCTTCTCTGGCTTCTCTGGCTTCTCTGGCTTCTCTGGCTTCTCTGGCTTCTCTGGCTTCTCTAGCGTTCTAGCTGTTTTAGCGTTTATTACCTAACGAGAGCTTCTAACCCAAGATAAAGAACTCAATCTCTTCATACTCAAAAGCGAGCTTACCCCGTGCTAATTCACAAAGACATCTAGTTTCAAACAAGCACTCGGCAAAAGACCATCATCAGTCGGTGATGATATAACCTGAAATTCTACCTCGGCTCAAAACTGCCACATGGTCAATTCACTATGTAACATGCAATATCCTGAACCCAAGACCAATCAATCCCAAGCATGACCCCTTAGTATCGCCGTTTCCCCTTCCCCTAGATGCAAAAGACTCTTGTACTAAAATATCCGTAAATGACGTCACTTATAAGTCTAAGCAAGCAGTTCAGCCCAATCAAGCTCATCCATCGACACCAATACATGTATATACAACTGCCTTTCTCTAGGATTAAACTACCCCAACACCAAAAATGTCCACCACCAGCAACCCCTACATATCCTCATCTTCTCCAAAACCACATCCTACCGCCATACCTCTATCCCCGCTGGCCTCCGCCTATTCCAGTACCTTGTGACAGCCCACCCCTCAGTGACACTGCATGCCACGGAAGACGCAGAAACCTTCACACCAGAACTGCTATCAAAATACCACGTCATTGTTCTGCTTCGAACGCTCGGCCCAGAACTGCTCACTGCATCGCAGCTGATCATCCCAGGATAGACAGAATTGCATGCACGCTCAAGCTACATTTTACCCATACGCCGAACCATACCCTACCGAGAAGAGAAGAGAAGTTGTTATCCAATCCAACACAATGGTGATAGAGCGGCGTTTCCCTCCTAGACGCCTGCTTTCTCAGGGTCAACATTAAGATCCCAATCAATACCACCATCCTTGCCATATCGCTGAACAAGCCATTCGTTACACTTTGTAAAATGTCCGCAGTCAAACTATCCCTCATTAGCACATGCATGTGATGGCATCACTAGCCGATGACTTACAAATCCCCGCGCTGCACTCAGTGGGCTGGGATGCACACTCTTGAGCACAAGATGCTTGTCCTGTGGGATGCCCTGTGTTCTCTTCTGGGCAGGGGATCCCCACGCCAGGAAGACGACACCATTCGACCGGACTTTGGCTACAGTGTCGATAACCTTCTGCATGAGCACCTCCCAGCCTTTGCCGGAGTGTGAGTTTGCTTCACCCTTGCGTACAGTCAAGCAGGTATTGATGAGCAATACACCACGGTCGGCCCAAGGGGTCAAAAGTCCGCCTCGGTTTGGCGGCGGCTTGTAGTCTGGGTACTCCTTTTTGAGGGCTTTGTAAATGTTTTGGAGCGAAGGCGGGGCAGGGTTTGGTGGGCGAATAGAGAAGCAGAGACCATGGGCTTGGTTGGGACCGTGGTAGGGGTCCTGGCCAGTTATGACGACCTTGACTGTGTTGAGCGGTGTGTGCCGGGACCTATGCACACATGTCAGTCATGATGTTCACACGTTGCTGATTGATTGGTAACGTCACCATGAGTAGACATCTTTCATTGGCGGATACACGGCCTTTCCGCTGTCCAGCTCCTTCTTGAGGAAGCGCTTCAATTCCAAAAACTGTGGCGTGACGAGTACATCCTTGAGATGCGGAAGCCAACTCTCGTGCAGCGTGTCGATTTCGAGTTTCAGAAGCTCCTTCTGGTCGTCGGTGAGTTTGGCAACCCACGCGTCTCTGTCGAACTTGGCAGCGGCGGCGATCTGCTTTGGCGGTGCATTGGGGTCTGGCTTTGGCGCGCTGAAGAAGGCCGTGATGCTGCCGTTCTGCTTGGGCTTCTTGGACGCGTCCGTGGCCGCGGCGGCAGCTTTGCGTTTCAAGCTCATGATGGATTGCTGAGTGGATCTGGTCTGGGCAATGCGTTGTGCACCCGTCAGAGAGCAGAGGGGACGTACGGGGGGCGTAATCAATTCCCAGCCCCAGGCAGTCGCGTAACCCTGGGTGACGTCGAGATGTCGGGTC
Source organism: Exserohilum turcica Et28A (assembly GCF_000359705.1). Lineage (NCBI taxonomy): Eukaryota > Fungi > Ascomycota > Dothideomycetes > Pleosporales > Pleosporaceae > Exserohilum > Exserohilum turcicum. The sequence continues at coordinate 1,671,815 of NW_007359937.1, read as the reverse complement.
AGTGGCCCAGATGCATCTGATTGGCCGCCACGAGACACGTTGCCACGTGAGCGCGCGAGACGCGTCTTGCCCACATGGAATGACATCACAGCCAACCCCGACACGGTCTTCACCTCTCCACCAGGCGGCAGCCGTTTCGGAGCTGCGATGAAGCCTGTTTTCACCCAAACACGCCGCCCAATACACTCGTTGATCTGCACCGGCAGAGTCACATGTGGAGACTGTGGCCTGGTGCCGTCTCACACGCACACCCACTGCCCGCAATTGTGACGTGATGTTGCCGGGGGAAGCAAACGGGAGCGCGACCGAGGGAGGCATATATACAGACTTGCCTTTACTCTCCGCATCTTTGCTACCTTCCTCACACCAGCCCAACGCCCAACTCAACTCAACTCAACCTTCAACTCAACAAGACAAGACCTCAACCAACAATGGCCTCGACCAACCCCGCCAACTTCGCCAACCTGCCCAAGGACGAGCTCAAGGACATCGCCGCCAAGGGCGGTCATGCGTCCCACGGCTCGAGCAACACCGACGTATGCCATTCTTGATACTCACTCCCCCAGCTGGTGTACTAACCGCCGCTCAGTCAAGCTCCCACGCGGACCGCAACCCCGACGGCACCTTTACCAAAGGTTCGGAGCTCGCCAAAGAGCTGGGCGCCCAGGGCGGCCATGCCTCTCACGGCGCCACCACCAGCACGTCGAGCAGCGAGCCAGGCCGCAACCCCGACGGCACTTTCGTCAAGGGCTCCGAACTCGCCAGTGAGCTGGGTGCTCAGGGCGGTCATGCCTCTCATGGCCATGGGGCCAAGACGACGGCCGAAGAGAGTGGTGTAAGTTAGCCTGGACGCGCGTGAAGTGTCGTGTACTTGGAACCATGTGCTGACCCTCTTCTAGCGCAACCCCGATGGCACCTTCAAGAAGGGCAGCGAGCTGGCTTCGGAGCTGGGAGCCCAGGGCGGACATGCTTCTCACTAGACTCTGCCCTTGAATGGCATCCTAGCATCCTGTGTACACGACTTTACGAATGAATGAATGAACCCACACTGTTTTCCTGGCCACCAAATGCAATCAGTGAATCACCTCAGACTCGTCTGGCACATCATATAAACAGAACATCATTTCATCGTTTTTCAACTGCAGTACGCACCACGCACTTACCTACACGCCTGCGGTGCGTCCACCATCCCTCTACTTTGCACTACCATCGCTATTTTTCCACATTATTTCCCATTTATCCACTGTACCCGAGAGCTTCCAACTCCTTCTTGATCTGCACCTCGGTACTAATCTTCTTGATCTGAGTGTCCTCAAGCTTTTCGCCGCCGGCTTGCCTCATCTTGAGCTCATCAATCGCCCGCATCTTCTTGAGCAACCCGCGGATCTTCTTGTCCTGAGGGCCGCCGTCTCCCGGGCTGGTCACTGTAAGATCCGGCGGAGGCACCTGGCCTTCCGTCTTGATCGTGGGAGCCTGGTTCGGTCCGTGCTGGCCCGCGTTCTGTCGACGGTTTCCATCTGGCCTTGCTTGACGGTTGGGGCTGTTGCCATAGTTGCGCGCTTGGCTGGCGCTCCTTCCGTGTTGCTCATAACCACCCTTGCTGCGGCTGCGTTGGCGGTGCTCTGGACGACCGTTGGCTCCATTGGCCGCGTTGGCACCGTCCGCACCCAAGCCGGCAGCCTTGTCGGCAGCCTCGCGGGCCTTTTTAGCTTCTCGCTTCTTCTTGTTCTTCAGCGCTGCCTTGGAGAGCTCGCCCTCGCCATCTTGAGCGCCAGTGAGACTGACGCCCCCGCCAGGAGCTGCTCCTGGAGGCAGAGCGTCAGCACTATCGGCGCCGGGGATTTCACGACGACGCGGCTTGCCGAATCCATTCGAGAAACCAGCATTGGTCGACGAGACACCGGTGTTGGTATAGGCTGCGCCTCCCTCGTCCTCACGCTTAAAGTGCAGCGGGGTAGCCGTTCCACGCGCACCAGGAGGGCGGTAGGCGCCGGCAGGCTTGGACGGAGTCTTCTGAGTGCTAAGATATGCAAGGGCCGACGGGTGCGGCGTGGGTATCGTGACCAAGGGATCATTCAGCGGGTACATGGACGTTGGCTGAGGTCGCCAAACAACGTGGTAGAGCTCCGCCATGTCTTCGTTGTACATCAGGCCGCCGCTGACATGGTAGATCCGGATGCCGTTGTCCACGCGCAGGCGCGGGCTAGTGGTTGCAGTAAGGATATGCTGACCGTCCGGGCTCCACTCGCAGTATGTGCAGTTGGACGTCTTGACGTGGCAGACCTTGGCAAAGTTCTTCTCTAGATCGTAAATGTCCATATCACCAGCTAGATTGCCAAAACCAGCAACAATGACAAAACGGCCGTGCGGGCTGAAAATGATGGTGTTGCGGGGGCCCAGGTCAAAGCTGTGCTGGGCCACTGCGCGTTGGTTGAAAATGGTCGTCTTCGCAGGCATGTAGCCATAGGTAACACCAAACTCTTTCGAGTTGGGCGACCACGAGACATCGTGAATGGGACCCTCCTTGTCCAACTGAATACGCGAGTCGAATGTGCCGTTGGCGCTAAGGATGTACATGTTGGTCTCTCCATAGTAGCTCTTGTTGGTCTTGTCCACCTCGGTCTGAGCCAGGACAATCAGGCTGGTGCCAAGATCGTTCCACTTCAGCTGAACCTTGTCACCCTTGAAAAACGTCTTCTGCGAGACTGGCTGACTGAACTGGGGCACCGCAAACACCTTGACGGCCGCGGGCATGCCCTTGCGCTCCGGCACAAAAACAGCAACTGAATGGTTCTTGCCGGGCGACAAAGCCATCTCTGTCACGCCCTCGACACGGAGCTTGTTCCAGGGGTTGCGCAGATCGTTTGACTGGAAGAACTGCACCTCGTTTGTCACAACGCGGGCACAGAACTTCTCGTCAGAGGTGTACTGCAGGTTCCAGCCGTTCTGGTTCTTCTGGACGTATTCGCCGATCACTGCCCGCGATCCGTCATCTTCGGCTTCGTCGGAGAGCGTCCTCCAGACCCTGAGGTTCTTTGTCGCATTGCCGTCGTCGTCCTTGGAGGGACGCTGCCATGTTATGAGGTATGTGCCGAGCGGGGAGAAGCCGAGCTCGTAGACGTTGGGTGTGGGGAGCGTAGTGACAACGTGGCCGACCGAGGCGTCAATGACTGAGACCCTGGCGAGGTCAGTATGCTGGCGTAGCTGGGCTGGCCCCAGACAAGCGCACAGATGGGGCTTCAAAGGATGACGAAGCGTTGGCACACGAGGACAATTCCTCGAGAGACTCTCGTGGTCGTCTTACCAACATGCCATCTTTCAGCCCTCTGCCCTGAGAGGCCCATCTATGACGTCTGTGGTGTCTTGTAGACGCTTACTGTTCAGGTGTCGCCCAAGCGAAATACTTGCTGTCTGGCGAGTAGGCGCAGCAGCGAAGGTTGCCCTCTGGGCGCACGAATCCCGGAAGCGCCTCGTAGACGGGCGCAGCGTTGAAGAGCCCGATGCCCTTTGCAGAACGGTCTGCGAGTCGGCGAGTTAGCGTGTTTCAACGCACAGCGTGTTGCTGTCCTTTGTGGCGCACATACAAGCCAACTGAGTAGGGACAGCCATGATAACTAGTCAAAGTCACAGGAAGGTGTCCAGAGCGGGCGTGGGGCAAGGTGCTGGTGGTCGCGAAGTCTGGCTCAAGTGCCTGAGCGGATGTGATGTGCTGGCGATCTGGCTAAGGCTAAGACAGGAACACGTCGGGTGTGGGTTTGGTTGGGGGGGGGGGAGGGTGACGTAGTTTCTGGGGCTCTGGAGGGCCAAGGGCAGACTTTGGGCGCACGCAGCGGCAACGGGTGGATGGAGAAGAGGAAAGGGAACACGGGTCGGGGAATTGAAGGGAGACCGTATGGCGGAGCGAGGCAGGAGGGAGTGATGGAGGCAGGCCGTCGAGAAAGAAATCCGTGGGCATGCGCGCTAGTGCTCGGGGAAAATGCGGGCCGTTGGCGTTTTGGCTGGACTCTGTGACATCAGCCTCGCTGGGCTCACGCTTGCTCTCGCCCTCACGCTGCCACTGCTGGCTGGGACGGGATGCGGGCGTCGCCGTGGTCGCACGCTCTCTGGGGTCGGCAATCTTGTCTGGACGGCATTTTGCATTCTACTCTAGATTGGGCTTTGTGTCGCCTGCGCAGAAGGATGCGCGGCGCAATGATCTGCAGCCCGCCCCAAGTGTGTGTGTGTGTGTACTTACTGTATGGCTGGCCAGCCCGGTTGCAATGTCGCATCTCGCCCCAGGGGAGAATTGCTTTTTTTGCGCATGGACGCCGCCGGCCATAGCACAAGAGAACCCCACCATGAGATTGTGCCGGCATCCAAAACCACAATGTCTGGATGCCGTGTGTGGCCTCGTCTGCCAGGCACATGCGAATATGCAGAGAAGAAACCCATGTCTTATCGTTATCGCGGCCGTAGCGCCCTTTCACGAGCTGCCGCCGAGCTCCAGCAACTCCACATGCTCACTGCAGCCCCCGTCCCTCACCGTCCAGGCGGCCCATCGCAAACATGCCTACGTCCATGCCCGCCCCCGCCATCCGCATCCCCATAGAGCTGCTCACGCCAACTGCCTTTGCCCAGTTCGGCACCGTCATTGAGAATCCCACCACGTCGCCCTCAGCGAAGCTCCCCGTCCCAGACCGCGTGCAGGCGCCCGAGGCCGTCTCCGCCAATCAGGGCTCCGCGACCAAGTACCTCGATGTCACCCACATGTCCAACCTGTACAGCCTTGCGCCGAGCAAGAAGCCGGCCAGAGCGGTCATGAACATGTTTGTCTGCGCGCCCCGGGACCTGCGACCCCACGAGCCGAGCATCAGCATGCCCAGCTCCTGGGGCGACCTCGACCTGGACGAGGACGACGACGAGGATGAAAACGGCCGCTTTGAAAAGCAGCTGCTGGACATTACTATCCTAGAGCGCCACCCTTTTACCACACAGACATTCATACCCATGGGCTTGTCACAACAAGACAAGCACACGCAGTATCTGGTCATAGTCGCGCCCACCCTTCCTGCCAGCGCCTCAAGTCGTCGTACAGGAAGACCGCCTCCATACCCCACACCACACATTGAGCGCAAGAAGAGCGTCATGGACATATTCGCGCGAGCGCGGCCCAGTCCCTTTACCAACGAAAAGACGCCTGGTCCGAGCCAGTTCTCTCGACTGCATCCGTCAGCACGACCCAAAGGGCCCGGCCTGCCAGATCTCAAGAACCTTCGCGCCTTTGTTGCGACCGGAGCTCAAGCTGTGACATACGGAGCCGGCACATGGCACGCTCCTATGATAGTCATTGGAGATCGGCCCATTGACTTTGTGGTCGTACAGTTTGCCAACGATGTCGGCAATGAAGACTGTCAGGAGATAGCCCTGAAGCAAGACAACACTGCCTCGGAAGGAGTTGTCGTCATGGTCGACACCAATTCATCCGGCACCGTCCAGGTCAAGGCTGGTGTCGGTTCCGTAAAGGCGAAATTGTGATTTCAGGTAGTAGACGTACTGTGAGGAACCAGTGATGAAGTACTACATTGCAGCTTGGCTTTTGATAGCCAATAACTTGTTTTAAATCGACAGAAGCAGGCGATCTACAGTAACACCAAACTCCAGCTTATCAGAGGCCGAAAGACTACCAGAAAGTCGCCCACGAATTTGACGATTCATGCAACCACCACGAGTAAGGCAGCACGTTCAGCTTTCCAAAAACAGCAGCTTACATAGTCTTGTTACCTCGCTTGTAAGCGCCAATAAAAAAACCTATCAGGCGCCCAATGTACCCTTGTCTTGATAACCCAGCTATTTAGGTAGCAATAAGATGAGTCCGTTGGCAAACTGTCATGTGGCCCGAATCTTCCCAGACCTTTCAATCTTCCTGCTGTCGCAAGACCTCTCTTACAGACCATCAATAGATAGCAAGCACAGCAGGATTTCTCTGCACTTCACATCACCACAATGGAAGAAGCAGATCTTGTGATTATAGGCGCAGGCCTCTGGGGGCTCACAACCGCCCATACCTATCACCGGTTGCACCCCTCAGCGAAAATGCTCATTCTCGACTCTGCGCCCTCAATCGGCGGGCCGTGGGCTCCTGAGCGCGTTTTCCCAGGTCTAAGAACCAACAACCTGTGGGGCATGTTCGAACACCCGGATTTCCCCATGGACGAAAAGAGATTCGGCGTAAAGAGGGGAGAGCATCTTGAAGCACGGAAGATGTTCGAGTACCTTTGTGCTTTTGCCGAATGGGCCGACATCAAGCAGTTCCTCCGCTTGCAGACAAAGGTCGAGGTGATCGAGAAAGACGAGGACAGCAAATGCTGGATATTGCACTGTGCATCTTCATCTCAAGTATTCGACATTAGGGCGAAGAAACTCGTCATCGCAGTAGGCAATACAAACAAGGCTTTGCTCCCCGACTATCCCACCTCTGCAACCTTTCAGTCGCCAGTCATGCACGCCAGAGACTTTCCAACATACTACTCGCACGTTGCCAGGCCAAATACACACACTGTAGTCGTTGGCTCGGGGAAATCCGCCTGGGACGTCGCATACGCCTGTGCCACACAGCCCTCGTCAACAGCAACCCTTTTAATCCGACCAGATGGCAATGGACCCGTATGGATGACCCCCAGCCACGTGACTCCATTTGGACTATGGCTCGAGAAACTCGTTCACACCCGATTCTTCGGCTTCCTGTCGCCTTGTCCCTGGGCGCGCACCACGGGCCTGGAAGGCTGGCTGCGCTCCTTTTTCCACGGCACTTGGCTCGGCCGGAAAATCGTACCCCTATTCTGGCACGTCCTCAGCGAAGACGCTATTGCACTCAACGGCCTCGACGCGCATCCCGAGACGAAGAAACTGCGCCCATGGCGCAGCGCCTTTGAAGTCGGAAACGCCCTGTCCATTCACAATTACCCCACCAGCTTCTTCGAGCTCGTGCGCAGCGGCACCATCAAGGTTCTCGTCGACGACATTAACGCTCTCGAGGCGGAAAAACAAGTCCGGCTCAAATCGGGCACAGTCCTACACGCCGATGCGGTCGTCTGCGCCACAGGCTGGCAGAAAGCACTCACGTTTACGTTTGAGCCGCCCGCGCTGCAAAAACAGCTCGGCGTGCCGTCGTCGCTTCCGCTGACGCCAAAAGAAGAGTCTCTCATACACGAGGCGGAGAAGACGTTGTACCACGCATTTCCCTACCTCAAGGAAAGAGACACAAGCCGCGTTGCTCATCCCGATGCGTCACTTCGGTACGCTCGCCAGCAGGATCCGTGTGGGAAAATTCAGCCGTACCGTTTATACCGCTTTATTGCGCCTCCGGCGTACCTGCAGGACAGAAGCATAGCATTCGCAGGCGCCCTGCATTGTCTCGGTACGTTTCCCTGTGCGTACATCCAGTCCATGTGGATAGCTTCGTATCTGGATGGCACCATGGCGTTGCCCGAGTCGCAGACTGCCGTTGTCCAACAGACGTATCGCGACTCGCAGTATTGCGTGCTCCGCGGCGCCATGAGCTACGGGCATGTGCTTCCGGATCTGGTGTTTGACGGTTTGCCTTATTTCGATGTTTTGCTGGGCGATCTGGGGCTGCAGGGACGCAGAAAAGGCAGCGAGGCGAGAGAGTGGATGAGTGGCTATGGGCCGCAGGATTACAGGGCGTTGCTGGATGATGTGCAAGTCAGAGTACGCAAGGGCTAGGCAGAGAAGAAACCAGTTGTTAGGGCCACTCCAAAGAGAGCGTAAAACATGTCTTGCACGAAATCCAGATTTCGCCAAAGCAAAAGGAAAAACACCAATCCACTATCCCTCTCCCCCCTTCAAACGACTATTCCCGGCGTCTCTTTCGTAGCCCCGTACCCGTACCCTACTTCTCGGCAAGCTTCTTCATCACCATACAATGCACCAGATCCCTCGCCGCAAGCGCATCCTCAAAGCTATCATGGCCCTTGTTCCCCTGCATTTGAATTTCCCTCCCAAGATACTTCTTCACCAGCGTCTTGAGCGACAGGTCTCCCGACCCCTTCGGCTTCTTCTCTTTCTTCTTCGGCTGAGCTTCCGCCGCCTCAGCGGGCTCTTCGGTCGTTTCCTCGGGAAGCGGGACACCGCCGACATCCTCGGCCGCGAGAGATGCCTTTTCCAGAGACGTTGCCAGCTGCTGTATCTGCTGCTCGGGCTCTTGCGCTGGGACGGGAATCGTTGCCGCAGCGGCGGCGGCAGCGACAGCGACAGCCTCTTCGGCAGCCTTCTTCTCCTGAATGATATTCCACTCAATGATAAATGAGTCTATCACTGTCGGGTGGATCCAACGCAGCGCCCGAAGGTCATTGTTCACGCCATGGCCCACGAGCGCAGTATAAGGGCCCACAAATCTCCACAAGGCGTGTCTTGCGCCAGCCTTGCCCATCAAACACGTCTTCTTCTTCTTGGCTTCGTTGAGCTGCGGAAACGTGACGCCCGAGAACCTGGTGTTGAGATGCAGCATGGGTTGGTCGGGCTGAACGAGGTTGTTGATGAGCACCTCGCCCGTGAGATAGTCGATGGCGGTTAGGCGGATGAGCTCAGAGTCGCCTGTGACGGCCGTGCCCATTTCGCAGTCGATGGCAACGGCAGCGCGGAGCGAGAGGTTGTTTATATTGAAGACAGAGGGGGTCATGTGAAACTGATAGCAATCTTCAAGTTCACGCTGCCCATAGTCACGTATCTCGTGCATGTTGTTGGTGACACACCACTTGGCTTCGGCCAAAGTGTAGCCGCAGCAATTGAAGCACTAGGGGATTTTAGTGAGATTCTTTGAAGAACTGCTAATACTGCATTTACCCTTGCACCCTTGTCAAACCCTCCTGGGTGATAATTACATGGCGCTGTGCATTGCTTTGCTTCATAGCAGCCGCTTCCCACGGGCATCAACAGAGTGGGCAACGGATCGTACGCTGTTGCTGGCGGAGGCGGGGTCGGATTATGGAGGCGGTACTGGAGTGTCTTTTGCAGATGCTTTGTTAGATTCATGATTGCTGTCATGGGGTCAGTATCGCCCATTACACGGTCCTGCAATGCCACATCATGTACGCACTCTGGTTACAGTGTCTGCATTTAGCTTTCTGTTTGATTTCCTCATCTGTGAGCGGGTCCATGACATATCCATGTTTCTTCAGGGTCGCTGCCGGCTCCAGAAAGCTAAACAACTCGGTTGGATAATCGTTGCCGGGGGGGCACTCCAATGGTAATGGTGGAGGCCCTTGGTAAGGGACTGGTGGAGGTGTGACTATTGGTGGCGGGTGGTAGTAGGCCATGGTGGTGAGAATCGCAGGGCAAGGTTGTTCAGGGATCAAGTCAAGGGAGAGGCGTATCGTATGGGTGAAGTTGCAGGTATGTATAAGCTTGCAAGCGAGGCGCAGGAGGCGTTCATAGCAGCGGGGTTGCTGCTCCCTTTAGAAATATAAACGAACCACCTGAGACCACGATTGACCCAAGGCATGCATTGGACTCCGCCTCTCACCACGGAACCCTAATAAATAAGGCCGAACGCCAGGCGCTCGCAAAGACGGTTGGTGAAGAAAGCTGGTTGGAAAAGATAGAGTTGTCGGCGAGGCTAACACGCGTACGCCTCAGTAATGCACGCGCCATGGTCGCGTCAGCCTTGCACAGCAGCCATCACGTGGTCAATCCTATACGGAACATCAACCTGAGGATCCCATTGTTCGCGGTCAGGCAGAGGTGTTTTGCTTGGTGAAAGTAAGGCAGAGTGGCTTAGCATGCGCTTTCACCTCACAACAACGCCAACGCCTTGGCATCAGGACTCTCACCACCTCTCCTTTGCGGGTTATCGACATGAGAAAACAAACACGGCGAATGTGTTATTCTCGCGTACATGCAATGTTATAGTACTCGCAAACACAATCATAATATAATCGTAATGTTGTCGTCAAGCAGACCAAAAAGGGAAAACTTCGCGCCTAAATCTTTAGCCCATGCAGCTGAGCCTCCAGCTCCCCAACCTCCTTCGCCTTTACCTCTTTTCTCTCTCTGTACTCCCTCGCCACAGCCTCCATCACCTTGCCCATTTGTGTATCCTTGCCTTGGGCCTCAAGCTCCTTCTTGACCCTCGCAAAGTTTGCCTTGACAAAGACTTGGTACTCGCTCTTTTCCCTTTTGCCGTCTTGTCCTACAGCCGCCGCTCCAGCGCCACCGGCAGTGCCGCGCGGTTTGGGTTTTGTCTGCACAAGCCTTCCTTTGCACTTCCCGCACGAGTGGCGTGTGGGATCCACAGACTTGGAGTGGCGCTTGAATTCGTAGCCGCACAGAACGCATTCCCAGATATACTTGTATTCGATCTGGTACGAGTGTTTGGTGGTGACTTCAACGCCCTTGCTGCCACCAAAGGCAGCGGTTGCTTTGCGGCCCCAGGCCTTGAACTCGGCTCCGTGTGGGTTGTTGCGTACTTCACTAATCATGAACGTGGTCAGATGGCAGAATTCGTGTGCTAGCACGTTGTAGAGGCGTTCCTCATCGTCGATGACCTTTTCGGCAAGCTCAATCGAGCAGTGGTGTCGAATTTCAGTTCGCACATCTGTTGCTTGCGAGCCGTTCCGGATGCGAATTTGCTCTCTACGCCAGTTCGCGCGACCGGCTGTTGTTTTGAGTGTCTTGGACCAGACGAGCTTTATGCCGCCTGTTGACTTTGATAGTTCGTGGATGCGACCTGAGGCGATGGTGGTGTCGAGCTCCGTCAAGAACGCCTCGGCCATGGCATGCTTGGTCTCAGAAAAGGCCTTGCGCTGCTCGCGGATCTGCTTGACAGTCGGTGCTGGGTCAACGTCTGGTGTCTTCTGCTTGGTTGTGTTTCGTTTGGCAGGCTTCTTCTTTGGACTTTCTACGGCACTGTGATAGCTTTCATCACTGCTGTCCTCCAAAGCTACGCCTTCCATCATCTTGACAATGTCCTCGCGCCATTTTTGCTTCTTGGGTGATACAATCGGCTTTGCTGGAGAATGATGCTCGTTCCACTCATTGACTGCCATGGGGTTCCAGAATGCATCCAGGCTGGGTCGCCCGTCTATATGCGAGGCTCTTGGAATAGTAGGCTTCTTCTTTGAAGGAGAAACGAGTTTGGTGGGACTAGAAGGTGCAAAAGGAGGTGTACCTGGACGTTCGATAGGTGGAGCTTTGCACGGTGATCGCCTTTTAGTGGGCGTTGGTGAATATGTAAGAATAGCGAGCTGCGCATTCGAGGCAGAGCTTGTAGGACGAGATGACGCCGCAAAAGAGCTTGATCGGACATGGGTTGGCTCTGCAAGAATAAACGATGAAGGGGGCTCAGGCGAGTCTGCAAGATCGATGACGTCCTGCGCCCAATTTGATATCGTGCTGTGTCCTTTCCGGTGTGGTGGGCGCATGGAAACCAGGTCAGCTGGTTGTTGGGCAGACAACTTTACCGGTTTGAGATCCGGAATCTTGAAAGACGGCCGACGAGTGTGGTTGACAGCTCGCGGGGAGCTAGTGTAACTTTCGTCTTCCTCGCTGTCAGAGACTACCCGCCGGGCCTGCGGTTGTCGACCTCTTCTCTGGGCCGTCATGACGGGCTCTTCTTCCTCATCGTCATCATCGCTTATCTCGATGACTGGTTCAGCAACCTCTTCTGGTGTTTCGGCGTCTTCATCGCCACACCACAGGCTAGTCTCGGCTTCGTCGGCCTCTTCCACATCGACTTCCATCTCATCAGTCTTCTTCAAAGGACCCTTGGTCCCTGACCTCTGGGCAGCCTCATGGGCTTCGTCTTCTCCAACAACATCTATCCTGCTATTCTTCCCTTGCTTGTTTGCCATGGTCCTAGCTAGGGTTGTGGCATATCGCAATCTCTTTCTCTTGTCCACATCCATGTCGACGGTGCCACTGCGTTCTCTCCTTTCTTTCTGCTTCTTCTCAGGACTCGCGAGGCTCTCGTCACTTAGCTTACGAAGAAGACGGCTGTTGCTCTCGACCGGCCGTAGTACGCGTTGCTTGCGCGGGGTGAGCGCGTCTTTGGGCGTGGCTGACTTTGTTGCTGGGAACGAGTTCTCCAGATCTTGCGATAAACTGATGTCCCGCAACGCGCGGCTCGAGGCCTTTGGTACCAGCATTGAGGTATCGTCTTCCTGGAACGATGCATATCGCAAGGTAGCCTTCCGGGGACTGGATCGTGTCGCGCTCGTGTCGCTAGGGGGCATAAAGATGGTTGGTGCATTTGGACTCGGTTTGCGTAGACGCGCCATATTGGCAGTATCCAACTATGTAGTATATGTGTAGGGATATTCAAAGCTCTGAGTGAATTATTGGCTCAAGAATGATGTTGTCGCATGGATGGCGGGCCGTTGACATTCATGTCACCAGTGTTTGTCAATGGTTGCCCCAGCGACTGGTCGGAACCAGGGTGCCGCCGCTGCATGGACCTAGCCCCGCTTTGCCCAACACAGTTCCGAAGCATTCCGAGACCGCAAACGGCCGAAGGACATTTCACATGTTTGCGTCGACGCATGCGAAGGCCAACAGCTTTTCCAAACCAAACAGTCAGTCAAAGGTCACAATTCCATGAGCCAACGTTAACAACGAAAATCATTCATACATTGCATGCTAACCGTCACAAATACAAGCAAACTCAACCTCATTGAGCCTAGTACACAGATAACGAAAGCTTCCAATGTTACTTCTCGGAAGCGTCCAGTCCTCTCATCATCATCCACCTGATACATGCGGAGGCGGACTTTTCTCTCCCCAACCCTTGGGGTTTCGCGGGGCATTCCGTCCTGCTGTATTTACATCACCAGTGGTGATTTTGTGTTTGTCCAGATTTCCTTCAGAGCATTTACTGCTTGGCAGCCTTGGCCATGGTGTTAAGAGCGCTGCCGTTCTTGAACCATTCAATCTGGCCCTCGTTGAAGGTGTGGGAGAGCTTGACCTCGAAGGCCTTGCTGCCGTCAGCGGGGTGGACGGTCATGGTAAAGGGCTTGCCGGGAGCAAGCTCAGTGCAGGCCAGGTCGACCTTGTCGTTGGGGCCGATCTTCTCGTAGTCGGCAGGGTCGGAGAAAGTGAGAGGAAGCATACCCTGCTTCTTCAGGTTGGTCTCGTGGATACGAGCGAAGGAGCGGGTGATGATGGCAGCGCCACCCAAGTGCCTGGGCTCAAGCGCAGCGTGCTCACGGGAAGAACCCTCGCCGTAGTTCCAGTCACCAACGACAACCCACTTGATGCCGTTCTTCTTGTAGTCACGGGCAACGTCGGGAACCGCGCCGTATTCGCCGTTAAGAGAGTTCTTGACCTTGTTGGCCTCGCCGTTCTCGGCGTTGATGGCACCAATCAGCATGTTGTTGGAGATGTTGTCCAAGTGTCCACGGTACTTCAACCAGGGGCCAGCCATGGAGATGTGGTCAGTGGTCGTCTTGCCCTGGCACTTGATGAGAATGGGGAGGTCCTTGAAGTCAGAGCCGTTCCATGCCTCGAAAGGAGACAGAAGCTGGAGACGGTCGGAGGTGGGAGAGACGGCGACCTGGACGGAAGAGCGGTCCTGAGGAGGAGCCTGGTATGTGTCCCGGCCAGGGTCGTAGCCCCGGGTGGGGAGACCCAGACCAGTGGGCTCCTTGAGCTTGAACTTCTTGCCGTCCGCTCCCTGCAGCTCGTCAACCAAAGGGTTGAAGCTCAAAGTTCCAGCAATAGTCATGGCGACAACCAGGTCCGGGGAGGTGACGAAAGAGTGGGTGGCGGGGTTGGCGTCATTACGGCCAGTGAAGTTACGGTTGTAAGACGAGATGATCGAGTTGGCCTCGCCCTTCTTCACATCCTTTCTGTCCCACTGTTCGCATGTCAGAAAATGCATGAAAAAGCTTTGGTGAATCGACATACCTGACCAATGCAAGGACCGCAAGCGTTGGCGAGAACCATACCACCAAACTCCTCAAAGGTCTTGAGCTGGCCATCGCGCTCAATGGTGGCGCGAATCTGCTCGGAACCGGGGGTGACAGTGAAGAGAGACTTGGCCTTGAGGCCGTGGGCCATGGCGTCCTCGGCGATGGAGGCAGCACGGGTCATGTCCTCGTAGGAAGAGTTTGTGCAGGAACCGATCAGACCGACCTTGAGCTCTTCGGGCCACTTGTTGGCCTTGACAGCCTCCTTGAACTTGCTAATGGGTGTGGCTAGATCGGGTGTGAAGGGACCGTTGATGTGGGGCTCGAGCTCAGAGAGGTTGATCTCGATGAGCTCGTCGTATTCGGCGCCCTCATCCTCACGGAGCTCCTGAGCGTACTCGCGAGCAAAGTCACCAATCTGGCTACGCTTGGTAGCAGCGAGGTAGTCGTACATGCGGTCGTTGAAGGGGAAGACCGAGGTCGTGGCACCAATCTCGGCACCCATGTTGCAGATGGTAGCCATACCAGTGCAAGACAGGCTCTCGGTACCGGGGCCGTGGTATTCGACAATAGCGCCAGTTCCACCCTTGACGGTGAGGATACCGGCGACCTTGAGGATAATGTCTGTGGCTTGCGGTTAGCGCATGTTACCCCGCTTATGGGGGGAAATTGGGAAAACGTACCCTTGGGAGCAGTCCAGCCAGACATCTGGCCAGTCAGCTTAACACCAATGACCTTGGGGGCCTTGAGCTCCCAAGGAAGACCGGCCATGACGTCGACAGCGTCGGCACCACCAACACCAATGGCGGCCATACCCAGACCGCCGGCGTTGGGAGTGTGCGAGTCGGTACCAATGAGGAGCGCACCAGGGAAAGCGTAGTTCTCCAACACAATCTGGTGGATGATACCAGAGCCGGGCTTCCAGAAACCAATGTTGTACTTTGCGCACGAGGTGGACAGGAAGTCGTAGACCTCCTTGTTGATGTCGTTGGCGCGGGCCAGATCCTTCTCACCACCAACCTGGGCCTCGATGAGATGGTCGCAGTGGACGGTGGTGGGAGTGGCAACCGAGGGCATGCCGGCGGACATGAACTGGAGGATGGCCATCTGGGCGGTGGCATCCTGGCAGGCGACACGGTCGGGGCGGAGCTTGAGGTAGCTGGCGCCGCGCTCGATCTCTTGGCCGTGGGGGTCGTCCAAGTGGGAGTAGAGAATCTTCTCGGCAAAGGTAAGGGGGCGGTTGAGGCGCGAGCGGACAATGCCCAGGTTCTCGCTCATCTTCTTGTAGTTGATGTAGTGGCCCTTTTCCCAGTTGGTCATCTCGACCTTGCGGGAGAGGGGAGCATCGCTGACGGTGGCCAATTGCCTGCGCGAAGCAAGGCTCTGGCCCAGGCGGCCGAGCCTGGAGAACTTCTGCATGGTGAGGGTTGCAGGAGAATGGGAGTGGAGAGAGGAGGGAGGGAGGGAGCTGAGGAAAATAAGGTCTCAAAGCTGCCGCAAGTTGGGCGATAACTAATAGCCATCACGCGCGCGCTGATTGGCTCGTCTAGCCCCAGCGCGGTGCGGAATACCTCGGCGCCAGAGCAAAAACAGGACGGCAGTGGGCAGCGCCTTCCCGCTGGCCCGTTTCACGTGCTGGGGGGCGGGTGTAATCAGGACGCAATTGTGCACTCGAACCAGGGCGTGCTGCGTGTGTGCGTGCCGCCTGGCACTGGGCTGGTCTATTTTATTGGGCCTTGTATGAGAGAGAGAGTGTGTGTGTGCGTAGGCGTGGGCGTGTTGCGTGGGCGTGTTGTGCGTGCGTGTCTGTCTGCGGTGGCATGGGCGTTCCCTCAGACGTCATATGCGACTGCGACTCCCGTTAGCCGACTCCCCCGCGCCCACGCCCACGCCCGTTGCGTTGCATTGCGAATCACTCGCACTCGCCGCCGTGTGCTGGGCAGGACATGTGCATGCACACTGCACACTGGACATGCACATGTGTCCTCTGGGCCTGGTGAGCGACTTTTCCGGCCCAACAAGTCGGCTGCCGAGTCGCCCCAGGCCTGCAGACGCAGCAAATTTGGCGTCTGGAGCAGCAGCACCCTCTCCACGTGCCGCTTTGGGCCTAGCGCCTCAGGCCTTTTTGACCTGCAGACTCGCGCACGGGCCCCGGCTGGCGGCTGTCCCCACAACCAAACTTTCCCGCACCCGACTGCGACGATTCATCACGGATAACCGACGGCCGCGGATCCAGCTCCCCTCCCTCAGCCCCCTCGCCTCGCCATGCCAGCCATACGCGGACAGGACTCCAAGAAGAAGACGCGCCGCTACACGCGCGACCTGGACCAGATCCACGCCGACCTGCGCGACGACAAGCATCTGGCCGCCTTCAAGAATGAAAAGCCCATAGAGGACCTGCCCGGCCTGGGCCAGCACTACTGCAAGGAATGCGCAAAGTTTTTTGAGAGCGACGCCAACCTCGCCGCCCACCAGAAGGGCAAGGTCCACAAGCGGAGGTAGCACGTCGCAATGCCGCTGTATGCGCAGAGGCTAACAATCCGCAGAGTGAAGCAATTGCGCGAGGAGCCGTATTCGCAGAAAGAAGCAGAGGCTGCCATAGGCCTCACCACCAACAACGGAACCCGCACCACCATACCCGCAGCGCCCATGGAGGTGGATCAGCTTGCAGCGTCCGGCTGAGCAAGTCGCATGGCCTGACATCATGCGCATGGTTTTGACGGGAGAGAAGCGTATCTGAGGAAATAGAGCAATGGCTGGAATATGCCTTTAGCTGGAACAACGCATTAGGATAGAAGAGAGACATGCATTGCACGGCGTTCAAAATGGAAATCGACACAGGGAGGGTGTCAAAAGTTATACGATACCCAAATTTCAATCATACTCAGTCCCGCAGCCATCTGTGGTTTTGTGCGGTCTTTGTAAATCTCAATCTGAATTTCCAAAGCTTGCAAATGCAAGATTGCATACAAATACACTATTGACTATATAACAAAGGATATGCAGAACATCTTCAGTGCAACTTCCCACCTTCGGTGCAAACTCTGCCAGGCTCCCCTAGGCACCCATCCCGCGCGGTGCCTGGAGCTGTCTGCTAGCTACCTAAATGCCTTTTGCACCAACACAAACATCAACCCACCGACATAAAAACCAGGCCTACAGCGCTAGTGCTTGGGAAATTGCCAACACTAGAAATCACACTGCCACAGATCAACACACTTCAGAAACACACGTACCAAACATGGAGTTCAAAAATACACCCCTCTATGGTGGCGCAATCACCATGGATCTCCCCTCCAACTTTGCCGATGCATCGTAAGTCGCATGCACATATTCCCAGCCTATACCCGCCTGTGCTAGAGCCGCATTAAACATATCTTGCGACACCTCTTACAGCATACCCTCGGAAACGTCACGTGACACATCTAACAGCCCACAGCAACATTCGCCAAATCCCCGACCACCAAGAAGTCTACCTCGACACCAATGGCTACACGAGCATTGTCGTCGAGATACTCGAGTACGTCGACAAGCCCAGTGATGACGAGGCGCTGCAATATCACTTTGCGGATCTCGTCGATGGAACAGGCGACGCAACGAGCGTGATTGCGCAGGAGAAGGTGTGCATGAAGCTGATGCCGTAAGTTATTTCCAACACATTTTTTGAGCTGCTAGACTGTTTTAAACGTTGGATGATGTAGCAAATAAACGATAGACGAAAGGAACAAAAGAAAAATACTAATGCTCGTCACAGTCCTGAACTCCCCGCCCTGGGCTTGTCATTCATCCAAACGCCCCCGTCGCCAACATCAACTTCATCGCCCCCACGGCCAAACCGCAAAACGCCAGAGTATACGTATATTCAGCTTGTTCTTCTCAGACTCAAAGAACAAGGTACTGATGTAAGTTTCTTCTTCTTTGCCCTACTTCTACCTTCAACTCTTACAAGCATTGCTTTCCCACTTGCTCATTACCACTCTCACATGAATACATTCTAATATTGATTTCACAACAGCTCATGATAAGCATCAATACGCCACACTACCCAGGCGAATATGCAGCGCCAGCCCAGCCAGGTGCCGAGACTCCGCTTATGCTTGATTCCAATGGCATCAGGGCGAAGGTGCTGGAGAGTTTCCAAGTCAACGAGTGGGGCTTGTTTGAGGGATAGGTGTTTGATGCACGAGAAATATGGGTAGCGATAGGGCAGTCAGGTTGGGCAGATTGGTTGAGTTGGGCCTTTAGCAATCATGGTAGAAGTGTAAGTAGTGCATTTAGTTCGTGCAATTGAAGTAAGGTAGAGACGCAAGAAAACAAGTATCAGCCAGATAATCAAGTAGCTTCTATGTACGCAATCACACTGCCATATTTGTTATTTCCAGACACACATTGCACACTTGTTCCTCGACTTTGGGATTCTCAATACAATTTGTCTCTCGACTTGCTAGCCCATTGACTCGCCCACTCAACGCACTTACCCATCTACCATGAATGATACAACGAACCCTCACATGCATGGTGACCAAACCGAAAGAAACACTAAGAAAAGGAACCCCACATAAAGACACGCATCACAACCCTCTCTTTCGCAAAACCCGAAATCTTCGCTGGTAAACCACACCTCGACTCCTTAGGATAACCTACAATACCGCTTTGCACCTGGTAATCAACTCGAGCTTCACCCTTATGAGCACTATTTTATTCCCGCATGACTCTACTCTCTCTCTCTCTCTCTCACACACACACACACACACACAAAAAAGGACCCTAGAGAAAGCCCATCCACAACACATAAATCGCCATAAGTACGTTATCCATACTGTAGTCTAGCGTAAGAAATACTCTACATAACCTCTAAAGACACATACAACATACAACATACCTTATCTTTTTCTTCTCTCTGCAACAATTATTATCCAATACTTATTCCTCATTTCATTTCATTTCATTTCATTTCTCGCACATACATCTCCATGTACGTACACTCGGGCGACAATCAAACCAACCAAACCAACCCCCCACCCCCCCCCCCAAAAAAAATGCAGACAAAAGAGCAGCGACATGATTCACATACAAATATGGATGTAACTCAAAAACGGCAGAGGATGCGAATCATTATTGCTTTGTTTCTTATTTCTTGTCTCAGACACATGTGCAGGTACATGTACATGTACATGCAAACTTGCTTTATCTCGCAACACAAAACCCGCTGTATCATGATAACACTCTCTTTCTTTCTTTGATTCTTTTTTTCGTAAAAAAGCATATCCACATGACACATGCATTGCCTCAAGCACGTAAAGCGCTACTTGCAACACGCACGAATCCAGCTGGCTACGCTCACTCCTATACATACATACATACATACATACATACATACATACATACATACATACATACATACATACATACATGAACCACGGCGATATACGGGTAAAGACCACTCGGTCACATGACTCCCACACCCTGTCCCCTCATCCATTGCGATAGCTAGACAACGCTTCTAACCTAACGTCGTCTCGTTCTGAGTATTTACAGTCGAGGCAGCAATGGGGAGAAAAGGCGATGTAGGAGGTAGATCGACGGGCCTAACAATATCGGTAGCAGGAACGGATGACTGTATACCATCCATCAGGACGGGATCAACAGGCAGGTCGAATGGCTGTTGGTGGTGGTGGTGGAATACATGTGTAGGTTGAGCAGGCTGAGCGACATGTATTTGGGTAGACGGTGAATCCGACGATGACGACGGGACGGAAGCAGGAGGCTGAGACGGGGAAAACAAACTAGGCGGCGTGGGGGTCAGGCTGGTGGATGCCGTTTGCGGCATCGGCTTTTGCGAGGCGGTAGTACTCGAAAACGTCGAGGCGCAACGAGCTTCGGCGCGAGCTTGATTCTGGCCTTGCCGCATAGCCGACAGGCCCTTGTTCATCTCGCTGCACTCCGGGCAGTTTCTTATGACCTGGCTGACAGTTTCCTTGATACGAACCCAGTGGTAGAGCTCGGCTATGGCGGCAGTCGTCTTGTTGATGCCGCCATGGTGCTTATGGTGGATGTCCTGGGCAATTTCATATTGCTGCTTGGGATCTGCAATGACTTCCTTGCCTTTGAGCCATAGCTTTTCCGGCTCATCATCATTACCGAGGGTGAGTTTGTAGTGGGTCGCTGCACTACGGAGGCGGCTTTTTTCTGCACGATCGGCGCCGTTGGGGTATTTACCATTCTTCAAATAGAAACGAATCTTGTCGAAGCGCTCCTCGGACACAAACTCGTCGTCCTGGCCCAAATCGCGACCATAGATGATGGCGTCGACGAGCTCGCCTGGATACGACTTGAGGTTTCCGCATCCCTTGACGCGGCCAATGCGCTTGAAGCCGAGCGCATCCCATATGCGACAAGAAGCAACGTTTGTTTCATAAACAAGATTGAACACGGAATACGTGTAGCCCTGCACATGGGTTCATGGGTCAGCGCGAACGTATACGAGTGTCGGCCGTGTGTGTGTGTGTGTGTGTGTGCAAACAACGCACCAGTTTGGGGGCCCAGTCGAGATATGTCTCGCCCATCAGGCGACCTACGCCGCGATTCCGCGAGGCGTCAGTGACGAGAAAGCCGCCATTGCACACATGACTCGAGCGTCCGGGGTAGTTTGGCTTGATGTAAAAGCTGCCCAGACACTCCCTTTCCCAATCGCAGCCTCGCCGGGCCATTTCGTGGAGCTCACGGCCGTCGTGGACCTCGCCCAGCAACATAATAGCACCGAAGACTCCGAACCAGTACGGGCCGAAGTTGTCGAGCGGGAGTGGCTCGACCATGGGGTACGTGTCACCCTTTTCGATTTCGCGGCCAAGCTGGTCGCATAGGTAAGCTAGCAGCGTGAGGGGCACCTGGTTTGGGGCAGAGAAGGGTATGATGGTGGCAGTGGTGACACGGTCGCGCAACGTGACTTGACACGGCGCAATGCCTACAGGCAGAGGGCCGCCAGGCGGAGGATAGGGCACGTCGCCTGATGTCCGGAATATGATTGGCGCGCTTGGATCATCCAGCATGGCAGGCATGGTGGACCAAGAGGGGAGGGAGAGGTGCTGTGAATTTCTATGGGCCGCAATTAGCATTGTGATGGACGACGACATGGCCGTGGCAGGGCCATTGCATAGAGAGAGAGAGAGAGAGAGAGAGAGAGAGAGAGGGCCACGCCATGTTGGCACGGGCATTGTCGGTATGCACGCGCACAGGCAATGACGTGGATGTGAATGGTATGGTGTATACGTGACCTACCTTGGGGTACCTGAGGAGAGAGGGGCGCCTACTTAGAGATAGACAATCATAGTCAAGCAGGATGAGAGCTACTGCCGTGATGTGCTGCTCGCGCCGAGTGTGCAAATGCCCCCCGCTAGCGCTAGCCATGACTGGGGAGCCAATCAGAACAAGCATGCGTCGAGGTACAGACATAACACACACTAGACGCATATTCACAAAGGCGTTCAGGAGAAGATGGCGTTGGATTGCGACACTAAAACGCCAGGAAATGGTATAGTGACATGCTGCGAGCATCGAACAGTGCATGACCCAACAGTACATGACCGAAACGACAAAACAGGCCTTGTTTGGATATCAAAGGTTATTTATACAAAAGAAAGAAGATCTTTCGTTGCGGCGATACACATTCAAAAGGTATTATGTAAGAAAAGGAAAACCCCCCCAAAATCTCTTGGATGCAGCCAACCCCGCCACTTGGCCTTGTGCCCAAAAGCCAACATTTAATTGCCGCCAGAGCCCATTCGGCGGTATAGGAAGTTGCCTCCCTCATCGACATACTCAATCGTCTGCTGGCTGTAGCAGTAGCCAGACTCCTGCCAGGGCATCATGGCCGGCTTGGGGAAGACGCCGTGGCTGGGGTTGGGCGTGGTGCCATCGCTGCTGGGAAGGTCGTAGCCCTGGTCTTCGGGCAGAATAATGTCCATAGCAGATGGGACGTAGGTGAATGGCTTTCCGGCGGGGAGATGGGCAGTGGCCTTGGGGAGGACCTTGTAAGGAGCGCTCAGGTCAGGGAGCTCGTCATCCGAGGCGGCAGGCTTGGCCTTGGTGCAGGCAACGCTGATATGCAGGTGGGGGATGGAGTCGGCGTCAACCTCGCCATCCTGGGTGATGACCTTGTAATAGAGGTTCTCCTGAAGATAGGCCTCAATGTGCTCGGGAGTCAGAGACTGGAGCTCGCCAGAGGCAACCTTACCCTGCAGGCACGTAGTCAAGGGGATAGAGCCCTTGGTCATGACGGGCTGAGAGGCATTGCCGCCACCGGCCATCATGCCGCCGAGGACACCAAAGGAACCAACAAAGTTGGGGGCCTGAGTAGGGTCGGTAGATGGGTCATAGGGAGCATCGTCCGGGTCCGACATGACTTCGGACGTGTAGGAACCGTAGACAGGGGTGGTCGAGCCGATGCTGGCCGAGATGTTCAAGCCACCAACCGAGATGCTGGCCGAGAGGGTTGAGTTATGCACGGGGTAGGGGGCAGTCGAGTTGGATGTGGATTTAGACGTCGAGTTATCTGGCTTGCCAACGAAGCAGTGGATAGTGTAGGATCCGGCGATGGCGTACTTGCTGGCGATGACGGACAGAACCGTGTGGTACTCGCCCTCCTTGATAGGACGGCCAAGGTACTGGCCAGAGGGCGTGTAATCACCGTCGCGCTTGCTCAAGGTCCTGCCGTTGGTACCGTAAAGCTGGTTGATGGCGCGCACCGTCTGTTGGTAGGACCTGTCGCTGGTCTCGGGGTAGTAGTATCCAAGAGTACGCGTCTCAATAACGTCGACTGAAGTGAAGTAGTTGCCCGCAATGTCCTTTGTGAATGGCTTCAGAGGGCTATACTTGTTCTTCATCTCATTCTGTTGCCATTGGGCCATGGGATGCGATACGGGACCGGAGAGGATCCACGTGTTGGGCACGATCATTTGGTGCATGTGGGTTAAACGGTCTATGTTGAAGTGGTGGAGATAGAAAAGGGGATCATGAGCAGCAATGTCCAAGTAGTACATGTAGCCACCGGACTCACCGCCAGCCAAGTTGTGAACGACATCGTGGATGGCCTCGTAACTGTCGACGCCGCTGCCGCTCATGTCGGTGCGGACACCAATGGCTGCCGTGGTAGCGGCGCCCACGGGCGCCTTACTGGCGAAGAGGGCAAAGACACGGTCACGCAGCGAGATGCGCATCGTATCGAAACGACCGTTCATCTCGTTGTTATTGCTGCGGGTAGGGTTGCCAACGGGGCGTCGCAGCGTCTCGGGGAAGTTGTTCCATGGGGTTCCACCCATCTCCGGGGGCATGGACGCGCCAAACTTGGCACTGTAGAGGGGATTCTCAATCGTCATGTCGCCACGTGGCGTCCTGACGGGCATGGTCTTGTCGCGCAGCAGCGTGGGGACGGTAGGAACATTTTGGGGCAGATTGCGAGCCCAGTCGAAATAGGGCATGCGGAGGTTGACGGCAATGTCTCTCCAGTGCTGTCTTGTGCTGGGGGGGAACTCCTCGACGATCTCGAGGACGCACCTGTACCAAGCTTGCTGGGCGAGAATTAGATGATGGTAGCTTGCACAAGTAGGCGACGCAACATACCTCGACAAGACCATTGTAGGCTCTGTGCCAACTCGCAAAGATGGTCATGACGTGGGGGCAGAAACCAGCCTTGTTCACAAGGGGGCCAAACGTGTTCCAGGTGATGAAGGCACGGCCGTGGATACAGGCGATGGCGTAGTAGGACATGGGGTCGTTCCTGTCCATTGCCTTGAAGCGCTGCATGCCGAGAAGGAACAGGTTGTAGGCATCGGTGTTCTGGGCCAGCTGACGAAGCTCGAGACGGGGCGCAGCGGTGCTTCCGGGGTTGCACTTGCCCGTGGTTTTGTCGTAGTTGGTGCTGCATACTCCGACAATAGCAATGACGCCTCTGGACGACTGGCGCTTGATGTGGTCCTCGAGGTTTGGGAGCTTCTCGCTGAATTGTTCGGGGAATGCGCGGGCATGGTGGCCATGCTGGAAGGCTAGAGTGAAGTGCAGGAGCGACAAAAGGACAAAGAGCATGGGCATGATGCTCGCAGGCTTGCTGAAGCTGGCCATGTTGGGGAAGGGGACGGCACGGCGCCTTCTTTTTTAGTTCTTCTTTCTCTTTGCGGATGAAGGGGGCAGGAACGACAGGCGGGGGGATCCGAGGGAAGCAGTCAAGGAGAGGGAGGGACAAGGGAGAAGTGAGAAACTAAAAACGGAGGCAAATGAGCGTAACGACCGTGGGAACAAGGGCCCAGTGGTCAGCAAAGAAAAAAGCGAGTACGAAGAGACCTCGACGCGCGACGACGACAACGAGGAATCAGAGAGGCGTGCAGGAGGACAAGGGGCGGGCGGGCGGGCGGCATGATATATCGAGCCATGGGAGCGTGCTTGCGCGGGCTTTGGGGAGCGAGCGGTTGGCTGCCGATTTGGGCGGGCGGCGGTCGAGGAGGGGGGGGGGGCATTCGCGGCCATGAGCGGCTGGGGGCGGCGCTGATTGGCTGGGCGGGCGCCGGCGGTGGAGCGGCGGGCGGGCCCAAAACAACAAGCGGCGAGCGATCCGCACGGGCTGCCCCTGACTTGGCTGCAAGCGGATGGCCTGTCGCAGGCCTGGCGCCGCCGCCGAGCGTGTGCTAGTAGGTGTAGGTACGCCCAGGCAGTGTCCAGTCAGTAGGCGTCGTCGTATCGAGCAGCAGTAATATGATGCTGCTGACCGTGGCGAGGCGCTCACGCCGGCGTCGTCTGATGGATAGACGCAGACAGACATGGCCATGTGCACGGCGTCAGTGCTGGCTGCGTGCACGCGGCGAGGTGTCGTCGACGCAATCACCGCCCCAGCCAATCACGGCCGCCCTCGCCTCATGGAAGCCGCTCAACGCCACCAGCACGCCTGCACAGCCACCTTGACTCCCTCCCCCCAGGCACGCCCCCATTGAAGAACCACGCGCGGTCCACCACCACGCTCCCCCATCGCCTTTGCATTTGCCTGGCTGCACGCATACATGGACTCGACTCCACACCTAAGTGTGCTCTACTTCCCTATAGCACACCACCACCACCACTACACATTACGCGCATACGTAATACGCCTACACTAAGCACGCCCCGGGCCAGCGACGCGCGCCCGTGGCTGGCCATCTTCATCTCGGCCGTCTGTCCTGCCCCGACCTGGCCTGTCTTCCCCTGCCCCAAAACGGCCAGATGGCGCGGCTCGCTTCTCCCCTGGGCCATGTTGCGCCAGCTGGTCGGCCTAATCCACGAACCAACCATGGCCCGTTTCACCACTCGCCTCCACTTGTCGACGCCTTCCATGTCCTGCCCGCCGTTCCATCTCTCCGACTCCTATTCTTCCCACATGGCGCCGTGCTTGACGCCCTCGAAGCTTTTGCTCCATACATGTACCCATCCACATGCATCCATACAGACTCCATACCTCGACCCTTGCACTCCGGCCATCTCCGTCTTACCCATCTATACAATACATACATACATACATCCACCCCCGGCTGCCGTTGCCTCTCCTCGGACAAGGCGCCCACGACTCTGCCCTGTTGCCGGAAATAGGCGGCCAATCTGCGCCCTGGCCCGTGCGCTGTGCAGCCCTTCTCCCCATCTTATGCAATGACATCAAAACAGGCTTGGTCCACTCATCCACTGCGCACACGCTCACATGCATCCGCCGCCACTGTCCACGCCCACTCGCATTCTCCATGAACCATCGGACTTTAATCCTCTCCCGCAAAAAGACGCTTCCGTGCGCCTTCTGACCCGCTTCCACACGCCACCTCAATCTGCCATGTCGTGTGCCAGTCGGCCTAGCCTAGCCCCCCCCCCGCCATGCTGCTAACTCACCTATCGCTTTCCGCCCTTCAACAACCCGACATTCATTACTTATACGTCCGTACAACCTCGCCCTTCTTGGCTCTCGTAGCGAGCATTTCATTCAATAGTCAAAAGCCACGACCATGTCCGCCCTTGGTTCTCCAGCAGGCTTTTGCTCAATAGCGCTGCCAGTTTCAGCCTTGCCAAATCTTGGCCCGCCGTTTCACCTTGCTACTCTCTGCCCACTGATTTACACAAAGATACTGCCAACACTCTCCAAGCTGTCCGCCCCCTCGGTACGCTGCCGTAACTTTGCCAAATCTCACTATTGAATTTGCCCCTAACCCAAAGCAGCTATATGGCTCGAGACAAAGTCATTGGCTCACCCTGAACCAACTTAAACACTGGCCTACAATGGCCTAGATCTAGCGCCACCTGCTCGTCTACTACATTCTATACCTACATGAATCGGCCTTGACCAAAGTCGCCTACAAGCCCATAAGTCATGGCTTCCACTATTATCCATTGATGCACGTACGCTGGCCTCACCCCCCCCCCCTCCCTTTACACTGGCAGCATAAAGATTCTCTACCCCGGAATTGCACCTCCACAGCCACCACAACACCTAGCATTCCAACACGCAAGGATATCCCTATTCCTGTCAAGCCCCCCGAGACTACTACTACCATCAGTCCTAGGGAGTCCTTGACCAAACGCCTACTTACTCGGAGCCTAATTACTCAGATACGCATTGCGTAGATGAACTGCTGCTAAATTTAACTTTGCACCACCTTTAGTCTCGCCTTCTCCAAGAATATACCCGACGCCAGCCACATGAGAGTATCTGCATCTACTTACGTGCGTACCGATATGCACTGCACTGCACTTTGCACTCTCAGCCGAAAACAACCCAAGGATTCCCAAGTCGCGTCCACGCACTACGACCCTACAGTCTGTACCAACCCGCAAGTGTGAGGATGTATTCAGGGTAATCACAAAAAGCGAATAAATATTCTGTACGTATTCTATGTAGTATTTCCAGCAATAATCTCATGGTATACATCCCTCCCTAGTAACCATCTAATCGACGTACTGTACATGTTACCTAGCTGAATCCCTGTTCCATACATGTACTTTGTCATCATTCTTACATAGATCTACATACACTCGTCTATCTATTTATCTATACACAAGCATATACATATATACATACATACATCAGACTCGCCACACCTGCCCGACCTATCCAATCCCACCACTAAGTACCCTCCCCATAACACCACCAACAACACCAACAATAGCAGAAACAATCCCGCCCCTCGTCGCACCTAATTCAACGAAAACGAAGACGCCAAACAGAAAGAGTACATAAAAGACCCGCAAAAAAAAGAAAAAGAAGAACAAGAACAAGAACAAGAAGAAAAAAAACTCTTCAAACACCGTTAATATTTAAACTTCTCACCTCATTTCCCCCCCCCCACCCCTGGTATCCGGCCGTTACATTCATGGTTATATCATGCAAATATTTAGCATGGGTGCCCGTCATCATGGGTTGCCCGTCATCATTGGTAACCAACCAGTCATCAAGGGCAAGTAACCCGTCATCATCTTGGTCATCATCATCATCATCTTTGTAATGCGTCATTTTGGTCTTTCATCCATCCATTCATCCATACATTCATGAATGAATGAATGAATGGATGAATGGATGAATATTGCATATATTTACACTTGACATTTGACATTTGAAATTTAACACACATGTATATATATACATACATACATATATACATACATACATATATACATACATACATGGCAATCCTCTACACTAGTTGATTTTTTTTTCAAAATCATGTAACCTCCCTCCCTTGGCAAAATTAAAAAAAAATGAAATAATTTTCTTTCCTTGCGGCGCTTTGCTGCGTCTTATGTCTCGTGTCTCGTGTCTCGTATCTAGTGTCTCGCGTCTTGTGTCTTGGCGCTGACGTGATATTGATTTTCTGTCTCTCTCTCTCTCTTTCTCTCCCTCTCTCCGTGTCTATGTGTGTGTGTGTGTGTGTGTATTTTTGTAATCATGGATTAAACTTTCTTAGGGCTGTGGAACTCTGGAACTCTGGAGCCCTGGAGCCCTGGAGCTAGGCAGGGGGGGGGGGGCTTGGGCATGTAAGACTCGGGTAAGGATGGAAGCGGGTAAGTAAGCATGACAGGTGTCTAGAACCAATTTTTTTTTTAGTTTTTTTTTTCTCTCTTCGTTTTTCTAGTTTTGGGAATCGTGATTGATGAATCTTTTTTTAGGTCTGGTTGTTCGTGGTCCTTGGTATTACGTGGATTGGTATGGGTTGGTTGTTATGTTTGATGATGAGGAGGAGAGAAAAGAGAGTATGGGAGATTTATCACGTATATGTATATATGTATGTATGTATACATGCGTACGTATAACCAAGGACGTATATGCATCGCGTTAAATTCTAGCTTCATATGATTTCTTTTTTACCACTTTCCTATACCTCATGCCTTACGTCTTATACTTCTTTTCACGCATAGCCATAGAGATACTTGGACGGGTGTGTAGGAGAAGAAGTAATTACTAAACAATCAAGTAGAGTAGTGAGAAAAGGAGAAGAAGAGACATGCAAGTAAACATCTTGACAGATGGCAACTTCTACTTCTACGACTACTAGTACTGCTACTACTGCTGCTGCTGCTACTGCTGCGACCACGACTATGCTACTACTCTCTCTTATTCTCACACACACTCTCTTTCTCTGAAACGTGTAACAAAGGAAATAAAATCAAGATTGTCCGACAAGACTCGACTCAGCGGTACAAGGGGCCTCTATTTCGGCGCCCTGCACCCGCTGTTCAAAGCAATCAAAAAAAATAGCAACAAGAATAAGAATAACCATAAACAGAGGAAAATTTCCAGAAAGGATCGAGTAATTTGATGATGGTAATGAGGATAACGAAAGGGAGAAACCTAAAATAGATAAAACAAAACGAAACAAAAAAAAGAAATCCAGAGCTTGGGTATATAACCAACCAACATAACATAGCGTACATGTGTCTCCAAACCGAAACCAAGAAAGCAAACAATGATGAAGAAAAGAGAAGAAGAAAAAGGAGAGGTAGAAAGGGAGAGAAAAAGAGAGGGCAGTAGAGCAATAGACAGAGACCAGAACAGTGAGAGAGAGACAGTAGTACCTTGATCATGCAACCACGCTAACAAATGACTTTTTTTTCTCCCTTGGGCGTGAATACCAAAATGCAAAATGCAGAAAAACCATCCGCCCCCATTCCCATCCTTCAACGCCTGGACATCTACTGAAAGGCCCCCCGGATCTTGGCATACAACTCGGTATCCAGGAAATTGTAGTTGGGGTCGGAAAAGCAAAACGGCGCCCGCAGCAGCGTCTCTGCCGTCGGCCGCTCCATGGGATCAATCGTAAAGCAGTCGTACATGAAGCTCAGGCCCTCGACGCCAATCACTCGGCTCACGTCCTCGGGAATCGGAGGCGCCTGGTTGAGGCTGCCCAGCTTGTAGATGGCGCCAATGGCTTCTTCCTTGGACCACGGCCGCTTGCCCGCAAACATTTCAAGCACCACGCATCCGAGTGACCAAATGTCTACTTTGGCAGAGTAGCCTTGGCCCTGCGACCGGATCACCTCGGGCGCCATCCAAAAGACCGATCCTTGCATGCTGTTTGTCACGTCATTGCCGTAGATGTTGTCAGTCTTTTTGGAAATGCCAAAGTCGGAGATTTTGCATGTTCCGTCGAGATCGAGCAGGATGTTGTCGGCTTTGAGGTCGCGGTGCAGAATGCCTTCGCGGTGGAGGTACGAGAGACCGAGCAGCGTCTGTCGCGTAAGAGAAGAGACGACGCTCTCTTCAAACTTGCCGTGCTTGCGAATACATGAGCCTACCGAGCCACCAGAAATGTACTCCAAAAAGATGGAAATACTATATTCCTTGCGCTCGCAACCAAGGTACTGCACAATGTTGGGGTGGTCGAGATGCTGCATGGTATCGATTTCCTGATCCAGACTCTTGACCAGTTCCTTGATCTTGTCCTTGTCGGACCCGGCGGCCTTGGCATTGACTTCGACTTGCTTGACAGCAATCAGCTCACCAGTCGTAATGTTCATACCCAGGTAGACACGGCCAAACGTGCCCTTGCCAATGAGCTGACCCTTCATCCATTTGAACGTTGGCTGGCGAGACGGCATGCTGGGTAGATGGTCCTGGGGTATTGTTTCCATGACGAGTCGTGAGCCACGCTGTGGGCGGACTTGCTCAGTCCTGGCGTTGAACATCTTTGTAGACTTTCTCCTTATAATATCACCACCATTGCGCAGGGTAGCCACGCGTGATGGTCCTGCTGGCAGAGGCCTGTTTTCCAGTGGCTGATATTGCGACTTGACGACTTCACGAATGGATTTTGTGCGCCCCAAGCCCACGCCCGACTTGCGCATGTTACGTTGGGCAATCGACTGTAGGCCAGTACCACCGCGGTGCAGAGTTCCATTCGCATTGATAGGTTCTGCTGGAAGAGGCTTGTTTTCAGGGATTGACTCAACAATTGCATCTGTCTCCTCCTCCTCAAGCATGGGCTGGTCAAGATTAACGTTGGGAAAGAGCTCGTCAAGGTGGTCTACAAGGGCCTCGGCTGGGGGACGGTTTGCCCAGACATCACTGGCAAACGATTCACGGCGTGAGAATTTGTTGGTGTCGTCTGGAGAGTCGGTCCAGGTTGTGGATGCAGCTGATTCAGGGTGCCAGTCGCTTTGCTGCGACTCATGGTCGCCAGTCGCGCTCTGGTCGGCAGACTTTTCCATGACCTGGGCTAGCGAATTCTTTGATCTTTGAGTCTTGAGTGTGAGATTGGGCCTTCGACTACGCGAAGCCATTCGGGAAACGGGAGTGTCTTTTGCAGGAGGAGGGGGACCGGCTCGTCCGGCGAGCGGTGCTTGGAACAGGCCGTCATCAGAATCATCATCATCTGCATCCATTGGATCCAGGTTGGGGGACTTTGTAATAAAAGAGACTCTGGCCTCTTCGAAATCATGCGTCGGGCCATAGATGGACACGCGTGATGGCTCTCTAGTAAGGGAATAGTCCGGGGCTGCGGCCGTGTGAGGGCTGCGGCCTGGCGACCGAGAGCGCTCGTCCCTGGGCTTGGAGACTGCCGAGTTTGGCATCGAAAGGGCAAGGTCTGTCCGGTCAAACGAGGAGGCGTCATCGCCGAAAGCTTCTTCATAGTCAGGTATTCTGAACGGTATATTGCCTTTGCTCATGGTAAATTCGCCAGGGCTGCGGGGGGACCCACCTGGACTGTTCCTGCCAGAACCGGGCCTGGCCCCGAAGCCATTTTCCTGCAGTATCTGCTGTGAGGGTCGGAGAGCCTCTGGTGAAGCGTCATCTTTTGGTGGAGGTACTGGACCTTTGTTGGGTGCTCTGTTGGCCGCCCCAATGCCCGCGCCTAGATTGCCTGCTCCAATGATCGCGGCCGCGATGCCACCCAGCCCGCCTGCGCCCTGGGGTATCGCTTTTCGTTTCTCACCCTGTGAATCTACCGTAAGGTGCTTTGATTGGCCGTCGTCGCTCTCTGGCCACGAGCCCCTGTTTTTGCTCCTTGATAATGAGTTAGCCTTCAAAAGCGTGCTCGTGTCTGCTGGCACGGGCGGCGGCTCTCTCAAGGGAACGAGCTGCTTGGGCTTGCGCTGTTGATCGTCAAAGGGCTTCTTGAGGTCCTCGTAAGGCGACGCGCGCGGTTCATCAAAGTCAATAACCCGTTGGCTTCGATAACCAAGGCTGTCACTTGCAGCGGGAGTCAGATCAGGACTGTGGCCATTGGACCTGGGGAAACGCGACTTGAGATATTCCTCCTGCTTCCGCTTCGTTTCGCGTCGATGCTCTTCTGCGGCTGCTTCAAGCAGCTTCCGACGCTCTTCCTCGGCCAAGTCATCGCGCGGCTCCCAGGGCGACTCTGGTGGCCTGCCATTGCTGCTACTGCTATTACCGCTATGCGACCGGTCGGCCGCGTCACTAGGCAGAAGCTCGTTCTTCTCTGCCATTTTGCGAAGAGCTGCGCTCTTGTCTGGGACCAGAGTGGATTCTCCCGATTTCGCACCAGGCGAGTCGAGCTGGGAGGCATCGTCGTCGACGGCGGCCGCCGCCGCCGCCTTGGCCGATGGTTGGGACAGCGAGACACCCAGCCCAGAAGAAGACGAAGCCGCGCCTTCTTGGGGTATTTTCACAAAGATCTTCAACTCACCGACCTTGTTCCCGTATTGCGACCGAGCCTTCAGCAGCTTCGAGTCGGAGAGGGGACGATCGTGTTCATACTGGCCGGGAACGGTAAGGTGCAGCTCGACGCCGGGCATCTGACTTAGCCCTTGGATTAGTTCCTCACAGCATAGGGTCCGTAATGAAGCCGCCGAATCCACGTTTGTGATGTCGACTAGGCGATAGTTCCAGCCATCGGGCGTGACAAAGGCATATCTTCGATCGTGCTTGCCGTGGCCGTGGCCGCGGCCGGCGGCGCGGTTGTCCGAGTCGGTCTGGGCAGAGCGTCGGGATGGCGGGCGCTCGTTCAGCGATGTTTCACTCGAGTTCATGGTGGACTTTCCAAACAGGGACCCGTTGGGGTGAGTGCGATGGCTTGCCGGGCTGGTCGGCGAATCTAGACTAGTATCATCCCCCGACGGATGGTTTTCCTTCTTCCTCCCGCCCATGATTTTCTTGAAAAACCCCTTGTCGTGCTCCTTGGCGCTGGTGGGCATGTTGTCCAGCATTGTGTTGGATCGCGTGCCTTCCCATCCATTCTTGCGGTTCTCATTGCGACTTTCCGAGCGGCCGTCAAACGACCTGCCCGAGGGCGGGCCTGAACCCGTGTTTGCAAAGGTCGAGTTGATCGACTCGGCGCTGTTGACGCGATTGTGGGGCGAGTAGTAGCGGGAGCCTTGGGAGGTTGGGCCTGCGCTGAGCTGGCCGTTGGTCGCGAGGCGGGCGGATTGCAGCGCTGGGCTATGCTGCGGGCTGGCCTGACGGTGGTTTCCCGTGCCCAGCGACGACGGGCCAAATTCAGAAGACGTGTTCGGGCTGTGTCGGACGGGCTTGATGTCGAGGCCTTGGAGGACCTCGCGCGAGTAGGGGCTGCGCGCGGGTCCTTCTGAAAAGTCGGGCGTTGGACCGAGGCCAGGGACGGTAAAGTTGCGCTGCTGTACAGAGATGCGCCTGGGAGGGTTCGCGGCGCCAGGCGAATGCACCAGCAGCTGGCGGCCGGGGCTCTCTTCACCGTTGCCTGCCGTTGTGGGCGTCGAGCCAAAGTCCATGCCGCGCGAGCCGAGGTAGGGTGAATTCTCCACGGTGCCTTCGGTGCCTGCGCTCGTCATGCCCGTATCCGACCGTGGCGGCGCATGTCGAAAGGTGCTGGTAGTGCCGTTTTCGACAATACCGCGTACCAGCCTGCGGAGCTTGCGGCCCTCGTCGCGCTCTCTGTTTTGATCCCAGCCGGTGCCGCTTGCGGTGCATTGCTTGGCCAGCTGGGGGAAGATGACCTGGTGCATCATGGCGACGTTTCCCTTGCTGCCGTGGCCGCGCCCAATGTCGAGGAATTTGGAGCCCTCGAGCCCCAGGGTGCGAAACGTCTCCTGCCAGTCTCGTGAAAAGTTGTTGCTCGCCAGCCATTGCTGTACGCGCTCGGCAGGCCACTGCATGGCGGGATCATGGGGGGAGATGGGTGTGGTGCCGTTGCTTTCTGGGCGGTGGAAGACGCTGCCGTGGCTCTGCATCATTGAGTTCTGCAGGGTTGCCGTTGGTGGGCCGGGCGAGTCATAGGCTTGGGTGCGGTCGGTGGGGATGTTGAGGTTGTTCCGGGCATTCGGCGTGGGCGGCACGTTGAAGGCATTGTTGGCACCATACTGCACGCTCTGGACGCTCTCGAGTAGGGTGCTGGCAAAGGGCTGGGGCGGGGCGTCGGTGTTGGCCGAGTGGGAGTCGTCTCGGTAGTAGGGCTCTGGGTAGCCTCTGGACGTGTGCAGCGGGGGGATGCCGACGCCTGGGCCAAACGACTCGCCGCCGGGGATGTACGTGGCCGAGGTCAGAGGCGGCTCGCGCTCGAGAGGAATCTGCTGGGGCGGCGGAGGGCCAGGCGGCGGGGGGATGTTGTGGGGGTAGTTGCGATACTGGCCCGGGTCGTAGCCCTGCTGCTGGTACTGGGGCCTCGGGGGCCCCCAGTTGTTGGCGACATGCGGGGGAGGAGGAATGGGGATGCCGCCGAGGCTGCTATAGGGCGTTGGTCGCGGGGGCGGCGGGGGGAGGGCGATGTGGCCAGCGGGCGTGCTCGAGGGCTGGGGCGGCGGCGGGGGGATGTACTGATGCATGGCGGGACCCTGGGGGCGCGCGGGTGGTGCCGTTGAGTGGTGAGCAGATCAGCAACGGTATGCGCCCTTGCGCGCGCGGGCTCGCAGGCCAGCAGCGGCGGCGGCGGTATTGGCAGTGGCAGCAAGCAGAGGCGGCGACAGCAAGAGAAGCAGCAACAGCAGGGCAGTGGCAGGGAGAAGAGCGCCAGCACCAGCACCAGCAGCACTAGCAGCTGGCGGTGCGGGCGGCGGTGCGAGCGGCGGCGCGGACGAGAGCGAGGGTGAGGGCGAGGGCGGCGGCGGCGGCGGCGACGAACCGAGGCTGGGCAGTGTCAATGGCGCTGGGGGGGGATTGAGGACAGCCAGCAGCGGGCGGGGACGTCGATTGGGCGAGGCTGGCGGCGGCGGTAGCGACGGCGGCGGCGGCGGTGGTGGTGGGCGACGGGGTGGTGGTGGTGGATGCGGAGAAGATGGTGATGATGATGATGATGATGATGATGGTGGTGGTGGTGGTGCTGAAGTGGTGGTGGGAGGAGAGGGGGGGGATGGGCGCGCGGCGTCGAGAAAGGCAGCTTGTTAGTGGGCGACGAGGGTGCGAAGGGTTGTCGAGATTGGACGCGGCGCTGCCTGGGGGTCGGAGGGCAGGCGTCGGGCGAGGCGAGGCGAGGCAAGGCAAGGCAAGGCAAGGCGAGGGGAGGGGGGGAATCTTGGAGGAGGGCGCTGTCACAGCATGACATGACGCTGCCAGCTGTAACGTCGTCGGGGCTTTGTTGGGGGCGGGCGACGACTGGCACTGGCACTGGCACTGGCACTGGCACTGACTGGCACTGACTGGCACTGGCACTGGCAGCTCGTACGCTCCTTTGTCGGTACCTCTTGCAGGTATGCCGTCGATCCAAGGCGCGGGAGCGGGCCCGGCGCCGCAGCTACGCGACCATGCCTGTGCCTGTGCCTGCACGTCTACTCGGGCGCTGTTGCTGTCGCCCATGTGCTGTCTGCAGTACACATGTACTTGTACCGATGCGTCTACTATGTGCTATGCGACGACGGGCGGGCGGATGCAGGTACGCGGGCAGCTGGCTGGCTGGCGAGTGCAGGCGTGCAGGCGTGCAGGCGTGCAGCAGATATGGATACGGCGGCAATACGCTGTGTCTGGCATGTAATGTCCATGTCCATGTCCATGTAGGCAGCATGTGCGGGCTTTAGGTAATCGGGTAGCGAGCCAAGTCATGGGCTGGCAGCATCTCCAAGGCATGCGGGAGTGCGAGGAAGCGTGGCATGCCGCTCCAGGGCGGCGCGTGATTTGCTGCGAACGGCTGCATCTGCACCTCAGCCGTTATGGCGACATGGCCGCGCGCCCTCGGCTCTCGTGCTCGTCAGCTCAGCCCAGCCCAGCCCAGCCCCGCGCAATCACAATCACAATCATATACTTGAGTACAATCGCCATGTCAAGCCGCCGCAGGCTGTGGCGGTGCACCGTCCCCCATCAGCCACACACATCACCCTCACGCTGACACTGACACACACTGACACACACTGACACACACTGACACTCACTGACACTCACTGACACTCACTGGCACTCACTGACACTGACACACTGACACGACGAGCCAAAAACATGTCCCTTCCCACGGCTGCCCCGGCACCAACGCTGCCCCTCGCAGAGCCGGACCCTCGCCGATTAGTCATGCAATCCACCGCCCAACACCATCGGGTCGGCTGCACACCCTTCCGGCCACCGCTGCTCCCACTCCTCGTATCCAACCTTCTCTGTCCTCTTGCTTGTAGCGCCAGTCCGCCTCGCGCCCACTATACAAACGCTGTGCACTACCACAATATACCGCGTATGCCTCCCAGTGGGTCCCTCGCCTAATGTATACTGCGTTGGGGCCAGCTGCCCTCCCATGCCACGCCCTGCCATGAGCGCACCCCAATACCTGCGACACGGCCGGCTGTCCTCTGGCAAGGCATGTCATGATAAGCTTACCTGTCAGATAACCTGTCAGATAGCTTACCACTTTGAGGTATTGCTAATTGGCACCGGTACACTTAGCACGCCCTGCTCTAAACCTCTTGGCCCCGCCGCGCTTCCCAACGTCGAATCTCTTGTTTCTGCAACACCATGGAAGACGTAAATACATGGCGCTGCCCACATGCAACGAGCCGCCCAACTACCTGCTTGGCCTCATTTGCCATGCTGTCCGTTTGAGCCATTCTTCGACATAGCTAACCCATCAGCATGCACTGCAACGCCACGCTGCAACTGCCTACCTCTTCAGCACCCCAAGGTTGCGTATACCTGGACCTAGACCAGTGGAGCCACATCAATGCTAGACACCATTTCAACACTGCACATGGCATGTTTGCATCTTCATCATGAATATCTCGTGAGACCACCGGGCCATATTGTTTCCTCGCGCTTTCGCACTCGCAGCGTGGTGCTGCCGCCGACATGCACGCCGCATCTCGTGTAGCCTGCCCATCCGGCCATGCCGCTGCACGCTCAACCTTCCAGACCCGACAGACTCCTTTTTCTCATACGAGTTTCGTTGCAGCGCGGCCATGTCTTGCCATGGTGTTGTCCAACCACGCATCCTTGGCTGCACGCGCACGCTTTGGGTCGCCACAGCACTGCAAAAGTCTCCGCTCACGCCACCTGGGCTGACAAACAGCGCGTCTGGTGCACGTCGCGTTACTGTGCCTGTACATGTTCCACCCCAACATTCGCACGAGCGACGGGCCCAACAAGGCGCTGCCCGCTAACGACCGCCCATGACCTCATTGCTGTGTATCGTGTGCAGACCCTTAAAGCATAGCTGCGCCCAACAACCACCTCTTCTGCTGCCACCACCTCCTCCTCCACCACCACCACCTTTACAACTCTGCCAATAGCCCATCGCCCTCGCTCAATTGCATCGCCAGCTGCTATCATGGCACAGGACCTGCGCTCCCAGGAGATCAAGAACCCCGTTGATGTCGCCGAGGTGCGTACACACTTTCTCGTATGACGGCGCTAGCTAAACCCGGAACAGTACCTCTTTCGCCGACTAAAACAAGTTGGCGTCGAGTCGGTCCACGGCCTGCCCGGCGATTACAACCTCGTTGCCCTCGACTACATCCCAAAGGTCGGCTTGAAATGGGTCGGCAACTGCAATGAACTCAATGCTGGTGCGTCGACCAGCCTGCCTGCGCCAGAGCCCGCCAACCCGCCAACCCGCCAACCCGCCCACTAACGCTGCACAGGATATGCTGCCGATGGCTATGCTCGAGTAAAAGGCATCTCTGCTCTCGTCACCACCTTTGGCGTCGGTGAGCTGTCGGCTGTCAATGCAATTGCTGGTGCTTACTCTGAATACGTGCCAATTGTCCACATTGTCGGCTACCCCTCGACCGTGTCCCAGAAAAATGGAGCGCTGCTTCACCATACCCTCGGAAATGGCGACTTTACCGTCTTTTCGCGCATGTCCAAGGAGATTTCGTGTGCCGTGTCCATGCTCAACCACCAGCACGAGGCGGCCGTGCTGATTGACAATGCCATCCGCGAGTGCTATCTCAAGTCGAGGCCCGTCTACATCTCGCTGCCGAGCGACATGGTGACGAAAAAGGTCGACGGCGACAGGCTCAACACTCCGCTTGACCTGGAATTCCCACCAAACGACCAAGAAGCCGAAGACTACGTCGTCGATGTCATCCTCAAGTACCTCCATGCCGCCAAGAACCCCGTCATTCTGGTCGACGCATGCGCCATTCGCCACCGTGCCCTCAAGGAAACGCATGAGCTCGTGGAAAAGTCCGGAATTCCCACATTTGTCGCGCCAATGGGAAAGGGCGCAGTGGATGAGACGCTCCCCAACTATGGCGGTGTGTACGCAGGAAACGGATCCAATGCTGGTGTTCGGGAACGCGTCGAGTCGTCTGATCTCGTCCTCAGCATCGGCGCCATCAAATCCGACTTCAACACAGCCGGCTTCACCATTCGCATGTCGCAGCTGAATACCATCGACTTTCACAGCTACGGCTGCAAGGTGCGCTACTCCGAGTATCCTAATGTGCGCATGAACGGCGTGCTTTCCAAGGTTGCGGCCAGGATGGGCAAACTGAACATTGAGTCTGGTCCCACGCCCAACAACGAAGTGCCCCACGCTGAGACGACGTCGACCGACACAGCCATCACGCACGCCTGGCTCTGGCCAAAGCTTGGCCAATGGCTCAGGAAGGACGATGTTCTCATCACCGAGACGGGTACTTCCAACTTTGGTATCTGGGAAACGCGCTTCCCCGATAATGTAACGGCCATTTCACAGGTCCTCTGGGGTTCCATTGGCTACGCAACGGGCTCATGCCAGGGTGCCGCTCTCGCAGCAAAGGAACTCAATATTAAGCGCACCATTCTCTTTACGGGCGACGGCTCCTTCCAGCTGACTGCCCAAGAAGTCTCGACCATGATCCGCAACAAGCTCGCGCCCATCATCTTCGTCATCTGCAACAAGGGCTACACCATTGAGCGCCTAATCCACGGCTGGGAAGACGCATACAACGACGTTCCTGAGTGGAAGTACAAGGAAATTCCCGCCGTTTTTGGTGCTCCTGAAGGCGCTGTCCTGACATATCGCGTCGAGACCAAGGACGACCTGGAGAAGTTGTTCCACGACGAAGAGTTCTCTAGCGGCGAGACACAAAAGATGCGTTTTGTTGAGCTGGTCATGCCGTGGGACGATGCCCCTGCTGCGCTCAAAGCCGTTGCTGCTGCGGCTGCAAAGACGAATGCTGCGTGATGTCATGTTTGATACGACTGTTTCGTTTCTTTCATTCTAGGTTTACAAGTTGCATTGAAACACGGGCTTTACGTTATGCATTTAATTGATAGAGGTTTCTGAACGTAGTATAGATGAAGAGTTATGAATTATGAATGTCATTTCAAGGTTATGCAGTGA
Source organism: Exserohilum turcica Et28A (assembly GCF_000359705.1). Classification (NCBI taxonomy): domain Eukaryota; kingdom Fungi; phylum Ascomycota; class Dothideomycetes; order Pleosporales; family Pleosporaceae; genus Exserohilum; species Exserohilum turcicum. Next base: position 1,632,751 of record NW_007359937.1, on the reverse strand, counting down.
TATTATGCCTAGATTCCGTGCCACTCTCTCTTGACCGTGGCTTTTTACCGTCATGCATCGTCGTGATTGAGAGGGCTAATCATTTACTACCATGATCTGTGTCGCCAGACGATATACTCCTTGGCTCTCGGTATGATCTCCTCTCATCTCGATTGATGCAAGCAATAAATACTTGCCGTCCCAGCCCCACGATGCATCTGATCACTCGCATAATTTCAAAATAAACGAGCAACCACCCTCCCGTCTGCACACGTCGCACAGTCTTGATTAAGTCTCCTGGTCAACGCCCTCATGGCTCGCAATATTCTTCGCTCCCCCCCATCTCATAGGCCTATAGCCTGTTTAGCCCGTACAATCGCCAAGCTGGGTAAATTTCTTTAATGAATCATGTGCAACACTCGCATGCAACTTCATCTTTTTTTTCATTTGCCGCAAGTACATTTAGGTAGTGAGTGAGTGGATGGGTGAAGTAAGGCATTGCAGATAAGCAAGGTCGTAAGTAGGAGGATGTGAGAGAATCTTCCACCCTTTCTTTTCGCCTCTGTTTTTGCATTGCACCCAGGACGCAAGGATTCATCAAACTGGCCGCTCGAACAATGCACATACTACCCAATCTCCTAGTAGTAGTAGCGGTTGCTATTACAGCAGCCCACGCACACTGTGTGTTTTTTACCATCAACTTTGCTATGGTGATGAGAGGCTTACAACGTGCAACTACGAACAGATACATTTCCTCGACTCGTTGTCGATGGAAAGCCAGAGGAAAAGGATTGGTGGGCCACGCGCGAGACGAAGAATGCGAATTCAAAACAAGGGATTGAGGTATGCAACATATCCCCCCCCCCTTCCCATTCCCGGGCTTCCCAATCTCACGCATTGAATCCAATCCATTAGAATCCCACCGTCGCCGATATCCGCTGCTACACATCCAAAACAGCTGCCAACATTGTCAGTGTCCCTGCTGGCGCGACAGTCCATTACATATCGACACAGCAGGTTAACCATCCAGGCCCCACGCAGTACTACCTTGCACGTGTGCCTGCGGGCAGTGATGTGAAGAGCTGGGATGGTAGTGGGGCGGTGTGGTTTAGAGTTAGCACGACAATGCCGAGCGTGGATGCGCAGAAAAAGATGTCGTGGCCGGGGCAGAGTGTGTTTTCCCAGTCTCTTCTATCTTGCTTAGGTCTTTGTGTGTGTTTGCTTGTCTACTTGTCAAAAGAAGATAGAAGTGGATTGGTATGTGTTAATACGCATGCATAGATGAATACCGCACACCAAACACCACCATCCCCGCCGCAACACCCACCGGCGACTACCTCCTGCGTGTCGAGCACATTGCTCTGCACATGGCCATGCAGCCCAACAAGGCGCAATTCTACCTCGCGTGCTCCCAGGTCAGGATTACTGCTGGTGGAAGTGGGACTCCAGGGCCGTTAGTAGCGCTGCCAGGTGCGTACAAGTAAGTGAGCGTGTTAGGCTTTTTGATATCGAGTATCGTGGGCTGATTGCGCTGCGTAGGAGTACTGATCCGGGAATTTTGGTGGATTTGAACAAGTACACGGGGAATCCGCAGGACTATCAGCCTCCGGGGCCAGCTGTGTGGCGGGGGTAGGGTTGAACGATTAGAATCAGACAGTTTGGAGTAGTGCAATACGTTTGGATGAAACACGTGACATGTCATACACATCCCATCCCATTGGCAGATGAAAACACCCGTGCGTCACTGGCCCGTGCGGGAAATGGCGGCATCGTAGGCGGCATGGCGGGGCATGGCGGGGCACGAAGAGGGAGAGTGAAGGAGCATTGTCTTGCAAAACGACTCTGGACAAAGCCTTGCCGCACCTTAAACCAGAGGCCTGCGGTGAATCCAGTCGGACCGCGTCTCGGGCGCTCTCCTACAAGTCGTTGCGCGCGCCTACTCCTCCCCCCCCCCGGCGCCGGTTGGCAGCCATGGCTCGCCGCAAATCTTTTTGCGCGCCAGCCGTTGTGGTGGTGACTAACTCGGCCAAGTCCGCTTTCTCCATGGGCAGCGATTGAAAACCCACCCGCCGCCCCATCGCCTCCTCGTCTCTCGCTCCCCGTCTTCTCACGATGCCCGTTACCGTTGTCCTCGGCGCCCAATGGGGCGACGAAGGCAAGGGCAAGCTCGCCGACATTCTCGCCCACGAGTCGCAAATCTGCTGCCGCGCCCAGGGCGGTAACAATGCCGGCCACACCATTGTCGCCAACGGCGTCACGTACGACTTTCACATTCTCCCCAGCGGCCTCGTCAATCCCTCGTGCATCAACGTCATTGGAAGCGGCTGCGTCGTCCACGTGCCCAGCTTCTTCAAGGAGCTCGAGGCCCTCGAGAAGCATGGCCTCCACACCGACGGACGGATATTCATCTCGGATCGCGCACATGTCGTGTTTGACGTGCACCAGCTGGCCGATGGTCTGGAAGAGGTAGAGCTCGGCGGCGAAATGATTGGTGAGGACTCCAACGACGCTGGCGCGGGGGGTGGACAGCGTGCTGATGACGCGACCTAGGCACAACCAAGAAGGGCATTGGCCCAACCTACAGCACAAAGATGACCCGGAGTGGCCTCCGCATGTGCGATCTCTTCGATGAGGCCATCTTCGAGGCAAAGCTCAGGCGATTGGCCCACGGGTTCCAGCAGCGCTTTGGTGACCTGCTCAAGTACGACGTCGACGAGGAGATTGCCCGGTACAAGGTTAGCTGTCGCCCCGCCCCGTCTCGCTGCCGGCTCGACTGACAATGCGCCCAGGGTCTTCGCGAGAAGCTTGCTCCATACGTTGTCGATCAGATCCCGCTCCTCGCTTCGGCCAAGGAGAAGAATGCAAAGATTTTGGTAGAGGGCGCAAACGCTCTTATGCTGGACATTGACCATGGCACATATCCCTTTGTCACATCGTCAAACACTGGCCTCGGTGGCGTCATGACTGGCCTGAATCTTGGGTGGCGGTCGCTGACCGAGGTCATTGGTGTGGTCAAGGCCTACACCACTCGTGTCGGATCGTGAGTGTCATGCCGGTGGTAGCAAATGCGCAACAACTGACCTAAGCAGTGGCCCATTCCCTACCGAACAGCTCAACGAGGTTGGCGAGACACTGCAGAAAGTCGGCCACGAGGTCGGTGTGACAACCGGCCGCAAGCGACGCTGCGGCTGGCTCGATCTTGTCGTCGTCAAGCACTCGCATGCCTGCAACGACTATACAGCCATCAACCTCACCAAGCTGGATGTCCTGGACGACTTTGCCGAACTCAAGGTTGCAACCGCATACTCGTACAAGGGCCAGAAGCTCGACGGTTTCCCCGCCAACCCCGAGATGCTTGCCGAGGTCGAGGTCGAGTACGACACGCTGCCGGGATGGCAGAAGCCGACGACGGGCCTGACCAACTGGTACGACCTGCCTGTGCAGGCGAGGAGTTATATCGAGTACATTGAGAAGTTTGTTGGCGTCAAGGTCAAATGGATTGGCGTGGGCCCGGCGCGGGATCACATGATTACCAGAGCATAGGCTCGAAAATGTTGAGCGGCCATGCTTGTTTGTATGCTTGTTGCTTAGCACGGCGGAAAGCAGGGCTTCTTAGAAGATAGAGTTTTAGACCAAACCGCAGTCGTACACACATGGGCTGGGGGGGCATGACAGCCAGCTGGCCGACGCTAGCCCCCAGCGGCGCGATTGCTCAAAATACGACACTGCCTGCAACACGAGCATTTGCTTTTTCACAAGACTTGCCCCTGGGAAGACTATCAATTACTAGGAACAGACAAGCAGCCGCGGCACTTGGAACAATTGATTCGGCTATTTGTCGTGCTGAGGCAGCAACAAGTAAAAAATGGCGGCGGCGCACTGCAAGACGTCATGAGCGCACGGCTGCTGGGAGGGCCTAGCAATCAGCCCATGTAACGACTTGCCAGTGCGTCGCCGACACGAGAGAGCCATGACCCGCCAGTGTAATAAGAAGGCCGTGTGTCCCTACACATCCGCCCAATTGCTTCCAGGCCATCCGTCCCTCTTTCCATTCCCTCCCCAAACACACGCGACTGAATAGATAGACGGCATGTTGAGCAACAAGACATTGGTCGGTGCCGCGGCCGTCTTGCTGGCGGGTATTGCGCGCGCAGAGGTTGCACCGGGGTTTCCACTCAAGCCGGGAGCCAACTTGACGGTCATTTATGGCAACGATACTGTGGCGCCTCCGGGAGAACAGCTTCCTCGAGGTGGTACGTTGATATATAGTACACGCGGGTGTTTGACGGCTCGCGCTGTCACCACACACACACTACGCAACACTAACAAACCACCACAGCCACGGCCCAAGCACCCACTATTGCCTCGCCCGTCTGGTGGGACACGGAGCTCCTCTCGCAAGCCCCCGCGCAATGCCTCCTCCTAATGATGGACCTCGACGTGCCGCGCAACAACACGCGCGTGCCGCTGCTCCACTGGCTCGCCACAAACGTGTCGCGCGCAAACCCGCTCTCAGTCAACACGACAGGCACGCCACTCGTCATCCCAGCACAGAACCCCGTGCCCTATCTCCAGCCCAGCCCCCCCGTCGGCGACATCCCGCACGCATACACATTCATCCTGCTGCGCCAGCCCCGCAACTTTAGTATCCCGCCCCAGTACGCTGCTCTGGCGCAAAACAGGGTCGGATTCAATCTCTCGGCTTTCCTCACCGATGCCGGTTTGCTCGACGCGAAAGCAGAGCCCGAGGCCCTCGCTTCGAATTGGATTCGCGTCCAGAATACTACGGGGACCCCTACCACGAGTGCGTTTCCACCGCCACGACCTAGTCCGACGGGCGGAAGCGGAAGCGGAAGTGGAAGTGGAAGTGGTGGTGGGGCGCATGGGAATGCGGCTGTCGCGCTGAGGATGTCTGGGAAGGGCGTGTGGGTGGGGATTGGGACGACGGTTTTTGCGGCTGTTTTTGCGGCGGCTGCTTTGTAGGTGGGTGGGTAAATATCGGGAGGTGGATGGGTAATATGTTGGGAGGTAGGTAAAGAAATGATGGATGATGAATCAACGAATCAATGCGTCATGGCATGTGTATGGCAGTATGCCAGTGTAGGTATGATACATGGCATATAGCAAACATGGTAGTAATCAAGTCAATCAATCAATCGGGTAAATCGGCATCGTACAGTGAAGAAAAGTAAGCAAATATTGATTGTACAGTGCCAAAGAGCGAACGAGAGAGCGAACGAGAGAGAGAGAGAACATGGACTCTACAGTACCCAGGAAAAAAAGAGATGGAGAAAGAAAAGAAAGCACAGATATTCCTTTCTCCAAACCAGTCTGCCCAAACACAAACTCAATTCCTTACTCCATATCCACGCTGAATATAAACATTAACGCAACAACCCTGACTTGGAATAGGCAACCCTAGGCAAGCCGCGCTACTTACCGCTATAAGTCCTGGGCTTAGCCCGTCCACATGCGCTACGGGGGGGGGGGGGGTTTAAAAAAAATAGGCACGTTGAATGTATACATTACATCACATCACATCAGCTGAATATGAAACACTAGATTGAGGAAAAGTTTCCCCCAAGTCCTGTCCTAGTCGTCTCATCACACATATTTCACTTGCCCAAAGCCAAAAAAAAGACAAGTCATTACGATGATGGAAAAAAAGGTTGAACATTTCCATTGCGACAAACGCCCCCCAAATGATGCCATTAGCGCTAAAGTGTGCGAGCAGCGAAATCCAAATACTGAATCTGACGGGGGAGCGTTGAGTGTCATTCATCCGTCTCTTCGTTCTTTTCATCTTCTATCTCGCATGTCCTTAGTACGCAACTAATGCATATATCTAAACTCTGGGTGTCTATAGCCCAAATCGCGAATCTGCGCTGCGGATTTCCCAGCAAGACGGTGATCGCGTCTACCCAGATCACGCTGCTTGTTTTCCCATTTGCAGTAGAAGATGCCGAAGATGGCGAGGAAGAAGACGCAGATTTGGCCGCAGAGATTGATTGTGTGGCCCGTGGGGTAGCGAGGGGCGTCTTTGGAGGTGTAGGTCCAGGTGGCGAGGATGCCGCCCGCGGTGCCGAGCGTGACGACGTAGGCGGTCGAGACGGAGCGGATGGCGGGTCCGGCGGCGTTGTTGGCGGCCCATGCCATGAAGCCGGGGCCGCCTGGGAAGGCACCGATGGTAATGAGGAAGATTCCGCCATAGCGGGTTTGCGGGTCCGTTGCCCAGCGCATGATGCAGAAGCCGGCGATGGCGGGGACTGTGAAAATGGCGAGGTAGATGCCGCGGCGGTTCGTCTTGTCAGAGGCAAAAGCTACCATGATGGCGATGACACAGGCACACACGTAGGGAGGAACTGAGTAGAGCTGCGCCTTGGTCGCTGTCCAGCCCAGATCGGCGAGAATAGTTGGCTGGGGAATGTCAGTGAATGATCTGTTTCACGATAAATGGCAACGTACCATGAACAGCGAGATACCCTGGACAGTAATGTTGATGAAGAAGAATCCAAAGGCGCAAAAGTAGTTTGTAATGTTCAGCATGGCCCTCTTTACGTGGTGAGGCTCCGTCTTCTCGTTCTCGTCGGCACCGTTCTTGAGGACGAGGCGCCGCGAAGCAATCATGCGTTCGCGCTCGTTCAGAAACCAGCATTCTTCCGGGCTGCGGGGCATCACAAAGGGTGCGGAAAGGCCGATGATAACGGTGACGAGGCCCTCGAAGAAGAAAATGTTTCGCCATGTGTGGATGATCATGGACGAGGCGCCCCATGGAGGGATACGAGAGAGACTGTTGTAACACGTCAGTTCGCATGCAAAGAGACTTTCATTGATCACACCTACGCAGTAGCAAGCAGGCCACCAAATGCACCAGCCATGGAGGCGGCCGAGACATAGATGCCGACACGGAAGAGAAGCTCATTGCGCTTGTAGAAGCACGTGATGAAGAAAGCAAGACCACTACACTGCATTAGTAGACGTTGACGAAAAGATGGAGCAAGCACTTACGGCATGACACCACCTTCAAAGATTCCGAGGAATGCTCGAGCAACCAGCAAGCCGCCAAAGTTTTGCACAAAGGCCGTGCAAAGCGAGACGAAACCGAAGCCGCACACAAGCAGAGGCAGGTAGTACTTTGGCCCCAGTTTCTTGAGGAGAATGTTGCTGGGAATCTCGACAAACATGTAGACAATGTAGAAGATGGACGTGACCCAGTTGAAGCGCACACCCTGGTTGAGTTTGAGGTCTTTGCCCATGCCCTGGATACGTGCATTTCCAATGTTGATTCTGTTTGGGCAAGTTAGTTGACGATTTTTGTTCTTGGTCATGAGCGCACTACATACCGATCGAGGAAGCATAGCAAGTAGAGAAATGTTGTGAGCGGCACGATCACGCGATCCAGCTTGCGGCGAACCATGACTTCCTCCTCGGGAGTCCACGTGAACTCGCCCTCTGTGGACCCATCGCTCCTGTTGGCCTCGTCGTCTATAGAATCGTCAGTCGTTGGCCACGGGGAAAAACAAAAAAGACGTACAAACGACGCCGTCTCCCTTCTCCAAGGCAGCAGGCGAGCGTTCGTCCATGACACCGTCTGGTGTTCCGTTTAGCTGCGTCATGTCGTCAGGGCAGGTGTCGCGGCCAAGTGTGCAGTCAGCAGCTGGAAAAGTCGACGTCGAAGCGTGGCCCCACAGTATCCGAGAGTCTGGGGAAAGGAATCTGGGGAAGACGGCAGCCCATATAAGAGCGTATGGCAGGATCCGGTTCCGACGGGTTGCCCAAGTCAAAGAGGCGTTATTGAGACGTAGGACGAGAGCCAGGGAGAAAAAGTCGGCAGTTGCCTCGCTATGTGCGTTTGAAGGGAGGCAATATGACCATGGTTAGTTGCACGCCCGCTCCACTGCAACCTTGACCCATTTGAGCTGGCGGCGCGAAGGAACGGGGAGCGGGCCCAGCGGTGAATTTGGCGAGTCGATACAAGAACCTTAGACAAGGCCGCATTGTTGCTGATAACCCTCTCTTTGGCTGGCGGGCGGTGGGGCGCTTCTTGGCAGACATGGATTGATTCATGGAGCTGGCGAGGCATGGCGGGGGGCCATGGCTTCGTTGTGGGTGAGTTGAAACGCCGTGCTTGGCAGAGCGGGACGGCGTTTTGGGGCGTCACTGGTCATCTGGAGGGGGTTCGGCAGTTGCAGTCTTCCTTTGGCCCTTGGTTTGTGTGTGGTTTTCTGGCTGCTGGAAGCTGGAGGGCCTCTGTTTAGTCGTGAGCACGTCGAGTGCCAAGATGGACAAGAAATGGGATGCGGAGACGCCACTGCGGCATCGTGGTGCACGTGCGGTGGGCGTCTGAGTTTACCCACAGGCTCATTTGGAACAGGCTTCAGGCGAGCCCTCCACTACCACGTCCAGAATCCTGCGCCGTTGCATTGCATGTTGCATCGTCTCATCCTATGCGGATTGACGCGTAGGCCGGGGCCAAAGATAAAGAACACAGATGAGAGACTTGATTTAAGTCGGCCCTATCGTCGTACAGAGATAGATTGCAGGCTGCCAAAAACCCCCGATGCCTCGTCTTCTAAATCCGCCGAAGTCAGCAGAATCCAGGCTGGACGGAAAAGATGGCCCAAGAAAGAATCAGCTTACTTACAGCATCAGCTCACCAGTGCCAGTGTTGAGTGGGCGGCAACCATGTCTGGGCCACCACGGTCTGCTTGTGGAGCAGGGTGGTTGTGAATTCTCTGATGAGCCTGCGTCAGCAATCCACCAGCATCAGAGTCTGTGCATGGCGGGTGGGCTCGGCGCTTAAAGGTGGATGGAAGTGTGTAGGGCGTGTAATATCCAAGTATGCGAGACCAAGGTGGGCAGTGGTTCGAAAAAGCAGTTGCCAAGACTTCGCCCTCAAGTACTTACCTCAAGCAGGGACAGCGCCGTAACAAACCACTCGCCCTCGCTCAGGCATCATACTGGAATACGACCACGGTCAGCATGTCAGCAATGGCACCACGTATATAACATTCGGAATCTTCAATATATCCAGCAGCACATACAGTAATCACCGGCCCTCAGCACCTGCATCACCATCGCACCGTGTGGGCCAGCATACTTGGCTAACGAATTTGAGACTGGCCAAAAACAGATTCTGCTCAACAAATGCGCTGGAAGCCTTTTTCTTTTGCCAAGGCCATCTCCAGGCCCACAGGATGAGCAGCAGTGTGGGAAACTGACCGTGTGACGAATCGAGTTTTTTGTTCGGCGGATTTACTATTTACTTGGGCTTATTGGCCCATGCCGTGTCCAATCTACGACTACAGCGTCCCTCGCAACAGGATATTTGCACCTGCTTACAAGACACCAGACACTTGACAAAAAGAAACCTGGACTACGCTCACACTCAGCGCGGCGCATTGACGCGGCCCCTAGCACACCTGGCGCAAGATCCCGACTCCCATTCCGACTCCCGGGTACCCGATGCGCGTCATGAGCACGACACTCTTGATCCGACAATGACACCAGGTTGATGGGCTTGGGCGGCTGAAACGGCTTGACAGCTGTCACCATGGAGTTGGGACTCGCACTCGCACTCGTTCAACCCAGGGCTCCGCGGCCTGTGCTGCACATTATCCTCGGTTGCGGCTGCTAGGTCCCGTGACTCTCTCCTATACCAAGTGCTCCCAGCATCAAGCTGCTCGGCTTCATTGTCCCGGCCAAGCCTTCGCCGTCTTCGGCATCGTCTTCACTAGGCCATGAACGCGTGTAGCTGCTGCTTCCGGGGCATTCATCCGGGGTTGCCAAGAATCTATCCGCCACCGCTCCGTCAGGATCATGTTCCCCGCACCCTTGCACCAATCGCTTGATCCTCTTCCTCTCATCCATCAGCATCTGGCCCCTGATAAGCAACGCCTTGAGTTGTGCCTCGATTTCTTCCAGTCTCTCTGCATCGTCCGAGTCCTGGTTGGGGAGCCCATGGCCATCAACCGCTGCTCGCTTCAGCATGGCCTTGCCCTTGCAGCGTCCTTCTTCGCCGTCTGAAAACTCTATCCCAACGCCTTTGCCAAGTTCTGATATCACAGACCCTACATTCGGCTGAGCATCCATGTCTCCGCTCTGGCGTTTTTCGGCTTGAACGTCTTGTCTTAAGTCTGCTGTATTGCCCCTCTTGCGGGCGTCTCGCCGCCCTGTTGCATCAACTATCTGTTGTGCATGAGCTTGTATCCTCCTCCTATCCTCTTTCATTTCCTGGATGCGCGCTCTCAGCCTTCGGATCCTTCGTTCGTCGGCGCCACGAGCTCTCTTAAGTTTCGCATACTCTTGATCGAGGCTCGCCGCTTCTTGCTCATGGCAATGCTGACAAGGTACACGTATTACTATGTCGTACTCTTTCGCAGAGCGGCATCCTTTTCCGCACTTGTACTGGTGATATGTTGAATGGCCGCAGCTGTATGTGTTTTCTAGATCGAAACACATGGTGCTATTTTTTGAACCCGGTTTTAAGACCCTTTGAGGGCTCTGGAAATTAGCCAAATAATGCGCGAGCCTCTTCACATACCTGCCTCGACCGTACGACGTCTCCACCGTTTCTTCACAACAAATGGCTCGTTACAAACAAAGGCCGAAGTATGGTACAACATTGTCTCTGATGTGAGCAGGATTTGAGACAACATCAACTATAAATCATCACCTACCGACAAAGCAGTCACTTCTTCCGATATATTCACCAAAGGAATCCATTTACACAGCTGCTGCTACAATGTGCACCGTACATTACGCCTACTTTTCCTGCGGCCATTTGGAATCTACGACTACTCATAGGCATAATAGTAGATGTGTGCTCACTAAGACAGGGCGCATCATGCAGGAACCATGTCCACACTGCAGGCAGACCAACTATTATGATAAGCGACTGCGTGTTATGGTCGACCGGGATGGAGATGTAATGATGGAATGTGAGGAACAAGTTCCTGTTAATGCATATGATGGCGACAACAACTGCAATCCAGCCAAAATGATGCCACGCATACGCACAGAGTACAAAGAGTAGGTCTAGGAGAGACATCGAAAATACCTCGGGATACCAAGTTATGCTTCGGCTTGGCTACTGCCTTATGCGTAGGTGTAATCTTGATTGGAACGAGTCTGCCTTATTCGAGGAGAGACAATCCTTGTGTTGCATGACCACAGCTACTTTCCTATCAGTCAAGCCAATGTGCTGTTGCAGCTAACATCCCTAGTTACGATGCATATCCTATATCGTATGGTAGTAGAAAGAAAACAGTTATTGAGAGTTCCTACAGAACATTTTATAGTATACATAGATCTGATGTAATAGCAATAGGCAGCTATCAACGGTTTATGTGAATGCCTTTCATTATGCCACCTAGTCAAGCCTCTACTCAATCAGATTCCTCATTGCATCTATGACTGATTTTATACACACAGCATCATGATGCTCAAAAGTCCGACTACCGTACCCGAGGGCAAGTTCAGTTACAAGACCTAGAGTCATCGGATGAGGGCTTACGGATGAGCTGCTGCTAGTTGTTATAGGCGTAGTCTAGGCGAAGATGGATGTGTTTTTGCAGCAGATTCTGAACAAAGCAACGACATAAATATACTTTCCAAGCTGATTAGTTCAAGGCAAAAACAACGCATACATATGCCATCCGACACCACGACAACGGAGTCATCCGTCGCATGAAGCAAATCGGAAGCACGGCCGCTTAGTGGCGGCTCTTATCGATAACCTTGGTTCCGACGGAGATTCCGATCGCCTTACTTATGACGCGCTGCTTCTCCTGCAAACCACAGCAAGCAAAACCACAACTCACCCAAAATCCCGCTTTCAACAAACACCACAGACTGCACGGTAACATGGCAAAGGTCGAAGGCGCCCCAGCTCACGGCGCAGTAGCCCATCTGCTGCCCCAAACGTACAAGAGGTTCATCTCGGAATGGCTTGAGGAGGATACCCCGAGCTTCGACTACGGTGGCTTTGTCGTGGGAGAGGAAATGTCAGAGGCCAAGCTGCTTGGGAAGAGTGAAGTGAGGAACTGTTTTTTTCTTGTTGTAGACATGACTTTGCTGATGCGGGGCAGGGCATAGTGGCCGGCGTGCCCTTCTTCGATGAAGTGTTCCGACAACTCGGTTGCACGTGAGTTTCTTCGTGCCCGCTGCATACTTGCAAGCTACGGAACACTGACATTGGCAGCAGCGTGGAGTGGCATATCCAAGAAGGCGCATCTTTCAAGCCCATCACACATTGCGCTACGGTTCGCGGGCCTGTTCGCCATCTTCTCCTCGGCGAGCGCGTAGCCCTGAATACGCTTGCTCGCTGCTCGGGTATCGCCACAAAGAGCAATAAACTGCTGACCCTGTTGCGTGGAGCCGGTTACCCCAACATCCTCGCTGGTACCCGCAAAACTACGCCTGGCTTCCGGCTCGTGGAGAAGTACGGCATGCTGGTTGGTGGTGTGGATGCGCATCGCGTGGACTTGAGCGCCATGACGATGCTCAAGGACAACCACATTGTCGCAGCGGGAAGCATTACCAATGCCGTGAGAGCCGCCAAAGCTGCAGGCGGCTTTGCAATCAAGGTCGAAGTCGAATGCCAGTCGTTTGAGGAAGCAGACGAGGCGATTGCTGCAGGCGCTGATATCGTTATGCTCGACAATTTTACTCCCGAGGGTGTTCAGATTGCCGCAAAGGACCTCAAGGATAAATGGGGCCGTGGCACAGGCGACAGGAAGCAGTTCCTAGTCGAGGTCAGCGGTGGACTGACAGAGCACAATGTCGAAAAGTATGTGTGTGCCGATATTGATATTGTGAGCACAAGCAGTATACACCAGGGAGTTCCGCACGTGGACTTTTCGCTCAAGATTGTGCCGAAGAGCAAGGCTGTTTCTGGAGCATAGTAGGCAAGAATGAGTCCTTCTTGCATGGTTTGGAAAATCTCTGATTGGAGCACAATTCATGGCAAGGTTGTAAAGTAGTCATTGAAAAGTTTGCCGCTTTGCATTGAGCCATTCGTGCTACCCATCTATCGTCGTCTTCACTTCCACATCTCGTGAACCTGACTACCACAAGGCCTAGGCGGGGCGCGTAAGTACTGTAAGTCCCCATGAGAGTACGTGTAATGCCCTTCAAATCGCCCCTTTTACAATATCTCTGCATACCAAAAAATTAACCAAGACGATTTCTACGTCCTTTATACTCGTTTTTTCCTCGCTGCATCACAACAGAGAAGCTGTTGCTGCGGCTCCGACTCCGCAAGGTCCCTTCACATTCTGTTCCTCTTCTTCTTCTTCTTTCTCCACAACCATCACAGCAACTAGACTCAAACCATAACTTACCCTGCCTGCCCCTTTCTCACAATCATACTTCACGCGTCTTAGACTCAGTATTACACCGGCTTTTTGCAACGACGACGACGACGACGACGACGCCTGGGAACGCAGCGGGTGCAAGATGGAAACAGGGGGGGGGGTTTTCGTCATGTGAGAAGTTTGTACGTGTGAATTTGGAAGTAGTGCGGGAGGTGTATTGGCATGTTTGTGGATTATGATGGTGGTTGGGGGCAGTGAAGAGGGGGGTGGTGTGATGCGTGTTATTTTTTTTTGGGTGTGTGTGTGTGACGAGGTAGAGTAGAGTAGAGTAGAGGAAGAGAAATACAGTGATATTGATGTATGATTTCCTTTTAGAAGGCTTGTCAATCATACCAGTATGAGTCTTGGGTCTAGCATGTACATAGCGTGGGAGAGGCTACTTGGCGGGCGTCGGTGGATTGATGATGCTGCGAGCGATGCGGCTTTTACACATTGTCCGGGGAGAGAGAAATATATGGGAATGATGATGATGCTAGACTACTGTAGAGTCACGAGAATACCCATGGAACAAGAACAAGAACAAGAAAAGGCCAAAACTCAAATAAGTACTTATGCAAGAAATAATAGAAGATATCTCTTCATTCACAACATTGATTGCGCATCTAAAATCTAAATCTTAAGCCAACCCATCCTTTCCATTACTTTTACCTCAAAACATAACATTGCAGCCATGTATTCGTCTCAGATTGTATATCGGAATCGAGGGCTGTCATCGCCCATCTCGGCTATGTCGTCGTCGGTCATACCCTCGACACGATGATCTTGGGCGCCTCTCTCGCGGCTCGCATTGACGCTGCTAAAGTAGAACCACAAGACGCAGTAACACAGGCAGGAGAAGCCGACCATGGCCATGGTGATGCCGTGGCCCTTGATGAAGCGGGGGCGATCGGCAGTCGGGTAGATCTGTGTCAAGGGTAGTCAGTAACTCGTGGTACGTATGCGTCATAGTTTGGGCAATCGGGGTATGATGATGGGAGGGGAAAAGAAAAGACATGACGTACAAAAGCACTCATGATGCCAGCGCAATTGCCAATGCTGAGCTGCAAGCCCGTGCCCGTGGTGCGTTTGCCGTAGCGAGGCAGATTGGTGGGGAGCCATGCGAGCGGGAGGCCGACGCAGACGTAGAGGCCCATGGCGACGAGGAAGCAGCCTGCGTAGTGCACCTTGTGGCTCGCGGGGCTGATGAGCATGGCGTAGCCGATGATGCTGACGATGCCGAGGAGGATGGCGTAGAGACCGCGTTTCTGCTGGCGATCGGAAAAGTGCGCGACAACGAGGTACGTGATGGCGCCGAGTGCGTAGCACGGAATGGTTAGCACCTGGATCATGGCGCTGCTGGCCGTCGTGTTGATGGAGCGGATAATGGTGGGCAGGAACGTCGAGTATCCGTATAGCATGGTGTCGGAACCAAACTGGGCAAAGCAAAAGGTCCAGACCTTCCAGTCTTTGAAGCATTTCTTTACATCTTCCCAGTGGAATTCGGCTGCGCTCTTGGTGTATCCCGTCTGTCGCCTCAGACGGGCGGCCGCGAAAGCCTTTTCTTCGGCGGTGAAGAAGTAGGCGGTTTCAGGCGAGTTGGGGAGAATGAACCAGGTCGCAATGCCGAGGATGAGAGTGGGAATTCCTTCGATAATCATGATCCATCGCCAGCCACGCTGGTTGGCAGTGCCGTCCATATGTCCGATTGCATAGGCGAGCAGACCGCCACAGGCTCCGGCAAGCGCTGCAGAGACAAAGAGGTAGCCGATGCGGAGGGCGAGTTCGCGCTTGGTGTAGAAGAAGGTGAGGTAGACTGCCATGCCCGGAAACAGTCCACCCTCGACTGCGCCGAGAAGTAGACGGCACGCGATAAGACCGCCGTAGCTCTGTACGATACCAGTCAGGGTTGCAATGATACCCCAAGCTAGGGTGATGAAAGCAATCCATCGTGAGGGCGTAAGTTTCTTCAAGACCAGATTTGAAGGGACTTCTGACAAAATGTAGGTAACAAAGAGAATCGACACTGCAGTCTGAAACTGAGAGTCGCTCATGTTGAGATCCTCTTGAAGACCGTACAGGCGCGCATTGCCAATGTTGACTCTGGTTGTGGTTAGTGCTGGCAAAGTCGTGCAAAGGCAAAGACACGAATCTCCACTCACCGATCCAGGAAGCTGAACAGATACAACAGCATCACCACCGGGATGATGAAAAGATCCAGCTTGCGCACAATCTTGGCCTCGAGGACAGGATCCACACCCTCGAGCTGCTCGCCAATTTCGCCCCTCACCACAGCATCGTCCGCCGCGACATCATACTGTTTCTCGACGTCGCTCATTGTGTCGCCAGGCGTGTCGTGTGGAACCCCCAGAGAATAGTCGGCTTGCTGTTAATGAGTCGGCGCGAAGCCGAGCCGGCGAAGTCTGTTTTTTTCTTTAATCCAAGTCGTTTTTTGCTGTCGTGAGTTGCGGCTGAAGCAAGCATGAAAAGAAAGAAAAGCGTCGTATTACTGCATTCAAGCGAAAACCGGCAGCGTCATCTTGTCGCTATGCTTGTATTTGGCATGAGCGGGAGAGAGATGGTCATGGTTTAAATCAGTCGGGCGGCTTTTGACGTTGAACGACTTTCTGCCCCAGGCCCACACCCACTCTAGCACGAAAAGCCGATCTGCAGCGGGGCTGGGACCAACAGAGAGACAGGCGCTAGCCCCGTTGCGGCATGACGTTGACGGCCCACCCTGCTCGCAGCACAGATATGCAGCTGGGCAACTGATAACGAATCAAGGGTGGACGGCTTTTTCTGCGGTTGTGACCATTTTCCAAGATTGGGGCATCGTCTCAGCGGGAAAAAGGCGACTGTCTGGCCCTAGCGCGTGGCTCGGGATGCTAAAGCTATCATGTCAATTATGCACCTGTATAGCGTTGCCATAGGCGTACTACATCTATGTCTCTTGTGGAGCAATGAGGTTCGTGGAAATTGGCTATAGAACAAGACATATAGCACAGTTTCGGTACACCGGCACAAATGCTCTCTTTGTCAAAGGAGTGGGGGGCAATGCTCAAGAGAAAGATGGGGGTTTGCCTGTGTTGCATCCACTCTGGTGACCGAGGAGGCTGGTGTCTTTATCAACTGACATGTTGTTTGCATTAGCTCGTCGTAATGCATGACTTGGCCAGTTACCATCTGTCTCTAGTTGTCCTGTCTAACCAAACAGGCACTGCGCCCGCCTCCATTATCCACAGTCGGATCGGCACTCGAGCGCTGATCACGCTTGAGCGCCGCGGATCCGGAATCGCGTTACACAGCGCCAGCTCGCCTTCGATGTATACGCCTGCATTTCGTCCTGCAGGCACTTTCTATACTTGGAGAGGTGTTATTGGCTACTGTCGGTTATATTTCACTGATATCGTTATACCTTCCGCCCAATGAACAGCATCAAGCCTAGCTGGCCGAGTTCCGACATGTATAGCTAAAAGGCGTCGTCTCCCAATCCACAGGCATCGTAAGACCAGCGTAGATGTCAATCTGAGCCGAAGGATCGACAGGGCATATCAAATCATCCCGCGGTATTTCAACTTCGGCAGCGGGAGGATCCACGTCCACGCACGCGGGCTGCTGGATAGTGGTACTGGTACTGGACAGACTTGACCGCGCGATAGCCTGAACTTCTCTTGCCATCTCCTTCCCCAGAGGCCAGATCGCCCCCATGGTCTTCAAAACGCCGATGCTGAGACGGACGCGATCTCGTGCTATGGAGAGCGCTTGGCCGTCGAGCAGAAAGGTGCATGCAGCTATCTGTACGGCAGCAAGCTGTGCCGTCACACACATGACGAACACGTTGTGCTTTTCCAAAGCACAAGGGATTGCAAGCAGTCTGGTTTGGATTTCCGTGGCTTTTAGCACGCGAGCCGTGTGTGCGTTGCGGCCAGCCTTTGGCACAAGGGTAAAAGGGGAGGGCGCCATGAAGGCTCGCGTAGACAACTCCCCTGGACAGTAGGCTAGTGATGAGAATGGCCGATGGATTGTCGACATGACGCTGTAAGAACTCAATGGGCTGTCGAAAAAAATTTGCAGGGAGTACTTACATGGCGACACACACGTGGGCCATAAACCTGCGCAACAAGAGTGTTAGCGGCATTCTAAACATACAGACCAACTTTCCTCACGTACATCATCTCATCAACCTGGCCATTGAGACTGACTGGGTCTTTCTTGCAGGCTGGTAGCAATGATGACCAGACTGCGAGTTTGGTGTCGCAGTTTTCAATCATAGTCTCAGTTACTAGAGACGTCGCGATGAATGTATTCATGACTGTTGGAGTCAGTACCACGTAAATTAGCAGCGTTGGGCTGGCGACGTTGCTTACTGTAGTTAAGCGATAATCATGGAGACGTCGTAAACATACGTGAGCGAAGAGTACACCACCTCGACTTCTGCAAACTCGCGGAGCTGGTATTCGGCCCATGTTGCCACAGGGGGGATTTGCTAATCATGTTACTATTTGAATACTCGGGGTGCTCATTTGACGTACCCCAGATTCATAATACTCATCATCGCAGGGCAAATCGACGTTGTTGGGCACAGACAGCAGTGGGTAAAAGGGCGTATTGGTGACAACAGCAAAGTGCTGGTCCACAAGACAAAGCATGTAGTAGGTTCTCCTCCAGGATTCTGCCAGCACGGGGTCGCCTCCACTATATGCTTGAGCAAAAGCTCTTTCGTTCATACCAAGCGCCAATGCGATGGTAGTGGCTACGCTTAGCGTCTTGCGGGCTTCGCCTTTGAGGTTGCAGTGGAACTGCCCGAGGGCAAACATCATCAGGGCTTGAACGTTGAATGGAGTATGTGCGAGGGTCAGAGGGTCAACTGCCTTGACAGCTGCCTCGTAGTAGGGATCCGATAGCACCCATGGAGCGTACATTGAGCCGATCCAATGCAAGACAGACAGCAGCACCGTCATGCCATGGCTCCCCTCTAGGCGCCTAGTCTGTAGGCGACTAAGCGGTAGGACAACAGGAAAGGGAGGCCAGAAGTTGTCAAAGTACAGCTCCAGAAGGCGATCTTTGTCGATTTGGAACGTCACATGGTTTTGCAAGACATCCAGAGACGAGTGGGCGTCGGACAAGTCTGGAGATGAACGCTGCTCGGAAGCGGTGCTGCCCTGAGAAGCGGCTTTGCCGTGGTGCACACTACAGGCTTCTTCCTGCAACCGTAGCCGTCGCCGTGCCAGAGCCGCTTTGTCTAGGCCTCCTCTTCTCGACTTTTGGTAAACGCACTCCTTTCCATCACGCCTGCATCTGTTGCACACGGGCTGCTCAGCGCCGCACTTGACGTGTCTAGTCCGGCATTGGACACATGCTAGGACAACGCGCTCGATGCGTTTGGCGTCCGGCGGCTGATCCATAGGGCGGCGATACGTATGGGGGAATACGCTCAGGTCATCAATGTGTGGATGGAGCGGGTGCGATGTTTGGCCTTTTCATGCGATGGTATTGCGAGCTTGCAAGCACTCGCTCGTACTCTAGCACGAGGCGGAGCTCATGTCAAGTCAAAGGGGGGTTTGAGTGTAGAGGCAATGGTAAAGAACCGGTAACAGCCGGGCTGGAGGTTGGGGGCCGCTCCCTGTACACCAACGTCACCAGTGTAACGACGCATTCAGACAAGTTGCTATCAATCCCTTGGATGCCTATACCATACAAGTCGCATCATTAATTTTGCCAGTTTTCGGCCCATTCTACCCTAACCATACACTAGAAATAACCACAGTAATACATGCGCAAAAAAAAAAGAAAAAAAAAGAAAAAAAAAGAAAGAAATCAGTGTAGGCAGTCTTCAACATACGACGGGCCAACATAGCAACGTCCAAGTCGGGTCTCCGCGCACAAAGCATGTAATCGTATGTGTTCCAGACCTGACGGCGTAGTATACACGTCCGTACCAGCTGGAAGTTGTTGCTTTTCCATCGTATATCTATAATTTGGGCGAACTCGTTCACGCATGGGAGTCCAGAGGGGCGAACTGCGGGTCTATCGCAGCTTGCCCTGTTCCTGAGCTTCTTTCACCTGCTCGAAAACCTATCATGTTTGGTTAGCGATGACGCGTGCTGAAATGTGTTCGGACCGACTGCTTACCTTCAGCATCTTCCTACGCGCACCGAGCGCATTGACTCCGCGCTTCTCCAGGCCCTCGTCGTCGAGCTCAATAAGCTCCTGCCACTTGAGGTCCTTGAGATTATCCGTGTACTTGTGCAGCCGGAGACTCCGAAGCCAGTTGGGAATGTCCGAAAGCAGACCAGGGTCGGTGGGGTCCTCCGGCGGCTTGGAGCTGCCGCGGCGGCCTCGGGGAGATCGGCCGCGATCAATGTTGTCGCCAAGGAAGCCATGTCCGTCATTGCTGCCGCTACCCAGGCCGAATTGAGCAAGGTTGAGAGAGCCCATGCCGTTGTTCATCATTGCGCCCCCGTAATCCGCAGCCAGGAAACCGTTGGCCTGGGGAGAAGTGAAGCTGCCCATGGCCCCCATGGCCTGGCCCTGCATTGCGAAGCCAGGCGAGCTTGGGCGAGATCGGCGACCGTTCATCGCCGCCAATTGCTGCGCCTGAAGAGCAGCAGCTTGTTGTGGAGTTAATACCTGGCCCATCTCGTTTGTCATGAGAATGTTACCATTACCCATTTGAGGCATACCAGGCGACATGGGCCCGTTGTCCGAGGAGCGAGCGCGACGGAACTTGCGCACATCGTCGAGCTGAATACGGTTGTTGACCGTTGAGAGTGCGGCCAGCTTCATGGCCGTGGCATTGGCGACCATATCGGCCTGGTTGCTCGACTGGTTGAAGTTGGCGACCATGGGCGTGCTAAGTTGCGACGCCCAGCTGCCACCTGGCTGGTACGAAGGCGAAAGGAGCGGCATGTTGGCCGAGTTTGCCTCGAGCGTGTTTAGTGTCGTAGTTTGCACACTGTTGCCGTCGTTCTGAAGGGGAAGGCGCGGCGATCGAAGACCAGCGGAGGGAGGGGGCTGCGAGAATTGGCCCATGGGCTGTTGCTGCTGCTGCTGCTGCTGCCCAGACGACTTTGGACGGTTTTCGTTCCAGGGCGATGCCGGCGGAGCATCCCTCTTGTTGCTGTCCTCGGGTGTGGAAATGGTTGGGGCGGCGAGCGAACTGCGGTCACCGACGGTGCTATTGCGGTTGGACGCGGGGGCAACGCCAACCACATCGGTAAACTCAGCTTTTTGCTTGGCAATGGCAGCTGCTGCGTCTGGGAACATGCGGTTGATGGTGGACGTTTCCAGGCCCGAGTTGCGTTTTCCAGCACCAGGCGATGGCGGGGGACGGCCGAGGCCCATGGAATTGCGGTTTTCGCCCGTGTTGAGCTTGCTCATGGCGTCGCTCAATTTCTGCGTCATTGGATCTAGTGGGTTGTCAGGACCAAAACTGGCATTTGGCAAAACAAGATAAAAAGTCGGGGATTCTCACCCTTCTCGCCAAAGTTGGCGGGAGAGAGCACCCCGGACATGGGCACATTTTTGGACATTTGCTGGAGCACCTGGATAAAGAACCTGATCTGGACCTGGGTTGTCTGCTGCAGCAGGGCATAGAGGGCAGCGGTGCGCTCGGCCTCGCTCAGGACACGGAACCACTGCTCGATGGCGCTCAGCTCGTCCTTGAAGTCCTGGTCGAGGGTGGCGGTGGCCATTTCCTCGAGCGTCGTCTCGTACTGGTCAATGTCGGCCAGCCATTGCTGGGCAGCGCGCTCCATCTCGTCGGGGTTGCCCGACTGCGTGTTGGTGCGGCCAAAGTAGATTTCCGAGGCGGGGCGAATGCCACGATTGGCCAGCGGCGAGGGGAAACCACCCAGATCAGCTGAAGCGCGGAGATGGTGGTTGGCACCGAGCGAGGAGCGGGCCTGGGGCGGGCGCAGGGAGCTGGAGCCCTCGGGGGTGCTGTTCCTGTTGGCGGCGATGTGGCTGGCAGACATGGCGGCGGCAGGCGTCGTGGGCGGCGGCGGGTGGGTGGGATTGGAATTCTGGCGGGCAAGTCAGTAGGGCGAGTAGGGCTGGCTGGCTGGCTGACCGGGGGGGCGGTTGAGGGGACCGACAGTGGGATCGAAGTAATGCGTGCACACGAGTGTCTCCTGCAGTGCCAGCTGTGCCTCAAAGGAGAGAGCTCGAGGTGCGAAGTGTCAGGGGAGCGACAGATTCGCCGACGGGCTGGTGGATGCAGCAGGGCAGGGCAGGGCAGGGCAGGCAGGGCAGGCAGGGCAGCAAGAAGCGGGCGGGTTGGCGGGCGGGGGGTAATATGTATGTATATCAAGCAAGACAACGAAGGAAAGGAACCGCAAGACGGCGATAGACAAGCGGAGAGAAGCTCACAGCCAGGTCGAGGTCGGGGTGAAGAAGGAGAGTCGGGCGGTCTTAGCAAGAGTAGGCCATCTCTTGTCAAGGTCTCGAAAAGGCGTTGATTCGCTAGCGCGCAGCCAATCAGGCGGCCCTGCGCGCAACTGAAGCAGCGGCACCACTGGCCCAGCGCTAGTCTTCAGCTGTTACACCTGATGCGAGCGCCGGTGGAGCCACGCTGTCTTTCTGGATGCTGATGCCAATGCTGCTGATGCCAGTGCCTGTGCCTGTGCCTGTGCCAGTGCCCGGCCAGCCTGAGCCCGCAGCCGTCGTCCAGCGCTCCCGGGGCCGTGGCTGTGGCGTGCCTGGAGACAGTCGGCTGCTCACTGTTTCGCGCGCGCGCCCCAAACGCAACCCCAGCCGCCATTGCAGTCGCCCTGCGCCTCAGCAAGAGAGAGACAGCAAGAGAGAGACAGCAAGAGAGAGACAGCAAGAGAGAGACAGCAAGAGAGAGCGCGCAAGCACACACGGCAGGTTCCGCTGTCACGCCCGCCAGCATCGCACTCGCTGCTCGCGAAATGAGAAGACGACTCGCCGTCGTCTGTAACGTCCACTGCGCCTCGCCTGCAGCCGTGATTGGGCGGGCGCGCACGCAGCGCCCCATCAAACGCTGCGGGAAACAAAAGGAAATGTTCCGGCGACCTTGTTCATGCGCCGCCCGTGTCGACGTCGTGCAGTCGTGCAGTCGTGTGTGTGTGCCAGGGGGGCCGTTGTTCCTTCGGGGCCATGCTCGCCCAAAGAGCGCCTGGAGACGTCGTATTCTGTTATTGCAGGAGCTGCCGTCTGCCCTGCCGCTCCCATACGGCCCGTCCGTTGCCTATTTTGGCGCTCCCGCCACTCGCCCTCCAATGGCCGCCCGTGCTGGGTGAATCGCGGGAACACGTGTGCACATGCTCTCCCCGGCGCCCGCCCCCCATGAGGCCTGCCACTGCCACTGCCACTGCCACCGCGACCGCGACTGCGACTGCGCACAACCTGACAGCCGCCGGCTGAAGCTTGTCCGCGCCACAAAGGCATAACGGCCTGCATCCTAACCCATCCCACCCGCTGCTGACTGTGCTGACGCCTTCTAGGTTGGCCCTGCCACAGCCAGGCAATAATAACCACTGCTGCAAACTCGCCACGCATGCTCAACACCCGCTGGCCCACACGCCCACACGCCCCCATGGCGCCCTGCACCGCAAATTTCATCGGAATACTGGCTATCTCATTGTTCTTACTTGTCCTGTACATAGCCCGCCTAGGATGCCGCCGCCGCCGCCGCCGCCGCCCCCGCCGCTGCCTGCGCCTGCTGTGCCGACGTCTGCATCTGGATAATCTGCTCCCCCAAGTCAGCGTGCCCGTTCCGCGCTGCACCATTGGCCAACCTACCTCGCCCTTGATCTTCTCGCTGCTGTCCTGTATGCCCTTGATCTGCTTTTCAATGTCCTTGCTGCCGTCTGTCAGCGCTGCTCTCTGCCACGCCCGCGGCACACATGCATCTGCTTGTCGATGAACTCGAGCCGCCCATTGACCGCCATGACGGCCTCTGTCTTATCCTGCTTCAGCAGCACAGGCCCAATCTGCTTGTAGATGTTGGCGGCGTCGTCGACTATGTCGAATTCCTGCAGCAGAGCGTGTCTCAGCACATATATGTATATATCCTGCATGTCCCAACATTGGCCCCCGTACCTTCTTGACGGTGCTGTTCTCCTGCTGTTGCGACTCGAGCTTTTGGCGTGCTTCGACCTTTGTTCCGAGGTCTGTTCCCACGTTAGCGAGCATTCTTGCGCTTCTCGTGGCGACTGCCTACCGGCCTGGAGGCTCTGGTATTTCTCCGAAAGCTCCTGTAGCTTCTTCTGCACTTCTGCCATGGCGTCTGTGAGGCTGAACAAGACTTGACTGAGAGCTTGTCTCGCATGCCGGAAAACGCGAGTGGGTTAACAAACTTTCTCAATCCGGTTAGAAGCAACGCGGGGCGGGCTAGGTGCCTTGGCCGTTGGATACAGCAACTTGCCTGCTCTCTCTACGCCCTGCACTGCTCCCTCCAACAGCCCGTCTCAAGCCACTCTCGCCCCAAAGACCCGTCGCCAAGTACTACCGACGCTCTACCCACTTCACACCAGCCGCCTTGCACTCGGAAACACACCATCACCAGCCGCTCGTGCGCTTGCCCCACCAACCTGCTCTGTACACAATCGCCTTCACCCACAACAAAGCCCCAGCCAGAATCCAGGCTCACGGTACGAGCCATGAGCAACGCGGATTTTCTCGGTCGCGCCATCGAGACGGTCAAGAAGGCCATTGAAACCGACACGGCTGGCGAATATGAAAAGGCCTACCAGCTGTACTACAGTGCCCGTTAGTCCTCCAAGTGTCGCCTGAAGGCGTTCGCATGCTGATTGACGCTAGTGGAGCTCTTCATGCTTGCCTTGAAATGGGAGAAGAACCAAAAGTCCAAGGACATGATTCGCGGCAAGGTGGCCGAATACATGGAGCGCGCCGAGAAGCTCAAGCAACATCTCAACCAAAATGACGCCTCGAATCGCAAGAAACCAGCAGCCATGGGCTCAAACGGCAAAGCAGCAGGAGGCAGTGGCAAGGGCGGAGGGTACACACCACCAACACGCGGCCATCAGCGTCACCAGGCTAACGTGCGACAGTGACGACGACGAAGGCGAGCAGGACGCCGATTCCAAGAAGCTGCGTGGAGCTTTGGCTGGCGCTATTCTCTCTGAAAAGCCCAATATCCGGTGGGAGGACGTGGCTGGTCTCGAAATGGCAAAGGAGGCGCTCAAAGAAGCCGTCATATTACCCATCAAGTTTCCACACCTGTTCACTGGCAAGAGACAACCGTGGAAGGGCATATTGCTTTACGGACCGCCTGGAACCGGTAAGAGTTATCTGGCAAAGGCGGTCGCAACCGAAGCGAACAGCACATTTTTCAGTGTATCGAGTTCGGATCTAGTCAGCAAGTGGATGGGTGAATCAGAACGGCAAGTCGCAAGGACAAGGCGTACAAGGCGCATGACTAACAGTCTTCAGCCTCGTCAAGCAGCTCTTTGGCATGGCACGCGAGAACAAGCCCTCCATCATCTTTATTGACGAAATCGACGCCCTCTGTGGCCCTCGTGGAGAAGGCGAATCGGAGGCGTCAAGACGTATCAAGACCGAGTTGCTCGTGCAAATGGACGGTGTAGGCAAAGACTCAAAAGGCGTGCTTATTCTTGGCGCAACAAACATCCCATGGCAGCTCGACTCTGCTATCCGACGACGCTTCCAGCGACGAGTACATATCAGTCTACCAGACACCCCCGCGCGCATGAAGATGTTTGAACTCGCGGTTGGAAACACACCCTGCGAACTGAACCAGGCCGACTACAGGAAATTGGCAGAGCTAAGCGAGGGATATTCGGGTTCGGATATCTCGATTGCAGTACAGGATGCACTCATGCAACCCGTGCGACTTATCCAGACAGCTACACACTACAAGCCTGTCGAGGTTGACGGACAGACAAAATGGACGCCCTGCTCGCCCGGCGACCCACAGGCGGTGGAGAAGTCGTGGACAGACCTTGAAGGCGACCAGCTGCTGGAGCCGCCTCTCAAGGTCAAGGACTTTATCAAGGCAATCAAGGCGTCAAGACCAACGGTTAGTGGCGAGGACCTGCAGCGCAGTGCCGAGTGGACCAAGGAGTTTGGAAGCGAGGGCGCATAGCCCGTTGGTTTAGTTCAAAGATGTGGTTTGGTGCTGTATACCTTGGAGGCGCTTTTGGTGTTTATATCCCTTTTGAGCATAGCGATTTCAAGTCTCCAAAACAATGGATAGGATGCCAACGTCGCAACGTTTGCATTAACCTTTACACATATGATCATGGCATTTACTAGGGACCAGCAGAGATGCATGTACGAGCCAAGTGAGCCATGTGAGCCAAGATCAGTCGTGTTTGAAGCGCCGTTGGTAGCCTGCGTGTCTGGCATGATGTTCAATGCAAGTGGGTAACGCCATTCGGACGAGATTGACTTGTAAGAGTGCATATTAAGGACACCGAGCATCTTGCCTAAAACCATGTGGCGGAGAAGTCTGGGTCGAGAAACGCCTCGTAGTCAATGTACGACGGCTCTTCATCTTCTTTGGACATGGCGAGGAAGCGGGCGGGGGGGGGGGGTTTTGGAGGGTGCGGTTAAGACGCCGTGGCCCGAGTGGCATGTGAATGGCTTGCGTGCGGGTAAGTAAGAGCTGCGACAGGGGATGGCTTATCTTAGCGTGCTGGGGCTCACATTACATTACCTCCACCATGGCTGGCTCACCTGCTGTATGGACTCATGGTCCTCGCGACGACTTGCTCTCTACGCCATGATGTGATACGCTTGGAATTGCTTGTCTTTCAATTTGCCTGGTGCAATCCCCCAATGGCTCGTATGAGGGCTTTCTTTTCCCTGGCCAAGAGCAGCATCTACGCCGCCGCGTGCAGCTGTAACAGCCGAAGTATGATATGGTAGACGGGTGTTGTTGCAGTCTTGGGCACCCTTGAGGCCAAGGACCCGGTATTTGGTTAGATGTACCTGTTGCAGCATTGCAATGCATGGCGGAGGCACAGAGGCTGAGTCACTCAAATCTCACGGCTCCGCTATAATATCAATCGCCGGGTAGATGAAACATGGGAATCATACAGTGGAAGAGGAATGGCAGAGTTCCGTCTTATAATTAGGCCGCAGCCATGGCTTGAATGCAAACACGCTCGTGCTCGCGACAAACAACCCCTCGGACACCCCGCTAGACCTGTCGACGCCGCTGTCGCGCGTCCTCTTCGACGTGCAGGAAATCGACACGCACATTGATACCCTGACCACCAAGTCGGCGCTGCCCCTGCTAGAACACACACGCCAGCATGCACAGTCGAGCGCGCGCATCCTGCACGAGGTCGAGGGCCAGGTCGCCAGTCTGACCGAGGCGTACAAGACGCTCGAGCGCGAAGTCATTGAGCGCCACCAGGTCGCGCACCAGGTGCAAAAGACGGCGGAGCGGCTCTGCGAGACGGTCAAGCTGGGCCGCGCCGTGGCCCGCTGTGTGATGCTGGGCCGGCAGCTCGAGGTGCGCATGGCGGAGCTAGGCGGCGTGGGCAGCGCAAAGAAAGAAGACCACCGCGCCATGGTGCGCTCCACCGACACGATTCTCGCGCTGCGCCAGATCCTCGCTGCCTCCAAGCCCGGCGAAGAAGGCGACGGCCTCGACCGAATCGCCGTCGTAAACACGCTTAGATCCGACCTCGTCGGCCCCGCCGAACGCAGCATCGCCTCGCGCGCCCAGCAAATCGTCAAGGAATTCTCCATGTCGTCGCTGCTTTCCTCGTCGACTGCCTCGTCCGCATCAACCTTTACACAGACTGAAGATACGAAAGCGAGAACTACATCTGCCCTCTTGACTCTGTACCTGTTATCTCCCGTACCATCACCATCTCCGTCTAGCACAAAAACAGCAGCAGCAGCAGCAGCAACAACACCAACATTCGACCCAACACTCATGCTCACCGCGCTCCAAGAATACCTACAAACACAGCTCAAATCCTCGCTTGCGTCGCTCGCCCGCGCCCTCGCCCAACTCCCCTCGCTCGACCGCACGCTGCTCGAAATCTCCGCCCGGTGCCAAAACATAGTTGCGTTGCAGTCGCTGCTCGAAGCCACAAAGCCGCCTACACATCCTTTGCTGTCATCAACCTCACCACCTCCATGGACTAATCTCCTGCAGCCGCTGCTCAACGCCCTCGACACTTCGTCGCTGCCCAGCTACTTCTGGCGTACCCTCGCTTCCAACATGGCCCCCAGAGTCCACGACCTCATGAATAGGGGTGGTGTGTCGGCGCGCACACTCAAGACCAATAGGGATAAAGTGAGGGATCTAGTCCGGGAGTGCGTCAATCGCGGAAGCCAGTTTCCCAGTGCGTTGGCATCGTCGGCGGCGGCTGCAAAGGCTAGTAGTAATAGTAGTAGTAGTAGTAGTAGTAGTAGTAGTAGTAATACTAGTAGTAATGGGACGGCTACCTGGGAGAGGGAGGCGGCTGTCATGGTGACGAGTATCATTGGCCAGATCAAGTGAGAAACTTGAATACAACAACAAAAACAGACACAATCATGAGTTTTATTGAGGGAAGAGTTAGATTTGCATTGGACAAGATGTAGTACTTAGTAACTAGCTTGGAGCCGGCATAGCACAGCACCGGTCAATTTCCATCTCTCCAACCGTGCCCCCTCCCCCCAAAAAAGGCTTTTTTTGTTAATTTCTTTTTTTTTCTTCACACTTGTATCATGTCTGTCTTTGTAGTTTTTTGCTTGTTTTTCCTTTTACCAGGAAGACTTGGTCCAAAGCTCCCACGTAGAATGAGCTTTCGTGAGGGTAAATACACAGTGGATTGAGCAGCATAATATGCAACGATACGCACTGATATCTGCGTGGGTTCTGGAGAGACAGAGAATTCCCAGACTGGTCTGGTCTTCCAGCGGGCAATGGCTGACGGAAGATGACCAACATTGACATGAGCCAGGCCGTAGCGCTCCGTGGTTGCAGTATCCGGGGGGGAGGGAGAGGAACTGCCAGAAAGTCCATAACAATTGACATGCAAGTTCAACATGCAACGTATCGTGTCGGATCGAGTGTAGATGTGTGTCGAGCCCCAAAGAATATTTCTGTCCAGGGCCAAGAGTGTAATATCAAGATGTGGTCGGAAGAGGCGTGCTGTAGCAGAGAAAGAAGCTACGGATATCCAGTAGGTGCTGAGAACAGGGCAAAGTCGAACAAAAGACGGTCGCACTGAATCGTAATCCCCAATGCAGAAAGGATCCGAGCTTTTGGGAAAGGCCATACCAACTGCCAAAGGTGCTGAGTAGAGAATGGAAAAAGGAAAACCGGGAAATTCGAGTGATGCAGTAGACGAAGCCGCTGGGTTGCGCCGTCGACAAGGCCGAGATGAAGTCTCTCAAGAACGTAAATCGGCAAGACCAGCCAACCGAAGAAGAAAGCAGATAACAGTAACGACCCAGGCAAACCTTGGCATATAATACATAGAAGATGGTCCAGATCGTTAAAACCGTGTTGCGCCGATGATCCGATTGGTTGCACCTGAGAGAAGAAGTTCAGGTATCCCGTATCGCGTCGTCAGCGGCTGCTCGCGTGATTGCATAGACAAAGGAAAAAACGCCAAAACATGTATGTGGAAATGGCACTGTCAAGTACCATGACAGGCCCCGAGCAGAAGGAAGGTGTGGCATGGAGAAATATACCATGTGTCGGAACCAACAAGCTACTCGACAGCCAAGCCCCGCCGGATGCGGAGATGGCCTTAGGAGGCCTGAGGTGGGTTTGCAGCCTGTGGCCTAGGATTCCTCTGAGAGTTCTGGCCATTCTGTTGACGGTTTTGCTGGTTCTGTGGAGGTCCTCGGCGCTGTCCCTGGAACTGACCGCCGCCACCGCGTCCGCCGCGGAAGCCACCACGAGCATTGGGGTTGCCGCGTGCGTTGCCCTCCTGTTCCTGTTGCTGGATTTGAGCATGGGCACGGGGCTGGTTCGACATGGGGCGGGGGATCGATTCGGGCGACTCGTAGACGTATAGGTTCTTCTCGATGACCTGAGGGATGGGCTGGATCTCAGTACCGAGTTCCTGTTCAATTCTATAAAGATTGAAGCGGTCTTCCCAGTTGATCAGGTTGATAGCCAGACCCAAGTGTCCGAAACGACCAGAACGACCAATACGATGCAGATACGTCTCAGCGTTCTTGGGGAAGTCGAAGTTGATGACGACATTGACCGCCTGGATATCGATACCACGGGTCAGCAAGTCGGAGCAAACGAGGTTTCGGCAGACACCGTTGCGGAAGTCGTGGAAGACGCGATTACGGTTGTGCTGGAGCATGCGTGCATGCGAGTAGAAACAGGAGTAGCCGAGTTCAGTAATCTTCTTAGCAAGCAGCTCGACACGGTTCGTGGAGTTACAGAAGATGATGGACTGATTGATCTGGAGCTTGTTGAAGAGTGTGTTCAAGCAGTGGACCTTCTGCTTCTCTTCGACAAAAGCATAGTACTGCGTGATACCGCGAAGTGTCAGCTCGTCCATGAGGTTGATTTCGTACGGGGAGTTCATGTGCTTGTCCTGGACGCTGTTAGTGCTGTCATTTCAACTGGTGATAAATGAGCGTACCTTGAAGCTCTTCACGACAATGGGGAAGGTGGCACTGAAGAGCATGACCTGTCTATCCTTGGGATGGAAGCCAAGCAGCTGTTCGACAACAGGGGTGAACTCGGGTGAAAGAAGCTTGTCAGCCTCGTCCATGACAAATGTCTGGCAGGCTGAGAGGTCTGCTACGCCCTTGCCAGCCAGATCCAGAATCCTACCCGGTGTTCCCACAATGATGTGAACAGGGTCGTTTAATCGAATGATGTCGTCCTTCAAGCCCGTACCACCAGTCGAGACCATGACGTTGATTCCAAGGTGTTTTCCCAGCTGCTTGCACACTTGGGAGGTTTGCAGGGCGAGTTCTCGGGTGGGGACGAGGATCAGGGCTTGTGTCTTTGGGCTCTTTGGGTTTACGCGCTCGAGGGTGGGGATAACAAAGGCAGCAGTCTTTCCGGTGCCGTTCTTCGCTCGTGCAAGGATGTCTCTGCCGGTGAGGGCTACTGGGATCGTCTCTTCTTGGATGGGCGACGGCTTCTCGAAGCCCGCCTCGAAGATGCCCATCATGAGCTCGCGCTTGATAAAGAAGTCTTCAAAGTCGAGGCCCTTGGTCGCCGTGACATCCTGTAACGCGTGTCAGCACCCCTTTCGCCCCCTTGGGCATTTCCGGGCATATCATACCTCTGTTTGTGGTCGCGCATCTTTTACGGGCGCGTTCAGTCCGGCCTTCCAATTGGCATCTCCCGCAGGTGTGGCGTCGCTACAAACTCGTCAGCGCGTGCGTGCTGGCAGCCGCTCTGTCTCGGCCGACTCACCTCAGCTGGGTTGCCGCTAGTTGGTTCGTGATCTCTGAAGTCATTGTATGTGAAGTCCACCGGAGGTGGGATTGCTGATCAAGACGTCAAGGTCTGCAGGTGCGGATAATGGGCGCGTGGGGTCGTGGGCGCAGCGCGGGCTGAAGTGAGGGGCTTGCAAGTGGAAGCTCGTGTTGTGTATACCGAAGGCAGCGGGGTTCGGCAGGCTGGGGGAGAGAGAAACAAGGTCTCGTGGTCGATAGAAGTCGGGCGGTGGCAGCTGGTTGATGTGTCGAGGAGGCCGAATCAGGCTCGCAAGAGAATCGCAGTGTCGTTGTTTTCGCCTTTGGGTCGGAGTCGGGGTGAGGGTGTGCGGATGCAGGTTGCAGGGTCGCGCGGAGAGAGCTCAGGGCAGTCAGAGTCAGTGTGGGCCTTTGGAGGTTGGGCGCAGGGGCGGTAGTGCAATTTTGTGCGGGCGAGGGCGGTTTGTGTGGTGGTGGTGTAGCAGGGCGGGCCGCTTTATGCACGGAGGAACTTGAAGATGGTGGAGGGCCACGGTCCGTGCGTGCTTGTCATGGGCCCTTCTGACGTCGCTGCCTGACCCTCTGCCGATAAAAACGCCGTTTCACTTGCGGCTTCAATTCACTCGTTGCGAGCTGCCCCTGTTTGTTGCCTGGTTAGTCTCGCCTTCATACAATAGAGTCGTGGCCGTTTCGCTGGTCTCCTGCCCATTCGCCTGATCTGGACTAGAACACCACAGCTGCGTTGTCTTTGAGACACTGCAAAACGCAGGTGGCGCTGTTTCGCAGAAAAACCAGGCTAATTCATTATCCTAGGACTCTCAAAGTGACTGCACGAGTGAATTGACTCAGCCGCAAACTCAAAGACCTCTCCTTAGATTTGTCGTCTGGATTTCACCCTCCCGCACGTCTGCCGCATAATTCAGTGCCATCGGAAAGACCACCAGGATCCCGGAACTTGGTATTTCAATCATGTCTTCTCTCCTGCGCCTATCAGGGACCCTCCGCGCGCTCCGGACACCTCAGTCTACTACCAAACTGTCACCTCACTTCTTCTCGCCCTCTCCCACGCCACGGTCCCTCAATCTCCCCCACTCCCGCTCTTACATCAAGCCCACCCCCAGCTCCGGCGGCTATCGATCCTATGAGACCCAAGTAAGAGCCAACAAGGCAGTCCTCTACACGCTAATGGGCACCAACATTGCCGTCTTTGGATATGCAATGTACCTCAAGGCGCAAGCCCAGCAGGGCTACCAACTCCCTCTTGTTCGCTTCATGCAAAAAATGACGCTGAACATGTCTGATGTCCAACGCGGCTCCTACCTCCCCATCCTCACATCGATGTTCACCCATGTTGATATCGGCCACATCTTTTCAAACATGTTTACCGTGTATTTCTTAGGCGGCTTCCTGGCTTCGGCACCTGTAATCACGCCTCTGCGGTTTTGGACTATCACCCTGGGCTCAGGCATCTCCGGATCTATCGGGTACCTCGTGAATCGCTACTATCAGCTGCAGGTTCAGGGCCCCGGGACTCGCGACTACACGCGCGGTATGGGCTTTTCAGGCGCAGTCATGGGCATCAGTAGTGTAGCGGCTTGTCTGGCGCCACAGGCCAGAGTGGCTTTTTGGGGCATTGTTCCCATGCCGCTTTGG
Source organism: Exserohilum turcica Et28A (assembly GCF_000359705.1). Taxonomy (NCBI): domain Eukaryota; kingdom Fungi; phylum Ascomycota; class Dothideomycetes; order Pleosporales; family Pleosporaceae; genus Exserohilum; species Exserohilum turcicum. The sequence goes on along the minus strand of NW_007359937.1, from coordinate 1,600,412 downwards.
GCGCTCGTCGCCGGTTACGCAGTGTACGATGGCTATTTCCTGAACAGTTCGGATACAAGAATCGCGCATGGAGGGCACCTGGGCGGCCTGGCATTTGGCCTGGTCTATTACGCCGCCAAGCTGAGGGGTCTCAGATGACATTTCGGACCCAATCAGCTCATAAGTATGCGGTTAAAAAAAGAAGAAATCATGTGTTTGTACGATATTTAGAGACGCAGATAAGCATATTCTCACGTCTCATGTACATAGACATATTGTCGCTACGCGGCACCGAGAAAAACCACCAATCCCACACAAGTACAAGAGAAAGAAAGAAATATCCACAAACAACATGATCTATTACCAGCTTCCACCCATATCCGTACATGATTTTCTTTTCCAATGCTATCCTTCCCCAAGGTTATTACCGCATATGCAATTCCCCCAACACATAGGAAAAGGAAAAAAAGACTCCAGTATTGCCTGGTCAAAATACAGTGGTGACATCCTCCTCTCCCATCTACCATGCTTCCCCTCCAAAAAGTTTGACAAAGGAAATAGATTGAGCGAGTGTACAAACGCAAGACCCTCCAAGGAAAAAACATCTGACTACTGCGTATTAGCAGTGTGGTAGGTGATTTTATGTTGAATATTATGTTGAATATTGTGTCCGCTTGAAAGACCGGTAGAATCCAGCTCATGCTGTTTTTCTGAAAGGACTAGGTACGTCCTGTTCATCGGTTGATCTGGAGGCTGGCTCGTCATTTGCGACGCCATCAGCCATTAGCTCAGAGCTGGGCAGGCCTTCAGGTGTCCAGGATCGGTTTGGCAGGCATTCTGGGGCTACTGGTTCCCCTTCTTTCTCCTCTTCTTCTTTTCCCTCATTCTCCACTTTCTCCACTTGTTCTTCTCTCTCGTTCTGCTCTTTTTGCTCTTTTTGCTCCTCCTGCTCCTCCTTCTCGCTCTTCTCATCTCCGCCAACTCTCACCTCCTCTTCCTCTTTCTCCACTATTGCTTCTTCATGTGCTTTGGCTTCTGGCACCTCGACTTTTCCCTCTTCCTCTGTCTTCGCCTCCTCTACATTCTTCTCATCTTCTTCCTTTTCATCTGGCTTCTCTTGCACTACAGCCTCTTCCTCTTCCTCTTCCTTCTCCTTCTCCTCTTCTTCTTTATTGTCCACATTCTCACGTTCCTCAACCTCCATTACGTCCCTATCTTCCTTCTCGTCGTTCACACTGTTCACTTCCTTCTCGTTCACTTCCTCGTTTTCTTCCTCTCCGCCATCAGAACTATCCTGAACGATTTCCTCGGAGAGTGCACTCTTGCGCAGCATAGATCGCCTCCGCTTTACATTCTCCTTGTCCTCATCACTCTCCTCGCCAACAAGTTCTTCGGAACGGCCGCTTTTCTTCGGTCGACCTCGCTTCTTGGGTACCTGGCCCCTTGCTTTCATCTTTGCTGCTTTAGCTGCCTTCTTCTTCGCCGCAAGCAAAAATTCCTCGTCTTCATCCGAGCCCTCCTTCTTCCAAGCACGGCCTTTGCCCTTGAAGTGTTTGGGTTTCGTGGGTTCGGATTCAGGTTCTTCTTGCAGCAAAGCCATTGCTTCTTCGTCTAACGAGGCTAGCAGCGCATCATCAATGTTTCTGCTAATCGAGGCGACAGATACCCTTCTGCTCTGGTTAACCGGGGACGACATGTTGTCATGGTCATGTGCATCCCCGTTCCGAGTCTCCACGTCTTCAAAAAGCTGTGAATCATGGTAATAGGGTCTCTGTTGAGCAGGCTTTCGAGTGCGTAAGCCACGTCGTGTCGAGCTCGGCGCGCTTGTTGAAGCAGGCGAAGCAGCGGCCGAGTCGGTTTCGCCATTTGACTTTGGAGTGGGGTTAGTATTAAGTGTGATTCTCGGCTGGGTTCCCTTGGCGACTGTGTTGGGGGTGGCTTGAGCAGAAGCGTAAGCCGCGCTAACGTCTTCAGAAAAGTTCTCCTCGGACTTGAAGGTGTTAGCAGGTGCAAGGCGGTACTGGTGCGGATGCCTACAGTTTCCTTTTTCTTCGGCGTTTTTCTCGTACTCAATTTAAGTATGTGGCTCTTCCTGGGCGGATCTGAAGGAGGTGCTGCGGCCGGAGACTTCGGAGCTGTTGACTGCTTAGCTGCTATCCCATGAAAACCAAAATCAATAAAAACGGGCACAAGGTTCCATGGCCCAGACAGGGTCGGCGTGAGAGGTTCCGATGTAGAAGAGTCGAGAATGGCACTATGATGTGGGGTAAGGAGCTTTACACGCTTTTTTGTGCATCACGTACCAGAGCGAACAGGCAATGGAGATGCGATTGCAGACCTGGCGACCTCATCTATTGTAACATCCATAGGATCCTCAAGTTCATCCTCGGGTGATATGGTCTCTTCGGACTGCCTGTGCATTAGCCAATGACCATGAGGTGCATAGAGACACTTACAATGGGCTTCTTCCTCGCCTTGCGGGTTGAAGTCTTGCGTCTACCGTTGAGAATGATGGTAGGCGCGGTAGGTGTCGCAGCATCAGCTCCTGGGGTTGAAGCCTCTGGGTCCTTGGCAGCATCATCGCTATCGCTCGCTGATGCGATAATCTCTTCAGACTAGAAGAATTAGCTGAGTTGCGATTTGTGGGCGGAAAATACTGACAAGTGGCTTCTTACGCGCCTTTCGCTTTTTCTTAGCTGACGGGCTCGACTCTTCCAAGCTGGCGGGTTTAGACGGTGTCGCGGTCCCATCTGAACGTGGTGTTCCATGGCCGTTCACCGCTGACTTCTTCGGGCGGCCAATCTGCCCCCGTGTTTTGGTGGGGGGAGGTTTGGCGGCCTTGACTGGACGGACATCTTCATCCTGGTGTTGTTAGCAAACACGGGATTTTGGACCCATGAATGACTCTAGACCCACACTTGAATCAGACTCATCGAAGATGCGCAGTGTTGTGTAATACAGAGAGAGCCCGCTGACATGCTGATTCGACTGCTTCCAATCATCGTACGGAAGGCGAGTCTCGGGATTTGCTTCTTTCCAAGCTTCATATTCATCGGGGCCATGTTTGTCTAGCCACGAACAGGGCTCAGTATCGCGAGACTTGCGAGCGCCTCTCTTGCCAGATGCCGTATGGCCGTTGGGCGCCATGATGGCCGGAAAAAAAAAGTCTCAGAGATAGCAGAGGGTGAGCGGCGGTGATGGCGGCATAAAAGGGACAAAGGAAAGTTGACGCGAAAGAATGGCGCTGACCAAAAAATGCGCAGTCGAGAAGGTGACCGGTTCAAAGTATGAAATGAGCGCGCGCAAACCGGCGCGCGCAATTGATAAATGTGGCGTGGAAAGTCGGTGTCGTGAAGAGACAGAAGACAAGGTCCAAGTCCATCCGAGATGATCCACGTCTCGTGGCACGTTAGCTCAAAACCAACAACGCCGCTGGGCGCAAGAGGAGAAGCGACAGGATTACCTACCCAAGAGAAGCAAAATGACGTCAATGGAAATTTAGGTGGTTGTAAATCGCAGAGGCCCTGCCAACGTGGAAGAGGAGTGGAATTGAAACGGAGAGAAGGGTTCGCGTACAAGGGAAAAGGCAATGCGCTAATAACAACCTCCAATTTCAGCTCGGCCACCTATCGAATCTAGGCATGCTGTCGCCTCCGGATCCACTCATCAGTATGAGACACTGCGAACCCCGACGCCCTGCTATCGTGTTCCGAAAACACGTGCCTTTTCGAGGGCATCCCCGAAGCTGCACTTGAGCTGCATCGTGCGGAAAGGATAATCGGGACTTTATCGACAGGGAGGCAGACACCACGTTTCATTCCGTTGCCTATTATCATATCACGCACCTCTCTCGTCCTTTTGTCGTCTCATGCTTACGAGTCTTCAGCCCTTTTTCATTTCTAAAACGAACTTTACTTGGCTTTCGTTTCTACGGCCGCTGTCAAACTTTACCTATGCCCTCGCACAGCCACTCTTCTCCATTGGCAAGCGCAGCCATCCTCTTTTCTCTTTGTCATCGCAATCATCACCACAACAATCGGTATCGATATATACCATCACTGCAAAGACATCCAAGAGCAGAACATCCAAACGCTACCCAATTTGAAGAGGCGAAAGAGTGAATCGCGGCACCGCACTGCACTGATAAATTCTCTAGTTTTGAGAAAGTGGGTTAATTGCGTTATGGTGACACATTTCGAGGTATTCAAGATAGCTATACGCAAAAAAAACCTCAGTGCAAAATGTAAGCATGGGTATACAGACACAAGTCCCACCGTTCTCCCAGTCTAGTAAGACAAAACCGCTGGACCACACAAAAGGTCAGCTGTGAAAAAAAGTAAAAAAAGATAACAAACGCCTAGACCAATATGATCTCCAGAAATAATGGCATAACCCATGACGAACTACAAGTTTGTTATCGGAAAACGGCAAGAACAGCGCTTTGCCAAAGTATTAAATACTCGTTGTATAAAGAAAAACGGCAAACTCTGATGGTTCACAGCCGACGTTGCAACGTGATAGATATGGGAGGCGACTGGTCGGAGTAAACTGGGCGTTATATTAAGCCAACGGAAACAGTAGATGGTCCACCTAGAATGATTCTGGTGGACTCGGCATTCCATGCGCACTGCCATCCTCCTTTTCTGGTTCTTGCACGGTGTGATTTTCCTTCTGTACTGGTTCAAGTTTTAGTTTGCCAATTGGTTTGCCGATGCCTTTCATGAAACCGCTTTGATCATTGCCGTTTTCGTCCTTTTCTTCGTCTAGCTTGCGCTTCTTACGCGCCATCTGTTGTTGCTCTCTGAGCGGGCGCTTGCGAGGACTTGAAATCTTGCCAGTAGGCGGCAGACGAGGCTTGGGGAAGCGTTGTTTCGGTGGAAGATCATCGTCTTCCACAAGAGGCTGGCTGTTGTTGTCGTGCAACTTGTCAAGCAGCCAGCCTTGAAGAAGACCAATTTGGCTCTCAGCCACCTGAATAGTGACGGGTTCGAACTTGGGCGGCTCAGGCATGATAACACCCGTGGTGGCAACGTTGCTGTGAAGGTTAGCAGGAATATCGCCCAAATCCACAGTAGTACATGCCTGTTATCTTGTCTAGCATAAGCGTTATGGACCCTGTTCTGTAGCAGGTGCAACGGTACACTGGCAGTAAGTCCAAATTCAATGTCAAGACCAAGTTCCTTGAATCCAAAGAAGTCTTCGCCAATGTCTTCGGCAAAGTCGCCTCCCACAAACTGTTCGCTGCCGTCATTGAAAGCACCGGCACCGTCAGCGCCAGCATTGTCGATTGCTGGGCGCAAGAGTTCGGCATAGTATGACCGCATTCTATCGTGCATGCCAGTAAGCTTCGATCCAAGTCTTTCAACGTCGTCTTTGACGTATGTTTCCAGGGACTCCAAGTCCACACCGTTGGCATGCAGAGAGTGGAGCACAGCCTCTTCCTGTGTGAAGCGCGGCGTCCAGGTAGTAGTTTGACCGTTGGGAAGCGTGATTGGGACGTCGGATTTCATCTTTGGCGTCTCACGGTACACCTCAAGGCCAGCAACCACATTATGGAAAAACTTGGCAGCGATGTCTGTGACAGCATCCAGAGCTGAGGGTTGGAACTCCTCGAAGCCAGCGTGGTAGAAAATCTTGCCAACGCTTCGTTGAAGAGCAGCACGGCAGACATAAGGAGCCATGATTGGGCCATCTTCAGATGTGACCATGGGCTCTACATCTGCCTCCATAAACGGCTGTGGCTCGTATCTTTGGAATTGGTTCTGATACAGCTACGAACAGTCAGTGATCAACATTCCTTTGATTATCGACAGAGAAGGACTTACTTGCGACTGAAGCTGCATTTGTTTGACAATCCCAATCTTTGCACAAATCTTCCTTGTCTCTTGTAGTGTGTGGTTGTTAGCATTGAATTTGTGCACCAGCGCACTATCTGGCGAGATAAACTGTCCTTTTGGCAGGATGCGCATGTACTCTTCGACTTGAGGGATAACTTGGCCCTCGGCGTCTTCAACCCATTGTAGGCGCTCAGAGAGGTCAGGCACAGCGCATACGGGGTCATAGTAGTCGGGCACCAGACGCTCTTCTTCGTCTTCGATGCCCTCGGCGAGTGACTCTCCAGCGATTGTCTGGACGCCATCTTTGCCGTCTGGTGCATTGGCAGCTCCGTTCGCAGACTCTTCTTCGATAGCCTGCTTCTTGTGTCGTAACCACCTCCGCATTCCGGCTTTTGTCCGCAGGATGGCCGGCTCGTCGGGCTGGAGGTGATCATCGCGGAATAACCGATGCCTTTCTGATGCAATGATGGCTCGGTCTTTCTTCGTGACCTGTTTCCATGTTTTGTATTCCAAATCATCCAAGTCGGCATCCTCGTCCAAAGCATCACTGACTGAGACACCAGTGCCATCAGCCTCTGATATGTCTGCTTGGCTGCCGTTCACGCCATTTTTCGAGACGCTGTTTGGTCCCAATGGCGTTGATATGCCAGGCGGGGGCGTTGAAAATCCGTTGACGCTGCCTTCCATCTCTGAATCTGCCCGTAGGAATTCATTCTTGAGATTGGAGACGGCGTTGTTCAATGACGGGACTGGTGGTTTGGTTTCGGGCCCCGGTGTGTCTTCCAGACCTGCTGGACGACCTTTTCTGGTTGTGCTCGAGCCTTTACCTCCTTTGCTTGGGGCTTTCCTGCCTCGCGAAGCCATAATGGGCTCCTCATCTTCGCTGTCGTCGGCACCGTCAGCATCGGCGTCGCCGTTACGCATTCTCCGTTCTTCTGCCTCGACCTCTGCACGATCGCGAACAGTAATGTCGGGGATGAGTGGGACAAGTTTCTCTGTCTCCTTTTTCATGTGCAGAGCCTTCTTCCGCAAAAAGTGGCTTGGGTCAGCATTGTACTTTAAGCAATTCGACCAGATGAGCATGAGATCATCGACGAACTCCTTCTTTGATTTGTATTGTAGCTGCTTGAGCTTCTTCATCATTGTGCCAATGTCCATGGGGTGCTTGATGACGTTGTAGTAGTCGGGGGCTTCTCGCTTGTTGACGCGTTGGAGGAATGGGTGGGCGTGCTCGTTAGCCTTTAGCTCCATGAGAACCTTCTCTGTGCTCTCGTATAGCTCCTCCTGGCCAACACGGTCCTCGTTTGCCCACTTGCTCCTATTCTTGCGGACTTCGCTGATGAGGCTTCGCAGCTGCGCGTCTGTCGCATGCACCCGGTCTCTTTGGGCATCAATGCGCGAGATGAGGTGTTTTAGTGTGAGGCTGGACGCGCCAAGGTTGGTGGTGCTCAAGGTGCCCTGCTGGGGGGCAGCAGCGGCGGCGGCAGCTGGAGCATTGGCAGACGCGCCGGAAGTCTCTGCTTCTACCTGGCGGTCGAGTTCGTCGAGCTTCTGCTGCTCCAGCATGGCATCCCGATCACTCTCGAGGGAGTAGAAAAGGGTGTGGAAGCTCCGCTTGGCGGCATCCTCGGCCGCCTTCTTATCCTGCTGCAGCTTCTTCCGCACATCGTCTGATGACTTTGTATGGTCCGAGGAAGGTGTGCCTGTGCGGTCGTGCCCTGACTTGTTCGATGTTGATGGAACGCGGAGGAGGCTTGGCGTGCTGGGAGGCGCCGCGGTGGCGGCGGCGGCAGCAGTACCATTGATGGCGCTTTTCGAATGCAGCGGCGAGGTGCGGGTGTCGTCTTCGTCTTCCTCGTCGTCGTCGTCGTCGCCGTAGTCGTCTTCGTCAATTGCGCGGGCAGGCTTTTTGGGCGTGATGGCCGGGCGCGCGTCATGCGCCATCGGAATATCATCGGATGACGGCCCCGGCGCACTATCCAGGGCATCAAGAGCATCGCCCTCGTACGTGCCTCCTAGCACTGCCGACAGACGCGCTTCGGTGCGCAGGTACTGCTCCCGCCAGCGCGTCGCTCGGGGGTCCTCCTCTGTGGTGATGTCTCCCCCGTCCCCTAGGTGGTTCGCGTTGGAGGCGCTGGACATGGCCTCATCGTTCAGCGTCGTATTGGGGGTGCGCAAACGGGTCGCGCTGGGCGGCTGATGCGGGAAGCGGGCATGGCTTGGGCGTTCTCGCGAGGATGGCGGATATGCTGATGATGCAGCGAGGGACATAGTCGTCGTCGTCGGTTGTGGGGGGGTCTTGGCAGTTCGCGGCCTCACGGGGATGGCCCGCCTTCAGGGCGACGTCCAACCTGGTGCAGGTGTCGCGACGCGATAAAATCAAGCATGGAAGGAAGGTCTACGTCGAGCGAGCGAATTTCCGATGGCTGCGAGATGGAAGACGTCGTGGGGGCGCGCCTATTGATGGCCAAAGGTGCGGCTCGAGAGTTTGGCGTCGTTGTCTTAAGCAGGTGGTCCAACTGTCCAGTCTGGCTAGGTAGGCAGGCCTTAGCTCCGTTAGCGACACTCCCGCCGCGAGCCCCATGCCTCGCCCGCTCCCCAATATCAAACTGCCTCGGGCGCTGCAGCGGCGCCACGACGCCGCTCCTGGGGGACCGAGGGTGCTTGCGAGCATGAGGCGGCCCTCTTCTGCTGCTCGACTCGCTTTCCGCAGTCGAACGAGGGCGGCGGAGCGGGCTGGGCGGCGGCGGCATGCACCGCGCGTGATGACAAGTTGTTGTCTACCACGTCTCCATCACCACGACTCCCAGCTGCCGCTTCTGTCTGCGCCTGCTGGCTCTCGTGGACGCCATGCCGCAACGCAAGATGGACGCGGCGCCTGGACCGGAGCGGCGCAATGGCGCAAGGCAGGCGAGTGCACTTGGGCGCGGCAGGCCCTGAGCCAGCGGCGCCGCAGCAGCAGTGGCAGAGGCCGTCGCTCGCATGCGCCTCGCACCCATGCCCGCAGACTCGAAATCAGACCAGTGCCAGCACAAAGTACCCCGGGTTTGCTGATTTTCACAGGTTCCACACGTGATCGGCGGCGGGATTGCCCGGTGCGGCCTAGCGCAGCCGTCGCAGCCCAGTGCCGCCAGATGCCAGCTCGTGGCAGGAACGCTGCAGTTCCGCGCCGCTTCCCAGTCCAGTCTGACAGCACCTCGCATGCCTCGAGCATGAATCTCGACCTCCGACACCCCTAACCCGTTTCAACCGCCCACCATGCGCATACGGAAACCCTTTGCCGGTACGTCGCTTCTTACGTCACAGAGCCGCCAATCCTCACGGCGTGCTGGGAGCAGCGTCTATGCGCGAGCAGTACGTGGCGACGCTTTGATGGTCTCACTGCTCATGCTTCCCGCTTAACGTCGTCCTCGACCGCTATGCCGTAGCACGCTAACATTGGCACAGCTGCCTTCATTGGCCTCATCTTCATCAGCGCCGCCGCAGGCTTCTCCCCGTCCGACTACAAAATTCCCTCATACAAACAGTCGGACAAGGCGCTCCACTTTATCGCCTTCTTCCTGCTTACGCTGTGCTTTTACTGGGTCCTCGAAACCAACAGGAGGAAGGTTGTGCAACTGACCTTGACCGTCTGCACGCTCGGTCTGGGTCTGGCGAGCGAGGTTGTACAGGGCTTGTTGCCTGTAGGTCCCTCTCATATTCATACAAGCATGCCCGAGCAGGTGCGATTGGGCATGTCAGACCGTGGAAAAGGACACGTAGCAGCATACGACCGAAAGCTAACGGCGCATTCCAGATCCAGCGCGACTTCGACTACTATGACATCGTAGCCAACGTCCTCGGCTCACTGCTCGCCCTTGGCCTATGCAACTGGTACCACAAGCGCATGCTCGAGCGCAAACGAGCCGCACGCGGATACACTGCCGTTGCCGGAGACGAAGAGCGAGACATTGAATTGGGAGAGAGTGTCCAAGGCCAGGAGTCGGGTATAGTACGGCCTACGGTGGAAGAGGAACTCGATCGCTGGGACGAGAATGCCGAAGACTGGGAAACGACGGAGCCTGAACCGGCGAATGGAAGGAAGAGTGTGGACGCCGGCGACGGAAAGAAACGAAACGACTGATGCGAGCGGTGACACGATACGTGTGATATCTACTCGACGGGAGTGTGGGGGGCAAAAAAAAGTAGCACTCGGCAGTGCACTCGTTCATATCCATCGTCTAGCCAGCTATTCATGGCACATGCTTCACGCCAGCTTCTTCGGTGCGCATTGCAGAAGGCCACAGTGCCCTTTGTTTGATTAGGGTGGGTCTGAACGAAGGCAGTGTCAGGGGACAGTGCTCAAACGTCATGACCACCCCTGACCCGTTCAACACATGTGTACATCACCCGAAGCAGGCGCCAAAATGGTGCAGGTCGACTTGGATATTCGTTTACAAGTTCATAGCTAGCTCTCGGTGCTCAAAGCAGGCAATTCCGAGCGAGCCCCAACCATGATTCGTCATTTGGCCTGCCCTATCTTCCGTGGATTCATGCATTTTCCAGTATGACACTCCGAAAGAACCATAAGAGACCCACACCAAGCGCCGTGATCATTTCCTTTCCATACCCGCGCGCCGCCTAAGCAGTAGTCGTCTTAGCAGCAGCCTGGTTGGGGTTGATCTTCTTTCCGTCCTTGTTGTACCTGACACGTGGGGGAGGGGCACGGTTGCGGCGGCCTTCGCGCGAACGGACACTGCGGGCATGTTAGCACACAGGCGCACCAAATTCCTGTGCGGGCGTCACGTACCGGACGATCTTGCCGTGGATAGCGCATGAGACGCAGTACTGGAGCTTCAGGTACATCTTGGGGACCGTGTACTCGGGGAAGACGGAGGCATCCGAGATATCACCTAGCATTGTCTGTTAATATTTGAGACGTCAATTGCGCGGCTCGCCACCTCGCTGTGCAGGCCATGGGCCATGGGGCTGCGAGTCGGTGGAGAGACGTACGGATGGCAGCAGACTCGACCATGTTGCGGATGGTGAATCTCTTGATCGCCTTGTCCTTGGGCGTGCATCGCGAGCAGTTGGAGCAGCGGATGGGCTTGACGTGGCCGCGACCCTTCTTGTTACGGCCGTTGGACGCTCGCTTCTTGACCATGTTGGGCTGATTCTGTCGGGCAATGTAAGCGGAAGTCTTGCTGGGCGAGGTGCGGGGTGCGTACTGAAGATGTGAAATCTAAAAGTCAGCAGTGGGGTGTTGTCGTGAAAGTCGTTCCTGACGTCGGATTCGTGAAGTCGGAGGGCACGAGTGTCGAAATTCGCGTAGCGAGGTGCGGATCTAATCTAATCGCTTGGCGCTAGCTGATGGCGCTAGTAGCCGCGTGACGCCGCCGCCATGCTGGCGCTGGTGCTGGCATGCGTTCTGCGCATTGCCGAATCCATGCAGATGGTGGGGGAGATGATTTTTCCACTGCTCTAGTTTTGGCGAATGCGCAATGCAATGCGGCCGTCTTGCCCTATCCTGTTTTGAACGCCGTGGTGGTGGTGGTGGTGCCGGGGCGTTGGCTGGCTGACATGTGACCGTGGTAATGCTCCTCGCCTGTGCCTGTGCAGTGTACGAACGCTATGCAACCACTAGTGGGCGATGCTGCGCATATAGGGGGGCTCTGAGGCTGAGGCTGAGGCTGAGGCTGGCCATCTGCAGGCCCAGGGTGATCCCCATACATGCAAACAAAGTTCAAAGGGGAAGGGGGGCCAGGTCAAGAAGGCCATGGCTGGCGAGGGCCCGGTGTGTCGTCGCAAAGATGGGAGTTGGAGCGCCATGGCGGCCCACGGCCAAGATGAGTCACTGCAAGGTTTTTGCCTCTCCAAACTACAGCAGTAGTCTGCAAAGGGGCGGGCGCCACTCCGCCGCGCAGCGAGTCTCACCCTCCCGCATCAAGGCGATGGCGGTTCTTCGCGCGTGTCGTCGAGCAATGCAATCTCGCTTCCCTTGTGGCGATTGCTGTGCCTGCACGGGGCCCGACTGTGACCACGTCAGGTGGCGCGGAAACTGGCAAATGTCGTGAGTGTGAGTAGCGGTCTGGTCTGGGCGCTTCCTCCCTCGCGATTGTTTTCGTCTAGCACCCGTACCCTGGCGCAACCACGTCGACCTCCGTAAAGGCCGTCGGAATCCTTCTTACTGGCCCCTCTTCCGCCAACCAGGCAAAACCTACCTCGCAGCCCCAAAAGCACAGGACATTGCCATGTCCCATACCGGTGCAATGCGGGGGACGCCCAAATCTTCGAACCGCAACCAGCCCCAGCATCTCGGCCACAGCCCGTCTGCCATCCCGCGCCCCTCTGGTTTGGAGCACCACTCCCATGTCACCCAGAGCGATGCGGGCGGCTCGTCGCTCAGCGCCAGCAGGGCCAAGATGTCCAAGAGAGACGACGTGAGCGACCCTGCCGCATGCGTGCGACTGCGTACTGATCTTGCGCCAGGCCATTCGTCGGAAAATCGAGTCGGACCTCAATAAGAAGAAGACTATCAGCGGCCGAGTTCGCCCCTCGAAAAAGGCCCCGCCCGGCACCGTCCTCGCCCTGAAGCCGTCTCCCGCGCTGCAAATAAAGCCCTCGACGACGGTCGCCGAGGCGGCCCAGCTGATGGCGGCCAAGCGCGAGGACTGCGTCCTGGTTACAGACGAGGACGACCGTATCGCGGGCATCTTCACGGCCAAGGATCTCGCTTTCCGTGTGGTCGGCAATGGCATCAAGGCTCGCGACGTCACCATTGAGGAGATTATGACCAAGAACCCTCTGTGCGCAAAGACGGACACAAGTGCGACGGATGCGTTGGATCTCATGGTCAGGAAAGGGTTCCGTCATCTCCCAGTCATGGACGAGAACCACGACATCTCTGGTATCCTGGACATTACTAAGTGCTTCTACGATGCCATGGAAAAATTGGAGCGGGCGTACGCCTCGTCCCGCAAGCTGTACGACGCTCTCGAGGGCGTGCAGGCCGAGATGGGCTCCAGCCAGCCGCAGCAGATTATCCAGTATGTCGAGGCGATCCGCCAAAAGATGTCTGGGCCTACGCTCGAATCGGTCCTGACAGGTCTTCCTCCCACGACTGTGTCGGTTCGCACTTCAGTCAAGGAAGCGGCGGCACTCATGAAGGAAAACCACACGACTGCGGTCCTGGTGCAAGACAACGGCTCTATTACTGGTATTTTCACTAGCAAAGATGTCGTCCTCCGTGTTATTGCCGCGGGGCTGGACCCAATGACTTGCAGTGTTGTGCGGGTGATGACCCCTCACCCCGACTTTGCGCCGGTGGACATGAGCATCCAGTCTGCGCTCCGCAAGATGCATGGTAAGTGGACCACGTATTATCCCTGTCTAGAGTATCCACTAATACCCTGCAGATGGCCACTACCTCAACTTACCTGTCATGAGCGATGCTGGCGAAATTGTCGGCATGGTGGACGTTCTCAAATTGACTTATGCCACACTTGATCAGGTAGGCAAGGTGCTTGTGCTGGTCATGGCCTTGATACTGACTGCCGCCAGATCAACAACATCAGCACCACGGACAGTGAGGGCCCGGCATGGAACAAGTTCTGGCTGTCGCTCGACAACGAGACCGAGTCGATGATGTCGGGCGAGGGAGGCAGCCGTCACCCTGACCACCGCTCGTACGTCTCGCACCACGACCGCCCTGGCCTCATGGATCGTGGTGACAGCGTAATGCCAAACGAGTCTGCATCCCACCATGGGGAAGACTCACCGCCTCCGTCTCACGTCGCCAGCATCCCGCCAACGCACATTGAAGACATGCCGTTCCCCTTCAAGTTCAAGGCTCCGAGCGGGCGTGTGCACCGCCTGCAGGTGGTTATTTCCGCTGGCATCGAGGAGCTCATCACCAACGTAGCCAACAAGCTGGGTAGCGAGGTCGAAACCCTGGGAGGTATCCCCAGCTTCGAGGGAGGCAAGCTCTCGAGGGCCGGCTTTGCCCTGAGCTACCTGGACAACGAAGGCGATACCATCTCCATCACGACCAACGACGATCTCGTAGAGGCTGTCAGCCTATCACGCATGGCACACCGCGAAAAGGTCGATCTCTTTGTCCACCACCCGGACAAGGCGCCTATGTCTGCCGAGGTCAATCCTCAGCCAGCGCTCTCAAAACCTCCCACGCCTCCTGAATCCACGCTCCGCGAGCGCAAGCAGTTCTTCGATGACGACGTCGAGGACACGCCTAGATCAAGAGGCCGCCACCAGCCGGCTCCCGTGTCGCAGCAGCCCGAGATCATTGCCGGGGTTCCGAACGACCTTCTCCTCCCCGGCGCCATCGGTGTGCTGGCCGTCGTCATTGTCGGTGTCTTTGTGCTTGGCCGCGCCTCGAACCGGTAAATCCGTCGGTAGTACTATTGGGATAGGCAGCGGTTGAGTCATCAGCGAGTTTATTCTTTTCCTTGTTAGAATTTGATATCCCATAGATTCCTGGGTATTTCGTAGCCACTTGGGTAGTCTAATCGATATTATACAAGGTCTGCCCAAAGATGAGAGACAACGACGACGACAGCAATAACAACATGTGACCAGGTACGCAGAGGGCAGCATTGGGCTGGGTGAAGGCAGTGCCACAGTGGGTAGCCAGCGTGTAGAGACGATGCCGCCAGCCAATGACAATGCGGGGGCGGCATGTGCTTTTACACGCATCCTTGCCCGTGGTTGGAGAACATTTTTGGACAAGGCGCGGACTCGCGAGCAGCCCCGCCAAAACATTCAGTGAAATTTCCACGGCAACCCTGAAGCCACACCGAGCATTCCCCCCCAAACTCTGCCGCCTACCGTCTTGCTGCAGCTTTGCCCACGGCCGCCTCGCACACACCGACGGCAGCAGGGGCGCGATCCAAGCACACACGTCACGCGCGCTCCGCAAGCATTCCCGGCCAACCCAGCACCGCTCTCTCGTCTTGGTAGGCCCTTGCCTGCGAACAACACCAGAACGCACCGGGCCGCTGCCCAACGAGACAAGTCCCCCTAGACTCGCATCATGTCTGTACTACCCGCAGAGGTTCACACGGCGCTGGCCACGCTGCTGCAGGGCCTCCAGTCGCCTGATAATGTCCAGCGCACGGCAGCCGAGCAGCAGCTGAACGACGAATGGGTCGCCCAGAGGCCCGAAGTGCTCTTGATGGGCCTTTCCGAGCAGATTGAACTGGCCCAGGATACCTCAGTAAGACCTCCCCCCTCTCGCCCGCCGCCTGGCTCTGCCGCTTACCGGCAGCACGCAGACGCGAACCTTTGCCGCCGTCATCTTCAGGCGCCAGTCGTCCAAGCCTCGCAAGGCGCCTTCCGGTCAGACCGCCGACCTGTTCCTGACGCTCAATCCCGCTGAGCGAGAAGCCATACGCGCCAAGCTGCTGCAATGCCTGGCCAACGAGACCGACACTTCGGTCCGCACAAAGATTGGAGATGCCGTTGCAGAGCTCGCCCGCCAGCACACGGACGAAGGTACGAGGAGCTGCTGCTGCTGCTGAACACTGCGGGTTCAAGTCTAAATTCTTCTAGGCGTCGCATGGCCGGAGCTTCTGGGCGCCCTGTTCCAGGCAAGCCAGTCGCAGGACCCCGCACAGCG
Organism: Exserohilum turcica Et28A; assembly: GCF_000359705.1. Classification (NCBI taxonomy): domain Eukaryota; kingdom Fungi; phylum Ascomycota; class Dothideomycetes; order Pleosporales; family Pleosporaceae; genus Exserohilum; species Exserohilum turcicum. The sequence goes on along the minus strand of NW_007359937.1, from coordinate 1,584,983 downwards.
CGAGAATGCGTTCAGGATATTCTCAACAACCCCGCAGATTATCGAGAAGCAGCATGAAGATGTGGTCATGACCGCCTTCAAGGGCGGGTTTGCCGACAGCGAGTCTTCTGTGAGTGCTTGCGCATGCACCGCGCGCACACCGACTGACATGCACAGGTCCGGATTGCTTCTGTTGAGGCCTTTGCGTCCTTTTTCCGCTCCATCACCAAGAAGGCTCAGTCCAAGTACTACTCGCTCATTGGCGAGATTCTCAACATTCTGCCGCCCATCAAAGACTCTGGCGATGCCGAGCTGCTTACCAAGGCCCTCATCTCGCTCATCGACCTCGCCGAGGTCGCGCCAAAGATGTTCAAGCCCCTGTTCAACAGCCTGGTTCAATTCAGCATCTCGGTGATTCAGGACAAGGATCTCGGAGAAACAGCTCGTCAAAATGCGCTGGAGCTCATGGCCACGTTCGCCGACAATGCTCCAGTCATGTGCAAAAAGGACGCTAATTTCACAAACGACATGGTCACGCAATGTCTGTCTCTGATGACTGACGTTGGTGCTGATGACGACGACGCCGAAGAGTGGAACGTTTCCGAAGACGTGAGTCAACCAGCCTGGAAATTTGTGCACTGCTAACATGCACAAGTTGGACGAAGAGAGCGATTCAAACCACGTTGCCGGTGAACAATGCATGGATCGCTTGGCAAACAAGCTGGGTGGACAGGCCATCTTGCCGCCGACCTTTAACTGGCTCCCCCGCATGATGACTTCGTCGGCTTGGCGCGACAGACATGCCGCTCTCATGGCCATCTCGGCCATTTCCGAGGGATGCCGCGAGCTGATGGTTGGAGAACTCGACAAGGTTCTGGATCTCGTACTCCCTGCGCTTCGGGATCCCCATCCCCGTGTCCGATGGGCTGCCTGTAACGCTGTTGGCCAGATGTCGACTGATTTTGCGGGAACCATGCAAGAAAAGTACCACCAGGTCGTTTTGCCGAACATCATTCCCGTCCTGGAGTCTGCAGAGCCCCGCGTTCAGGCACACGCAGCAGCTGCTCTAGTCAACTTTTGCGAGGAGGCTGAGAAGAACATTCTTGAACCATATCTGGACCAGCTCCTCAACCATCTGTTGATGCTTTTGCAAAGCCCCAAGCGCTTTGTCCAGGAGCAGGCTCTGTCTACCATTGCGACTGTCGCTGATTCGGCTGAAGCTGCCTTCTCCAAGTACTACGACACTCTGATGCCGCTGCTGTTCAACGTGCTACAAGAGGAGCAGTCAAAAGAGTACCGGCTGCTGCGAGCAAAGGCTATGGAATGTGCAACTCTCATTGCTCTTGCTGTTGGCAAGGACCGCATGGGCCAGGACGCGCTCAACCTCGTCCAGCTCCTGGGACGTATCCAAAACAGCGTGTCGGAGCCTGACGATCCACAAGCCTCGTACCTGCTCCACTGCTGGGGCCGCATGTGCCGTGTGCTTGGCCGTGAATTCGTCCCTTTCCTCGCTGGCGTTATCCCACCACTCACTGAGCTTGCCGGGGCCAAGGCGGACATCCAGCTGCTCGACGACGAAGACCAGGTCGCTCAGATTCAGGACGAGGAAGGCTGGGAACTCGTGCCACTCAAGGGCAAGGTCATTGGCATCAAGACTAGTATTCTTGACGACAAGCACATGGCTATTGAGCTTATTGTCATTTATGCTCAGGTTCTGGAGGATGCTTTCGAGCCATATGTTAATGACATCATGGAGAAGATTGCCCTCCCTGGCCTGGCCTTTTTCTTCCACGACCCTGTGCGAGTCGCGTCGGCCAAGTGTGTTCCGACTTTGCTGAATGCATACAAGAAAGCCCACGGTCCAGAGTCTGCGCAGCTGGGAGACCTCTGGAAGCGCACTGTGGAGCGTGTGCTCGAGGTCTTGAGCACTGAGCCTGCTATTGACACCCTTGCGGAGATGTACCAGTGTTTCTACGAATGCCTTGAATGCATTGGCCGAAACTGCCTGACTGATGCGCACATGACCACTTTCATCGAGTCCGCTAGGAGCGTGCTTGAAGACTACAACGTGCGCGTCAAGGAGCGTCTGGAAGAGCAGGCTGAGAACGAAGACGGCGAGGAGGCATCCGAAGAGATTCTGTTCGCCATCGAGGACGACCAGAACCTGCTTTCCGACATGAACAAGGCGTTCCACAGCATCTTCAAGACCATGGGCACCGCCTTCCTCCCGCACTGGGCTGTTTTGGTTGATTACTACAGGATGGCAGCTGTCAACCAAGATCCTACCCAACGCCAGTGGGCCATTTGCATCTACGACGACGTCCTGGAGTTCTGTGGCCCAGAGTCGTGGCAGTACAAAGACCAAATCATGCAGCCACTCATCGATGGAATGCAGGACGACGTGCCTGCCAACCGTCAAGCAGCGGTATATGGCGTGGGTGTCGCAGCCCACAAGGGTGGCGAGAACTGGTCAGAGTTTGTTGCTGCCTCGCTGCCTACTCTCTTCAATGTCATCCAGCGGCCAAACGCTCGTACTGACGATGACATTTTTGCGACAGAGAATGCATCGGCTGCGATTGCCAAGATTCTGCATTACAACGCAAGCAAGGTGCAGAACTGGAACAATGTTGCTGTTGCCTGGATAGACACGCTGCCAATCACAAACGACGAGGAGGCTGCACCATACGCATATGCTTTCTTGGTACAATTGATCGAACAGTAAGTATACCGAATGTGGCTGTTCAGCAAATTCATACTAACAAACACTAGGCAAAACCAAGCCGTCTTTTCTCAGCCTGCCAAGATCTTCAACTATGTCGTCCAAGCCCTCGAGGCCGAGACCCTGCAAGGACAGACTGCCAACCGCATAGTTGCTTCTGTCAAGGCGCTTATCCAAGCCACCAGCACCGACCTGAGTCAAGCCGCTGCATCCCTGACTCCAGACCAACAGCGCACAGCCCAGGCCTACCTTAGCTAAACGGCCTTTGACAGTGGTCAGTTTTGACTAGACGGCCTCATCGAGACGAAGGACAATGTGTCATGTAACATGAATTGTGTTTGATCAGAGATGACAATATGAATGGATGGCAACAAAAAAATGAAGGAAAGAAAAAGCGGGCACTGATGTACCCTTGATTATGATGGCACGAAAGATAGGAATGCCGATATAGATTACATATTTTTTCCATGTGTTATGCAAGGTGGGGAGATTGCTTGGGTTTGGTTTGGTATGGTGTGGTATGGTTGATTTGGTTAGGTTAGGTTAGGTTCATCATGACAGATTCCCCCTCCCCTCTGTTTGTTGTGTGTGTGTATGTGGATAGACTGAGAACAGTCAGATTGTTCCCTACTTGATGCTTGTTTACTTGGATAAAGGTATGCCATACTAACTCTCGCACCAAGTCCCAAGTGATGCTATAGACTCTACTCTACCACACATACATACGAGTCGTACCAGCCTCAGTCTCACTATTAAAGACTTGATTCTTTTCACACGAATTGAAATTTAGGTATCACCGCTAGAAAAAGAATGTATATATATATATATATATAACGTGTTTCACCAGTAAGCGGGCCACCCCAGTATGTGGGCCACTTCCCTATGATATCCCACCTTTGCAACAACAACGCGTAATGTCTCAACAACGCAACGCGTTAAAAACTTATACTAAAGCAGATCTATTTCTTGCTATTACTAATCTTAATTCTAAACAAATTTAGAGTGAACGACGCGCTGCTGCCGCCTATAGCGTCCCACGAACAACAATCCAGCGTCGACGAGCTGGACAGCGCCCTCGAAGCGATTAGGAGCCACCAGCAAGGCGCCTAACAAAACTAGAAGAGGAGGCTATTACTATGCGTGTAATAGTTGAGGCTGAGCGAGGACTACCCTGTGGGAAAGACGACGTGCGAGATATGGCCAACAGACTGCTCCGAGAGCGTGGCGGGAAGGAGGTGGGCAAGAACTGGGTTGATAGGTTTGTCCAGCGCAATCCTGAGCTGCGTACGCGCTAGAGCCGTCCATACGATCACCAGCAAGCTCTCTACGAAGACCTAGCGCTTATTAAGGGCTAGTTTAAGCTAGTTTAGAATATAAAGGCAAAGTATGGTATCGTGGACGAAGATATCTATAACTTTAATAAGACTAGCTTTATTATAGGCAAGATTTTATCACAGTCAGTTATCACGGGCTTAGACAAACTAGGGAGAACAAAGAAGATCCAGCCAAGCAATCGTGAGTGGGTTACGCTGATACAAGGCGTTGGCGCAACAGGCACGCGTATCCCAGCGTTTCTTATCTTCGCTAGCAAGGTTCTAATCTCTACCTGGTTCACGGAGGATCTGCCACGCGACTAGGTGATCTAAGTTAGTCCTACCAGCTGGACGAACAACGATCTAGCGCTTGACTGGCTTCGTCACTTTAATTCCTATGCGCGGCCTGTGGGGACGCATAGGCTGCTTATTATTGACGGCCATGAGAGCCACTGCTCGGTGGATTTCCGAGATCTCTGCGAAGAGATGAAGATAATCCTCCTCTGTATGCCTCCCCACTCGTCGCACCTCTTACAGCCTCTTGATGTGGGCTGCTTCTCGCCGTTAAAGCGCGCGTATGGTGATGCTATCTCGGTCTTAGCACGCAATCGCATCTACTATATTAGCAAAGAAACCTTCCTACCAGCGTTTAAAAAGGCCTATTATAAGGCTATTACACCAGAAAATATCCGCGGAGGGTTCCAAGGTGCTGGACTTTCACCGCACAATTATAACGTTGTTTTATCACAGCTTAACGTCATGCTGCGTACGCCAACTCCACCAGCGCAAGAGACTACTGCTTGGGAGCCGAAAACGCCGCGCAACGCGCGCGAAATGGAGGCGCAGGCTACGCTTATTCGAAACCGTATGCAAATCCAGCAAGGGTCTCCTACAAGTTCTCTTAAGGAGTAGATATAGCAGTTAAGTAAGAGAGCTTAGCAGATAGCTTATAATATAGTGTTAATGCAGAAGAAACTTAATCGCCTTAAAGCTACGATTACTAAAGTAACAAAGCGAAAAACTCGTAAGAGGCGCTACGTACAAGCAGAGGGGTCCTAGACAGTTAGCTAGATAGCTAATCAGATCACTAAGGCAGAGGGTAGTAGCTATAATAATGGTGCAACGTCTGCGAAGAGGGTGCGTAGTGAACAGCGCTGCGGGCGTTGCAGCTAAATTAGACACAACTCTCGCACTTGTCAAGTAGAATTAGAGGATACAAAGGATAGCAATACGTCTAAAGAATAATATCTTATTCTACTTAATAAAAAATATTGTGGTAGTGTTGCGCAATACTATTACAAAGATGTAAAAGTTTGGGGAGGTGGCCCACATACTGGGGTGGCCCGCTTACTGGTGAAACACGTTATATATATATCAACAAACAGTCTCCCTTACCATAGTCCTTGCTATCACTTCTTACGTGTATTTTATGTGTCTTGGTAAACTACTTACATGTCTCGCGTATACATAGCTGCATGTTTGGGGGGTAAGAGGTAGGGTTGGAACGAAAGAGAGAGAGAGAGAGAGAGAGAGAGAGAAAGAGAGAGAGAGAGAGGAGGAGGTAAGGAATAACGAATAGGCTGTTAAAATGAATACATAAGCGGTGAAGAATGTGGCCGGGAGATACTTTCACACAAAGAGAAGAGAGTACAGCAGAGAGAGAGGAGCGTGTTGAATATTCTGAAATCCTGGGGGGTTTGATTGTGTTAGCGTGATACTTACAACGTCTTACTATCTCTCTTTTTTCTTTCTTTCTTTCTTTCTTTCTTTCTTTCTTTCTTTCTTTCTTTCTTCCCTTGTATCGTTGGGGTATTAGAGACAACAAGACTAATCAACGCAGTATGCTTTCCTCTACTATTCTATTCTTCGGTTCTTTACTGTGTACGTATGCAGAGTAAGCTACATAGGAACGAGTCACGCAGGGAAGCAAGGGAGTAGGAATACTCTAATGCTTAGCTTAGCTCCTTAGCTTAGCTCTGTACTTTACATACAGCGATATTCCATCTCTCTCTCTCTCACTCACTCACTTCTTCTTCCCCGTACCTTAGATTGTAAGATTGCATCCATCACTCTAGTACTTGCCATGTGTTTGTGTGTGGGATCCAGGGGTATGGGGTATACCTTAGTGCAGTCTTAATCGTGTACCCTATGGCGAAGCAGGATATGTCGGGTGAGCACTTTGAAATCACTTGTAGATACAAAAGCGCGAAAAAAAAATCACAGCACAAGACGCTCGTTCCGCCCACATTGTTACGACTATTATTGCGAAGAATGTGAGCGTGAGTGAGAGTCCCAACTACAAGCCAAGCGCAGTAAGCAGATGCAGAGACCCCATCACCTCACGTGACTTGCACCACAAACAACCTAAAGCGCACAAATCGTTATTGCATGTACTACTACACAAGTACATTATTCATATGTGCGTGGTGGCCTGAGCATGACATGATGTCGTGCACGAGTGCAAGGGTAGGGGGGACACGAGGGCGTAGTTTAAAGTTCTAGTAGGGGCAAACGCATCGCAGAGGCTTCCGAACCAACCTGCTGTCCCCAGCCCCCCCTCGCTCCTCGGTGGTAACCCCTGCTATGCGGGCACGACCAATAAGCGAAGGCATAAATGCAAGCCTCGGTATGTTCCCCAGAATGGGCTTTCTATCGGCGCCCGAAACGGAGATACCAGGCGGAAAGGGACTAGCTTGTTCCTGGATATACCGAGGCTTAGAAGACGACGCGGAGACCCGCCTTAATGGGGGGTTTTTGACGTCCTCGTCGTTTATGTCTCCTTAAGCCGGTTCTGCCACGTCGTGTTCCTTTGAATTGTGATCTGCTTTTCTTTCTTTTTCTTTCTTGAATACTTATCCAGCACCCACGTTTTCATTCCTCACCATGCCTCACGCAGCACTTACGCGCGAATCGGTCGCTTCGCATAACAAGGGCGACGATCTCTGGTGCATAATCGACCACAAAGTATACGATCTCAGCGACTTTGTGGATGCGCATCCCGGCGGGTCCGTTGTGCTCGAGCAGGTGGCGGGCCAAGATGCGACGACGACGTTTTACAATCTGCACCGACAAGAAGTGCTGGAAAAGTACAGCGAGCTGTGCATTGGCACGATTGAGGGCGAGACACCAGAGGTGATTGTGCAGAAGCCCGGCGATCTGAGCCCAGTGCCGTACGCGGAGCCGTTGTGGCTGCGGCCGCAGTTCAAGAGCCCGTACTTCAAGGAGAGCCACCGGGCGCTACAGAGGGAGATTCGCAAGTTTGTCGACACGCACATTACGCCCGAGGCGCAGCAAAAGGAAAAGGATGGCACGTACGGAGGTGCCTCACAAAAGTTTTGTCCCACGCTAATCTCGGCGCTTCGGCATAACTCTTCTTGGCGCAACTCCCACCTTTGAGCTGAGTAGCTGTACGATTTGTCTGTATCTATCGTTACAATGTCTCCTAATACTGATCCTTACACCCGCACCTTAATTGTGGCGTTAAAGTCACCTTCTGTTGGCAAGTCTACATCACAGATCTCTGAACTTACTGGTGTTCATCCTCGTACGGTCAATCGTATCTATAGTAGAGCTATTGAGGCTGGTTTCGAGCCAAACGTTCTCCCTCTTAAGATCCTCCCAGAGCACGTAC
>NW_007359937.1:1535501-1576224 GCF_000359705.1 Exserohilum turcica Et28A | reverse complement strand
TACTTTGGCCTGGCAACTCTCCAGACTGTAACTGTATTGAGCCATGCTGGTTCTACATGAAGAGAGAGACTACAAAGAAAGGAGCTCCACAGTCAAGAACGGAGGCAACTAGAATCTGGCTAAATTGCTGGAGAGATCTCCCACAAGCTAAGATCCAAGATTGGATTGAGCGTATTCTTATACATATTCCAAAGATAATTGAGCTACAAGGTGGTAATGAGTATATAGAGGGGAGAGATAGGCGTTGTGTAGGAGAGCGGCCAGATTTCGGCTAAATTATTCTTGGCAGGACAAAACTTTTGTGAGGCACCTCCGTACATAAGCCAGGAGCTGATTGACAAGATGGCGGCAAACGACATGCTGGCGATGCGTCTGGGGCCGGGCAAGCATCTGCATGGCAAGAAGCTGATGGGCGTGGTCCAGGGCGAGGAATTTGACTATTTGCACGATCTGGTGCAGGCGCAGGAGGGTGTGCGGGCAAACGCTCGGGGCTTCCAGGACGGCAACATGGCGGGCATGACGATCAGCTTGACGGCCGTGCTGCAGTGGATGCCCGAGTCGGACGTCAAGACGCGAGTCGTGAACGAGGTGCTGAGCGGCAAGAAGAAAATGTGCCTGGCCATCACCGAGGCCTTTGCCGGGTCCGACGTTGCGGGCATCAAGACGACGGCGACCAAGACGGCCGACGGCAAGCATTACATTGTGCGCGGGACCAAGAAATGGATCACCAATGGCATGTTCAGCGACTACTTTGTCGTGGGGTGCAGGACGGAAAAGGGCTTCTCGGTGCTGCTCGTGGAGCGCGACGCGGCCGTCGAGACGAAGCTGATCAAGACGAGCTACTCAACCACGGCTGGGACTGCGTTTGTCGAGTTCAACGACGCCAAGGTTCCGGTGGAGCACCTGCTGGGCGAGGAGCACAAGGGGTTTGTGGTCATCATGAGCAACTTCAACCACGAGCGCTTCATGATGGCGTGTGCCGTGATCCGACAGTCGCGAACGATTGTCGAGGAGTGCCTCAAGTGGTGCAACCAACGCATTGTGTTTGGGAAGAAGCTGATTGAGCAGCCGGCGATCCGTCAAAAGTAAGTGGCGCGGCGACCTTGTCTTGACTAATGATAGCAGCGCCTGTGCGCAGCATGGGAGACGAGGCGCAAAGGTTATCGGCGATTGTGGCTAACGAGCATGGGCAGGCTTGCAAAGATGATTTCGCACGTCGAGGCCAACCAGGCGTGGCTCGAGTCGATTGCGTTCCAGATGACACACATGTCGTATGGGCAGCAGTCGAAGCAGCTGGGGGGCCCGATAGGGCTGCTCAAGTCGCATGCGACGCGCTCTGCACACGAGATTGCCGACGAGGCCGTCAATATTTTTGGAGGGCGAGGACTGACCCAGGGAGGCATGGGGCGCGTGGTTGAGCAGTTCCATCGCACGTACAAGTTTGATGCTATTTTGGGGGGGACCGAAGAGATTCTGGGCGATCTGGGAGTGAGACAGGCGATGAAGCAGTTCCCCAAGAGCATGCTGTGAACCATGGGCGGGCAGTGTAGCACGTTAGCGTACCAGCAATCGAGCCAATTAAAGTGTCATGGCAGCTGTCAGTGGCCAATGCGAGTGCAAGCGTGGAGGGGGGGCAGGCTTCTAGAAGCGTACAGCAGCTGGGGTGGCGAGTGGAGATGGTGGTGTGTATGTCGTGTTACACCTAGGCAGGGCGGGTGAGTAGAAGTATGGAGTGGGCGGAGAGGCTAGGCGGTGTGCATGTGTGTATAGTGGTGGTAGAGGATGAAGCAGCGGCTGATGGGTCGAAGATGAATGGAGGGACAATGGATGGATGGATGATGGGCATGGGTGTGGGTGTGGGTGGAGTGGAGCTGCGAGGGAGTGGGAGGGAGGACGTCGGGGGGGGGGTGCACGGGCCCGGCATCGCAAACACTGGCGCAGGGCGGATTGAAGCGCCGCATTCGACGCCAAACGCTGTTCGTCCACGTGTTGGGGCGCGTCGAGGGCGGCAACAAGCGAGAGGCAGAGGCTGGCAGGCGGCGGCGGCGGTGGTGGTGGTGGTGGTGGTGCAGCTTGTGCGTGCATGAGACGCCCTGTCGATGGGCAATGTCACAAGTCCCAGGGGGCGGCGAGCGGCGAAACGTGTCACATGCAGAGGGCAGGTTGAGCGAGAGGCATGATGAGGTGTTGTTGCACGCCGGCTTATCGTCGCTCGACACGCGTGTGGCATGCTGGACGCTGGATGCATGCATGGGCGTGTGTGGGTGTGGGTGTGGGTGTGGTGTGGCGTGGTGTGGTGTCGAGCAGGTCGGCGAGGCACAAGGCGGCCGTGGATGTGCATGTGGGTGAATGGACGACTAGGCGTCTGATTCCACAGTCTCGAGCATGTACATCGACCTAAGTAATAGTACCGTGTATGTAGCGTGTATGCGGTCGGCTAGTGGCACCGGGCGCCCTGCCATCCATGGCCGTGGGCGAGGCACGGCGAGGCCAGGAAGGGCAAGCAATGCAAGGCATGGCATGCCATGGCAAGGCAAGGCGCAAGAGGCGCTGCGAACGCATGTCGGCTCGAGTCGTAATATGCAGCCAGCAACACGCAAGGTAAGGCAAGGCAAGGCAAGGCAAGGCATCGGATCAAGGCCCCCCCCCCTTCGCCCCTCGCTCGCCCTTCTTTACATAAGTAGCCCCGTCTGCGTCACCTGTGCCTCTGCTGCCTCTGCCTCTCTACCTCTGCATACCTAGCTCGTGCTCGTGCTTGACCCTCAACCCCATCCACCCCCCTACTCGCCCGACAAACCGCCGCACTCGCCGCCTCGCCTTTCTGCCTCGCCTCGTCACCTCACTCGCCTCCTCTTGCACCTCCATCCTGCAGACATACCTCCATCCATCCATCCATATATATATATATATATATATATCTAGATATATATATCGATACACTCAACCACCACCCCGTCCACCGCTCGCCTCAACCCCCGTCTCAGCTCTCACCACGCACACACACGACATCTCCCGGCCGCCCTCAGCCACCCCGACCATACCCCAACCCCATTCCATCATCTAGCCGGTCAATTCGCCGCGCCCACGTCATCACCACTCGCCCGCCGACATTATCGCCCTCGCCACTGTTACCCCTACCACCCCGACGACGACTACTTCTACCACCACCACCACCACCACCGCCACTACTGCAACCATGGCTCGCTCCTCCAGCATCTCCAGCATGTCCTCGGCCGCCTCCGACTCGGAGGAGACGATGCAGATCTTTGTCAAGACCGTGTCCGGAAACAACAGTGAGCCATTTACCCCCAGCCTTGGCTCGTCCGACAGCTCCAGCAGCCAGACAAAGCCCCAACAAAGCTGCAACAAAGCTAACATGCCACAGCAATCCCCCTCACCATTCCCTCAAATACCTCGATAAGCACCCTTCGCTCGCTCCTCGCCCTGCGCACCAACATGCACTCGCCCTCGGATCTGCGCATCGTCCACGCCGGCAAGCACCTTTCGTCGTCGGAAACAACCCTCTCCGACTACGCCATCGGCCCAAACGCAACCCTGCACCTGGCCCTGCCTCTGCGCGGCGGCATGCCTCCCAAGAAGATCCGCTGCTCCTTCAAGGACTGCAAGGACCGTGCCCAGCCCATTGTCGGCGACTGCGGCTTCTGCAGCGGCCACCACTGCAGCAAGCACCGCATGCTTGAGGACCACAAGTGCGAGGGCCTCGAGGACTGCAAGAAGGAAAGCCATTCCCGCAACGCAGACAAGCTCAACAGCGAGCGCACCGTTGCCATCAAGGGCATCTAAGCCCATCCGTCCGTCGTCCGTCCGATCCGTCCGTCCGTCTATGAAGAAAGGGAAAAGAAGGAGGAAACTATACCCCCGTCCAACATGTTGTTGTTGTTCTTTTTTTCCTTTTTTGAGCGATTTGATGCCTGCCATCGTCATCATCTGCAGCTCTGCTTTTTTTTTGCTTGTTGCTCTTTTTGCCTCTTGACATTGTTTTTGATGCACTGTTATGCGAAGCGCGCGCGTATGCCCTGTTTTGATTCTCTCTCGTTGTGTCCCTCTTCCCTTCTACGCTCTCAGGATGCGTATAATTCCACCATTGCATTCCCTGCTGGAGCAAAGGGGCGTTTTGTTTCATGTCATGCAAGTCGGTCATCTCATCTCGTTTCTGTCAAGCTCAAGAGAAGTGTAGCTAGATGCCTGTCATGCCATGGGCCATGATTAGATAGAGTCAATACACTTACAACTCGACCTTTCGCTACTGCATTCGTGCTAGTCTAGAATGACGCATACGTCATTGGCGATACATTCGCACTGCTGACTGATCTTAGTACCCTAGATATTCTTACGTGCAGCTAATCAATCCCAGGGCCGACCCTTATCAAAAATAGCATTTGAACCTTATCCTTATTTCAACTCACACAGCATAAAAGAGAGAAGGAGAAGAAGATGTATACATGTAGATGGCGTAGCTACGATATGTTCTTACTCTAGTCTACTACACGAGACCTACACCCCACCACAGCACTCTGCATGTACGCTGCGACATACTACTCTACTATAATATACCGTCTACATGTATATGGACCATTGAATTACAAAAACAACAGGATCCAACTCTCCTCTCTTTTTTCGCGTCCTTGTTCTTGAGTAGAGAGACGTCATTAGTCTACTGCGATATACACATAGACACACACTTATCAGTTAGCCCATTGAAATCACGTCTGCAATGAATTCATACACATGTAAATGAATAACCAAAAGAAGATGGTAGCGAGCAATAAAAATGGCGCAGTGAACATGTCCCTTTGTTTGTTGTGAGATGAGGCGGTAGAATCGGTATCCGAGGATTCTTGTCTCTACGCATTTCCTTTCTTGGAATGCACTACTAGATTTGCTCGTCCATATCCGGCCAAGCTATCTTATCAGCATTGGGTAATCACGTAATACAGGATTAGTATAGTTCTAATGCGGATAATACATATGTACATGCATACACGAGATAGACAAGTCAAGAAAGAACAAGTGATGCGTGTACATTTACGCGCGACAAGACAAATCATCTGCTCGCAAGGTATCAAGATGCAGCTTTTCAAACATTTCGACGTAGTATTCTGTAGTTAGTGCGAGGTACCCACATACCCACTCCAGTTCAAGTTCAAAAAAAAACCCCCCGAATACAAAAAGTTGAAGCATTACTTCCCTTACTTGTATAGCAAACAAAACGTGTACGTACCCTTCCCATAGACGCCATTCCAGCAAGCCTCACACATGTGGATTCGTAATGCGACGCGCGTACCTCAACATTTCGCTTGCCAACCACCACCATCAACCACCCCCTCACCCTGCCCACACTCTCTACCACTACCACTACAGTAGTCCTGCTTACTTAGCATATACATGTATCATGTGATGCGGGAACAGCAAACATGTCATCGTCATCCAAGTGAGGGGGACACTTAAACCGAGTCATGGCATGTACTATCGGCTTACACAATGACATTACCAAACGAGATGAGATATCATGGAAACATGACACGAAGCCACTCTACTGTACGTGTATATATATACATGGCACCAAGGGGGATGCTTGTTTTGTCAATGGAAGAAGAGGAGGGGAAGGCGAGGGGGGGCGTATATATGCATTTCCTTCCAGATTGGACGCCTTGCCCTTTTTCTTAGTTGCAGTCGGACTAGAACAGGATAACATGGCGGTAATAGGTCCCTTGTCCCTGACACAGATGTGTATTATACTTGGGCTCTCTTTTTGCTCGCCACGCACCCACACACGCACGCACAAACCCACGCCGGAAGCCGCTCAGGCCCCGGAGGCGTGCGCGCCCAATATCCTTTTATTTTTCTTCTTTCATTCGTTCCTTTTTCCCCCCCTGTGCTTATTATCATTATTGCTGTTGTTGCTTTTCTTTTCTTTTTTTTCCAGCGCCACCCCACGACTCAATATCCATACCTATTATACATCAATCACACTATGCTTGGGTTTATTCTGCAGGCCTCAGGCCAGCAACAGCGGAAAAAAACCACTTTGGGAAAAAGGGGAAAAAAGGGCAGCGGGTGATGCCCAAATGTACGCGTCGGAAGATTAGCACACTCGGCATATAACCTCTGTATGCCTGTGCGGCATTGCTGGCCGAGTAGCCATGCGGCGTTTCAGCGTCAGCGACAGAATGCAAGCGCGCCGAAGACGGGGACGGCGACTCGGGGGAGTGCGAGGGCAGCGAACGCCCTGGGTAAAATGCTGGGCCCCCTCCCCCCCCTTTCCGCTCCGCCTCGCCTCGCCTCGCCTCGCTTCGTCGGGCCAGTTCGCACTGGCACTGGTGCTTGGTCAGGCCCGTCTCGTCTCGGCTTGTTACAGCGTGCGCGGGTTGAAATGCCGCTGCTATCTCGGGGCCTTGGTATTATCGTCGTCTTGTCAGCTCCCCCCCCCCTCCCTCGCAAATGCCGGAGGAAATAGTGGTGGTGGTGGCGGTGGCAGTGGCAGTGGCAGCAGTAAGCACGCGCGTTATCGACGGGGAGACAGGGGGTTGCTTCGCCCGGGGATTCCGCTCCGCCCTGGGGCTGCCGCCTTCGAATCTGCCGCCATGCGGGTGCGGAGGCGCGCGCGGAACTGCCTCCCCAAATCCAAGTGGCCTGATCTTGACACACGGAAAACGGCACACGGCGCGCACCCCCATACGCCGCCCCCAAGTCGCCCAGGTCGCCCAGGTCGCCCAGGTCGTCCCGGATCTCCTCCAAGCCACTCCTTGTGGCGTTCCGCTCGTATTTGTCTGTTTTTACCGCGCCGCAATCGCTGCGCACCAGCTCAAGGTTTCAGCACGTCGTTCGCAATGCGCCTTGAGTCAGGAGACGTGAATGTTTGTTTTCGGTAACAAGGCTTGGCACAGCACGTGCAGACCCCAGGTGCTATGACGACGGATCAACAAACCTGACAACGGGAGATTGGCGTGGGCCCGACTTGATCTCTGCTTCCCTTTCGTCCCCAAACGCCTTTTCTTCTCCCCGGGTATAAGCGCCTCGACCCATGCCTCATTTGGTATTTCCGGCCAGCGTTGGGGAGAGCGTCTCTCGACATGTCTGCTGCACCAGCACGCAATTGCATCTCGCCAAGCCGACGCCTATATCAACATGTTTCACCTGAGCAGCCTAGCCATCGACTTGTTCAGTCGCCGTTTTGGCGGTATATCCGACCATCCGACCATCGCCTATGGAGCCGCGTAGTTGGGCTGTGCAATCGGATCAAGCCGGAGACGGTTTGAAAAAAAAACACTCATTCAACACTCGGTATATTACAAATGACTCGTCCCTCCAATCACTCGCAGGCACTTACATGATACCTTTGCTACAACCCATCTGGAACCGACTGTCGAGCGATAACACTGCCACCTCAGCTGCGCAGCTCAGCAGGCCGCGTACAAACATCTCAGACACGGGACCACGGGATATATGCAGGCAAGAGAATAGCGCACCGATATTGCCGCACCAAGAGCCCACTGCTACAGTTGGATGTAGCCTGCATGATGATGTCCACGGCACAACGGCCGGCTCCAGAGTCAAGTGATGAGATGGGCGTTGGCGCTCGTCAGTGCTCGAGGTATCTTCCCCACACGCCTTGTGTGGAACGCAAACGCCCGTGACGTAGCAACCGAGGCCGAGGACAGCGGATCCATAACCTTCGCCATGACAGAGACGGCAGCAAACCAACTGTCGTTGCATCGAGGGGTGACGCAGCCAACTGACCGCCATGGATTACTTGATACCAATCAGCAGAATAGGCAACCGCCGAGCAAAATGGCACGGCTTCGGCACATGGAGCGTCGAGCACACAGTTCTGTGCGTGGGATGGAGAATTGCTTCTTGTGGCGTGTGGAACGCGATTGTCGACGCACGAGTGGGAGATGTGCAACAGGCCTGGAGATTGGCGGGCCAGAACCGGTTTCCGCAGCGGACGACAAAGCGAGCCATGTGTTTGTGTGCGACCTGTCGAGCAAGACAATGAGGCTCGGCCAGGGAAGTTTTCTGGGCCACGGTTTCCTGAAGGCGTAATGATCCGGTCAGAAAGCGTGCTTGGCAAACCGTCCTGTGTGCACATAGCGGCGCTGATCCCCAGACTTGCTTTGGCTCGGCCGTCTTGTCCAAGCCCCGTCGACGGCCCTCCCGCAACGCTGGAATGCGCCGTTGCCGCGTCGTCTGTCAGCGTGATACGGGACTTTTTCTAGCAGGCGGGCACGGTGAAGAGGTTCCTGCGCCTTGTTGTTGGGCGTGCATGGGCGCCAGGTCTCGACTCAGGCCAGCAGGACACGACGCGTGTCATTTGCCTTCACATGTACGGGCGAGCAAGCAAAAGCATGTCGCGGCTGCGTAGCGTGGGGCACACAAACTACTTGGAGTTGATACTTGGCAAAACACGTCCTGGACGGCGATCCCTGGGCATCCGACACGGCTGTGGCTGTGCTGCAACTCAAGATAACGAAGCAACACGCGAAACCGCCCCGGGCCGCCGATCATGGTGCGCCGCCCGCCCTAGCGCGTTTCTAGTCGTCGAGGGCAGTCTGCCGCCATTTCGCCGCGGCCAAACTCTGTCGACGGGGCCCCGTCAGCGTGCTTGGGGGCGGTGGCATGCTGCCGACGACCAAGGTGCTCAGGTGTGTGTGTGTGTGTGTGTGTGCACTGCCCAGCGTTCGCACTGTCGTAGCCGTGGCACAAACACGATAAAAAAAAGAGGTCGCATCTTGCACCCTGGCCGCACGAGTGGGGCGCGCCAAGGCGGAAGGTACATCACTACTTGGGCACGTCTTGGCGCTGTGGAGCCCACCGATCCAATGGAGCCGCAGCCTCGAGCCTCCCGCTGACGCTCTGCCAAGCCCTCCCAGCCCGCTCCGCCAGTCGACACATCCCCGTCTGGCGCCGTAGCCCCTATCGCCCTTCTACACAACGTCCATGGCCACCCATGACTGTTGTTTTTGTGGAACCGGCCAAGCACGCACAGCAGGGCGGTAATCTCGATAGCTGCGCAGCCCATGGCGGCAGAGGTGCACAACCGACGTACCATGGGCCGCTGCATCCACTGCCGCTCCATGCACCGCACGCGAACAAGCCTGTGGCGGCGCCGCACACACACACACGCACGCACATACACACACAGGGCCATGACGACTCAAGCAGCCACCACAACGAGCAGTCAAAGCGCCCTTGGAATATACACCAATGGCCCGCGTGCGAGCCCAAACGCAGCCTGCACCCGAACACCCTCGCGTGCAGATCTCTTACCGCCGGACCAGCATTCGGACCAGCTCTTGGCTTTGGGCTGCAGCACACCAGAAGCCTCTATACAGGTAATGAAGTATACCCTGCTGCTGGCCGAATCCCAGTGCCCGTATGTCCTTGGCTCTCCTTGGCCTTGCACCCTTGCGGTGCTTGTGCGTGACGGCACTCACATTCATTCCCTCCCCCCCCCATTACACGGCCGGTTTGACTACCACGTCACTATGGCAAAGTCAGCCACACACTCTATACGGCGGCGGTGGGCGTGCTTAGCAGAAGTGGACCCGTAAAAGAACCCTTTATCATCGGCGCCTAAGGTCCCACATGCACGACTGACTCCCGCCCAAGCACCCTTACTTAAATATTGGCCCCCCAACCGCTTGGACGGACGGTAGAACTGTATCATCCCATCAGTGCGCACTTGAGCGCCTTCCCTCCAACACGTACTCGTCGTGTTGAGCACCTTGTCATCTACGTCTACCGTGTCAAACCCTTTTCCAAACTCTCATTCGCTCCCACCGCTTCCATTGTGCAGCCCCAACGCTCCAGGAACAACCCGCACCATGAAAGGAACACGCTCACTCTACAAAGAGGGCACCCAGCCCAATGACAAGACACTGCCACTCTCTGAAGCACCAACCACCACCGGCTCTGTGGGAGACGGGCTGACAGCCTCTCTCGGTGTGCTCGATGAGCCCGAGTGGCCGCGCTCATGGCGTGCCTATGCCTGCCTGCTAGGTTGCTTCTTCCTCATGTTCAACTCGTGGGGCCTTGTCAATGCCTACGGCACTTGGTCGTCGTACTATGTCGGTCACTCGCTACGAGGGATCGACCAGCTCCAGCTCAATTTGGTCGGATCAACCGAGTCAGCGCTCGTGCTTTTGCTCTCCAACGTCGTTGGCCGGCTACTCGATGCAGGGCACTTCCGCAAGGTCATTGGCTGCGGAACTTTTCTCGTCCCCTTTGGTCTTTTCATGCTCACTGTTGTCCACCCTAATGACGTTGAAGCTCTGGCAAACTTTGGCAGCATTTGGGTCACGCAGGGCTTCGTCGTTGGCCTCGGCATGGCGACTTTCTTTGTATCTAGCTCGCAGGGTAAGAAAAGACATGCAATCTCACAAGCGTCTCCGTTAACTCGGCTCCAGTTGCCTCGACATGGTTCCCCAAGCGCAGAGGTCTTGCCGTCGGCTATGTCGCATGCGGTGCGAGTGTAGCTGGCACCATCTACCCCACCATGCTCCGCTACCTCATCCAGTCTGTTGGCTTCAACAATGCCGTGCGCTACGTTGCGACTCTGACGTCGGTCACATGCATCTACTCGTTCATCTTCTGCACCACAGACCCAGCGCACGAGCACCACACACCAAAGACGTGGGGCAGCATCGGCACCTGGGTGGATGGCGAGGCATTTCGCAACAAAGCCTGGTGCTGGTTCACTGCCGGCATTGCCTTTATGTTTTTCGGCTTCTATCCTGTTTTCTTCAACCTTGAAGAGGTAAGTCTGTTCCTGTCTAATCTCTGTTACATCGACTAACGTCACTTAGTGGGCATCAGTACGCGGCTATGGCACGCGTGACCGGACTGGCTCCCCAGTAAGCCCCTCGGACACAACCAACAAGCCTCTGCAGACGTTTTGGCTGCTGGTCATCATGAACGGAGCCTCGACCGTCGGACGCATGCTCCTTGCCCATTTCTCCGACAGAATCGGTGCCGTCAATATGCACATTGGCTCGCAGTTCACTGCATCCTTGCTCACGCTCATTCTCTGGACACTAGCCGGATCCGAAACTGACGCCATCGCCTTTTGCATCGTCTTTGGCATCTTTTCCGGCATGGTCATTGGCCTTCCCCCAGCCTCCATTGGCAACATTCTCAACTGCTCTTACACAGCGCCGGGCACCACGCACTTTGCAAAGAAGAAGCTCGGACACTGGACCGGCATGATGTACACGTTTGCCGCCATTCCGGCTCTGACAGGGCCCATCATCGCCGGCCACCTCATCACCTCATACGAGACTTACATCACCGTTCAGATGTGGTCAGGCACCAACCTGCTCATTTCGTGCCTGTGCATGTGCGTCTCCCGCTGGTACCTTCCCTGCGCCAACGGCGACCACGCCAAGGACGCCCTCAAGCGCAGCTCCATCTTCTCCAAAGTCTACGCATCAGACAAGCGCAACAGCACCGGCCCTGATACCTTTTCGCAGGCCCCAACTCGCGTTCCTAGTACCGCGCCCTCAAGGCCTGTCTCCCAGGACAGTCTTTATGACGTCCAAGGCCGTATGGCGTAAGATAATTCTGTGCAGTTCTTTTCCTTTTTTTTCTTTTTTTTTCGTCTTCACTCGAGCCATTGTTCTGCAGCGTTCTATGATATGAGAAATGATTATGCACACGTAAGGTTTGTTATCTGTCATTATCACTATTATATACCGGCTCTGTTGTTATTACTGTTATTTTTCTTTTTCTCCATATTTCTTCTACCTCTTCTTCTTCCTCCTTCTCGCCTAGCAGTGCACGTTACACGGCAAGCGAGCTTGGGCCCCCTTTTTTTTATCTTTTCTCTTTCTTCCTTGTTCTACCCACCACCAACACCACCCTCCTGCTTACGAGTCCATGTCTTGTTTTTGACGAGAGAACGAAGCCTTCTTTTTTTTGGGGGTTTTTTTTTCTTATTTTCTCTCGAGACAAAGCGTAGGCGCAGGGAGCTCCCTCGAATGAAATACATGGGTTGAGCATCAGTTTACGGCTTGGATGAATAATAATAAAAAAAAACCAAGTATTTCAGAATTAACAAAATTCTGTTCTTTTGAACGATGAAATTATGCACATTTTTCTGGACTCGGTATGGTGGCATCGTGTTCCTATTACACGGTTCGAGCTTTGTCTTGCCTCACTTGACTTTCAAATGTAGGATATGAATAGGTAGGTATATTTTCTACACCCTTTTTTTTGTTCCCCTTTGCTTCCTCCCCTCGTATCTCATACCACGTTCTTCTCTTCCTCTTTCTTTCTTTCTTCCTTCCTCTCGCTCCTCGCTAAGCTCGGGCCGCAACACCGGTAAGTATAAGAGAAGAAGAAGAAGAAGAAATCCAGATAGTACATGCACATGCATGCATACCTCTGTACTAACATCTACCAGCTTAACATTGACGACACGTAACGGCTCCACAGCCAAGTCAAGTCAAGAATCCTTTGTTGCACACTAGCAAAACGGTACAATAACGCGTTGAACCCGCCTCGTCTTGCATGCGTACGTGCGTGCATGTGAGTATGTATCCTGGATCGAACTGATTCACATACTCTCTTCTGTTTTTTTTTGTTTTTCTAAATGTTTTAGAATAAAAGACGGAGGAGACCAAGGCAATGGACGAGAAGAAAAAAAAAAGAAAGATGCGAGATATACGGTGTGTGTGTGTGTGATCTAGATACTCTATTTGCTTAGTTACTTTACTGTACTTGATAGCAACTTTTTTACTTCTTTTAGTTTCGGTTTTTTCTTTTCTTCCCTTTTTTTTTCCTTCCCCTTCAATGGATGCCTTGGAGGAGGATACCGGACGAGTGAAGAAAAACACACACACACACACACAAGTACACACTTATTCGCACAGATAGCTGCTTATTTGTTTTCTTCTACTTCTTCTTCTTCTTCTTCTTCTTCTTCTTCTTCTTCTTCTTCTTCTTCTTCTTCTTCTTCTTCTCGTGCTTCTTCTCATGTGCGAGCGTGGCATGGACGCTGTAAGTACGCTGGTAACTAAGTTGTACGACCGCGGCCGTATGTATGCACGTATGTATATATTCACAACGATACATGCCTTGCTGCCAAGTGATGCATGATCAAAGAAAAAAACTGTAAATGCACTCGATTACCCAGCCATTACAACACTGAACACAAAAAACAATAGCTATTTCTCACTCGCGTCGACTCAGGCATGTATGATGTGTACGAGACGAGACGAGACGTGTGTAAAACAGTATTGAGTTTTACTTTTTTCTTCTTCGTCTTCTTCTTCTTCTTCTTCTTCTTTTGTTTCCTTTGAGATCGCTGATGCAGAGTACAGATGTACGATCAAGGGCGAGTCGCAGTAGAATGTAGAATGCGAATCCGAGTAAGCATGGATACATATTGCGTCATACAGCACGAGCAAAAGCACGGGTTCAAGCACGAATAAGTGAGTGTAGCATGTTTTACGCTTTGACCCACCCTGTGTGTGCGTATGTGCGTACATGTGGCTGTGGCTGTGTGGTGGTGGTGGGACATGCACATGGCAAAGTTCACGACAAGTTGATTTTCATTTTGCGGCTTGCTTTTTCCAGCATACGTGGAGGTGGTGTGTGGCACCACACCCTCTCACTCTTATTTCACCTTACTATGTACAGTACGTTGTCGATGCAGCGCGGATGGAGAGGAGACCACGATTGTCGTATCTTGTCTGCTGGATCCGTTGGGCTGATAGCGAAGTCTGAGGACTAATCAGATACGGTACGTAGGCGTGCAACGTCTCTTGCATGCGCGCGTCGTGTCGCGAGAATCCGGGTACCAGATATGTGCCTATCCTGCCCCCCTTGTTGCTGGAGGTGCAGGGGAGGGATCGCGGGTTGGACCGGTATAACGGGGCAAGTGTTGATCCGCCATCTTAGCACGTATATATACAGCTTGCATCTTGGATGTGGAATCTTGGTACCAGGGGAATTACATAATAGTGATAAGGGGTTTGAAAAGCGTACCACTATTTCCTTATCTTTGGTACTATCTTTCTCTAACACATCAAAGAACTCTACAACTTATACAATCACGCGTTGGCCGTAGGGCTGGAACTGCGTACTGGTAAACCATGGATCTGCCTCCCGAGAACCAGACGGCGCATCTTGGTCCGTGGATGTACGGGTACGGCGGACACACAAAGCGGGAGTGCGAAAGTTAAACGGTGAGTTGAAGATAGGGGGGTTGGCCACTTTTGTGGTACCGACCGTTTGGAGTGGGAGACGGATCGAGATTGCGTAGTTTGCTTGGACCAACAATAATTTTCCACGAAATGCCGATGCCGGGGCTGGTCCGTGATGCAGACTGGGTGGGTGTGTGGTACATGCTGTCTTGGCGGTATTGGGTAGACCAGAGATAGTGTCAGGTTGTAACTTGTTGGATTGGAGTCTTTCTCCGTATTTATGTGCCTTGTCTTGTATCCTGTGATAGGTGCTGGATTGCACTCAGCTATTAGCAGAGTAGACAGACCGCGTATCCACGGAGACGTACTGTCCATTCGTCTAAGCACTACCCACAAGTAAATCAAGACCCAGCCAAAAACTCATCGCAGCAGCAGCATCGTGGGTCATTTGAACTGCAAGCCTTACAAGACCTGAATGTCCAATAACTTTCTCCTGCAAACCTGCCATCAAGCTGAATCAGCCTGCAGGTAGGCTGCCGAGAAGCCTAGCATTGGCGAGCACAAGAGATATCTACACATCATATAGATCCTGGATCTTGTGCTATACTTACTCCTCATCCTGTAACACCGCACTCTACACTTGACAAGATTCTTCTGACAGAAAAGGCCTAGTCGATACAACTATAGAGTTGATGATGTATTAAGATTCAGAACCACTGTATCACAGTAATTTCCGTCTTACTGCTCAACGATAAATCAACCAGTTGTACAGCCAAGTGAAATTTCGCCAAGCATATTGGCATGTCCATCGGCCGAGTAGCACAGCGCACTCCAAGCAGATGTGCGACGACAAGACGGAAAAGCGGGAAGACGCCTTGACTTGAAGTTGTCTGGACTTGAATTGTGGCTTTTTTTTTTCTAAAAGTGAATGACGACGACAACAGCAGTGGCGGTGGCTGTGGTGTGGCGGTGGAGGCTACGTGTACGTGCTTTAGTGACATGCATGCCATGGCGGCCGCAGAGGCGTCTCGGTAGCAGCGGCAATGGTTGACGGAAGGAAGGGGGAAGGGGTGTGGCGCTTCTGGCACAATGTGTGGAAAATTATTTTGAGCCAGAGTCTGGAGGCATGCTTCAGCGACTGGTGATTTCCGAGACGAATGCCACTGAAAATGTATCCTGTCTAATGTAGATATTTCCTTTATTTACTAGGATATCCTTTGCAAGACCCGAAGAGCCGACGTAGGTGCTACTGCGCAATAACTTGCTTTCTACACCTCACTCATTCCACTAAGTACACTTACTTACACTAAACGTCTTTGTACGCCACACTTCCTATGTTCTTAACATACACACACATATACACACACCATATACACACACATATATATACACATATATATACATATACACACATACATACATATATATATATATACACATATACACACACAAAGATACCTCCCTCTCTAAGCCCTAGGTACTTAAATATCCCACCGCCTTCACATCACCTCTCTCTCTCTCTCTCTCAACGCGCCAACACACCCAGGCATACATACAAACAACCCACACCTCCTCGCCACCTCCACCGAGCGCACACCCCCATCTTACCTTTACTTTCCTTTCTTTGGTATACTCCAAAACCTCACTCTATTCTCCCACACAACACAAACAGAGCACCGCAGACATAATAGCTCCCGCTCTGCATCCACCACTGCTAAACATACCAGGGCAATGGGAAAGAGCTAATTGTGTACGGAACCCATAGCCAACCAGCATACTAGACAGATTGCGTGTAGATTCTTAGCGTAATATCTAATTAGTGTATGTAAGTCAATAGTGCATCTTTCTTCCTACACTTATATCAAACATAACCCTCCTCTCTCTCTTGTACATACATACATACATACATACATACATACATACATACATAACTAAATCCATCCATCTAAATGAACTACATCAGCCCTTTAGAATCACTCCCTCACTCCCTCATGAAACAAAAAACAACGACACCACTCTTCCCTCTATTCTCCTCCATACCATCCAATACCTGTGTTATATAGCCTATCTCCCTTCCCCATGTAAGTACGTATATCAAGATTTGCTCGAGTATCATCGCATTATATTGTATCTTCTCGTTTCGTATCGTATGTCTACACCTACCTTAGACCATGCTTGCGTGCTTCCCGATCAAGCAATCACGCACAAAGGCAAAGGCAAAGCCAAGGCTATCAACATGTGCTTATTAACCTGTGTACATACAGATTCATACGGACGTACATATACACATATTAAGAAAGTTGAAAAGAACAAGACATCAATGACATCATGGTAAGAAAGAGAAATAAAAAAAAGAATACCATCCAAACCCATCTGTCTCAACACTTGTGCTTATCCGGGGCCAACATCCCCCCACACCCAAAGAAAAAAAACAAAGCACCCACACATAAAATAGGAAAAGAAAAAGATATAGGATTAATCAGCAAGCAACCTAAAAGAAATAATTGGGAAAAGAATCCAAAAGACAATAATAGAGAAACAATTGCCGTGTCGAGAAAAGACATTTAGAAAATAAAAACACTTGTCCATTTCTCTTCTTTCCGTCCATGCCGAAAAATAAGATGAAAAAATAAATAAAAAAAGTACGCGTACAGAAGAGTTAAAAAGAAAAACAACAACAACAACAAGAACAACAACTTCACACACACCCCACTGTGATCGCGAACGATAATGCAAGTGGGTATCTAAAACTCGCTGATAAGCACAACTGCCAGTCTCCTCTCTCTCAGCCTTACAAGCAAAATTACCCCCCCTCAAGGCCAACACCATCCGCAGGAAATTTCATTACGACCTTTGACAGAGTCAATTCGCTTGCTTCGTCATGCTCGGTGTCTGTACTCCAGGTTGCGCAGTGTGACCTGCAATTTCCAGGACACTAGCTGTACTTTCGTTGCCCCCTTGTACGGTCATGCCAAGTGCTCTTCGTGCGTACTCTTTCTTGCCATTTGCCGTCTGCTCGACAGGAGAAGGCGTGTTGCTATTGCCATTGCCGTTGCCGTTGCCGGGCGGTTTAGCGGCAGGAGGCTGTAGCCACTCCACGCTGGTACATCGATTGACAAGTCGTACCGTGGTTTCATCGACAGGTGCAAAATGGTTACCGCTCGAAACAAGGAGATGGAGGAGACGCCGCAGCTCGTCGCGTTTGTAGTGCGGTGGCCTGCTGATTTGACTGTGCATGAGGATCGGATGGAGAACCCGGAGATAGGTATGTCGTAGCGCGTTGGCAGCGGGTGAGTCGTGTGGCAAGTCCATGAGATTGCGTAGAATGACGTCGACTAGCACGTGGAGGTCGTTGGTGTAAAAATACTCGGCGGTCGAAGGATTGCCAAAGAGAAGATAGAGTGCTTTTAGAATCAGAAGCTGAAGGGATGTCTCCGACTCCCGGTTCAGAAGAAGAATCAGATTACAGCCAAATGTCTTGTAAATAGACTCGGTGACGCACTAGCCTAACGCCGGTGAATCTCCGGCGACACGTCGGACTTGATGCGAACAACCTGACCATCAACCACCAGTTTGCGCCTCTCTGTATAGCCTTGCGTAGCCTACGTCGCTGGGGACGATGATTCTGGAAAGAGGCCCGCGACTACGACATGGCATTTGAGGTGTCGTATGATCTCGAGAATGAGCAACAGTTCTGGGATGGTGAGTAGAGCGCGACAAAGAGGCTGTTCCCATAGCCCCACCACCACCAGCCTTCATCTGACACCACGCACAACAGAACTCGACGATATTGTGTCGACGCGCTGCCACCAGCACGAGATAATCGACAACTCGCTGCGATCCTTTCTTAATGTCACGACGAATTACAAGTGTACGCCCGCGCCTCCCCCCTCCCCCCCGGACTGGCCGTCTTCAGCATTGACCGCGAGCAGCCGATTACCTTCAGACCGACTACAGCATTGCCAAATGCATATTCCGCATGCTCGAGGGCGAGCTGTTTGCCTCGAACAAGCAGTATGTCCGGCGGCAGATAATATATTGCCTACTACAAGTACGTGGGAGCATACCCCGCGTCACGAGCGCGAACAGTGGGCGGGCTGTGTGTGGGGAGGGGACATGCGGGCTGACGGTTGCACAGGAAGATGACAACCCCACGCTCCACATTGTTGCCGCGTTTCTGATGTACGACGGCCGCAATAGCAAAGATGACGTGGTTTTTGAAATGATGCATTCCGAGGGCACGTTTGCCAGGCTGGTCGAGTTGGTGCAGAAGCCCAGTGTGCAGGAAGAACCTTCGTTGCACCAGTTGCTGCTT
Source organism: Exserohilum turcica Et28A (assembly GCF_000359705.1). NCBI lineage: Eukaryota > Fungi > Ascomycota > Dothideomycetes > Pleosporales > Pleosporaceae > Exserohilum > Exserohilum turcicum. Next base: position 1,557,741 of record NW_007359937.1, on the reverse strand, counting down.
CAGTTGCTCTATGAGTCTTCGCGGATTCAGCGATTGACATATGAAGACTTCAGTATGTCGACGATACCAGCCGTCTCGGGGCTCTTACTAACATGGTCCCGTAGTGGCCGTCAACGATGCTTTTATTCTTTATCTACTAGGAATTATCGAAGGAGCCTCTGACGACGCCGACGACCCTTACCACTACCCTGTAATCCGCGTATTGGTGAGTCTGTTCCTGAAACCTCGAGGTTACGACTAACTGGATAGCTGGTTTTGAACGAGCAGTATCTCGTGGCGTCTACCAGCCGTCACGGTGATGGACGGGGTGGCATTACAAACCGAGTGATCAAGGCCATATCAACGCACGGCATGACTCTCGGCGTAGCCTGCCGGGCGCTTGCAGCTGCAACAACAAATGTCCCGCCAGCTGTCTTGGACGAGGCCTCTGAAGCCGTGATTCGGCTTTGGATGCAGAATGTGCTGGCACCTGTGAATCTGACGATACGACGCCGTGTATTACCATGGGCAGCATCCCCACCACAACCTCTGGGCACGCGTTTTTTGGCTGCTTGGTACTGCTCATGAGCACGGTACCGACGGCAACTGAGATCCATCCACGACATGCTCATTGGCTTTAGCACAATGTATCAATGGATACAGCGCTTAGACGCAAAAACAAGCCTAGCGACAAACTCTTATCACAGGCGTGTGGTGATCTCCGTCCTGGTTCACTCTTGATGCTTTGTTGGCACCATGGCATACGCTGATGAAGCGCCCCCCCCTCTTCCTTACCCATGACGCGACTTGAATCCACAAAGTCTGCAATCGCCTGTCAAAACTGGCGCGCTGATCCGCAAAACCTACACCTACGTAGTCTTGAGCCATTCAACCAGCCTGAAGAAACATCCCCAGCACCCATTTCAAACTTCACAGCACTGCCACACATCACACCATGCATCCATCCATGTCACAACCTCCCACGCCCTTCACTAGCGCAGCACCCAACACCCTTCGTCCCCCTCTTCCCAAAACCTACCCTATCCGGCAAACCCCCCTTTCCCCCACGCCCTAGCCATGTCACGAGCATCCGCCCTGTACCTGCGCGCTTCGTCATGTTTCTACGCGCTTCCGTGCAGTTTTCCATGGATGCGTGTGCAAAGTTACTGGATACGGAATAACAAGTCTGTAGGAGTTGGTTAGAACGAGGGGGGGCCGTAGGCATGCATGTGGGTACTAGCGTGACTATGTCATCTCGTATATGTACGTCTCCTCTGTCTAGTGCTGCACTTGGCGCTTTGCTCTTGGTTTGCATGGCGCTGGGGATGACGTTGAGAGTAACCAGGTACAGTGCGTAGAAAAGCGTAATATTTGGGGTATCTCTCCCTGTGTACAAAGTTTTAATCCTGGACAGTCTTGTCTAGCCACCTATTCGTCCTCGAAAAGAGAGAAAGATTTTCACAATCGTATACCAACCAGTGGGTCTGTCTCTCTTTCATCGTGTTCAAGCCTTGTCCTCTCCCCAATGTATAGCCAACGCTTTCCTCAGCTCGCCTTCTCTCTTTCCTAGCACTGGCAACCCCCTATCCACACACGCTCTCTTGATCTCCTCTATGCCCAGAGCTGCCAGCCCTCCGTCTCTTTCAATCAATGCGCGATCTGTTTCCAGGTACTCCATCTTCTTCCTCACGTTCCTCTGCACAAGCCACTTTGGTGGTGTCAATGGTACCCAGTCGAACAGCGCGGGATAGCAATCAAGCTTCGCGGCAGTGATGCAGAGCTCGAAAAGCGTCATGTCCTGCCATGCTTTGCGATTTGACACCACCTGACCCTTGACGGCTGGAGTGGAAGATGATTCAGTAGCCAAAGACGGGCGGTCTTTGCTCAATAGGCGCATCGTATCGAGGCTAATCTTGCGCAACCGATCCTGTCGCTTGTCCTCTCGCTTCCGTATCGCACGCTCGACTTGTTGGGGAATTCTGCATGCCTCCGGAATCAGAGGCGTGAGGTACATGACGACGACGGGCAACCACTCTCCCATTAGCAGCACCAGCAATCCGAATCCAGGCAACCTCAGGACATCAACCCGGCTTCTCCTTACCACGTGCCATTCTGCTCTGCTCAAAACTTCGCTCATGGTTTTGTTTGGTGTCTGCGCGGCCTTTTTGCGCAACGTCTTGGCAAATTTTGCTGTTTGTCGGACGTGCGATATACCCGTCTTGTAGAAGGTGAGATATGCGCGGCCGGCACTCCATAGCCATTTGACAAAATTCTGGTCTACTTTTCGTGCGGGGACGGAGATTTCAGGGGCATAGGTAAAAGCTGGAGGGTTGAGCCTCTCCTTTGCTCGCAGGGTCGGAGCGACGGTGCTCCTCGATGCAGGCAATGGCGCGGGTGGAAGAGAGGAAGACGGAGAGTGTCGCACTGGGTGCAGGGGTTGTGCAGGGTTCGTCTTCATGGGTACTCTCGTCTTGTTGGTCTTGCTGGGTGGCGGAGGTGCTGCTGCGATACTGTGGCCTGTCTTCTTCGCGGGCGCTGCTGTTGACAAGGCATGGCGCCTGACTTGTGCCTCGAGTGTCCTTTCATAGCTGGCTCTTTGTATGGTGTGCCTTGACCTCTCCTGCCATGCCTGGCTGCTCAGCGCCGTCGTAGTAGCCCGAATGTGTATACATCGATGACGTGGTAGACTCGAAAAGGCGACATTTGATCGAGCGGGGGTCATGAGCGTGGAAAACATCGGTCGTGGTTTCATCGTGAGCCCTAAAATGTGTGGAAAGCAGCAAACCACGAAGCGCGCAAAGAAGTGCGGGGCGTCGACTGCTCGTGATTGCGGCGACTTGAATTCGCGAGATCAGAATTGGGGCCAAGGAGACCCCTGCTCGCAGTTGAACACGATGTCATCACACCTCGTGTCTGCGCTAACCCGAATGGGTATACTAATGACATCTTCACATGAACGCCATTTCAGAAACGTATTGATGATGCGACATTCTCCATTATCTTTACAGGTTGCTTGCAGGCGTGAGAATCATTCGAGCACATTCTATAGTCGGCATTGCAGTCGAATGCATTCCATACGCCAATACCCGTCTGAAGACACGCCCTTTGAAACCGTTGTAAAATACCGACCCAGCCACCAAAAGCCCAGCAAAACTTTCCAGCCCATGCGCAATCACGTCGTCGGGCTCAAGCGCCCCCATAACTCCTCGCCAAACACGCTATAAACTAAATCATAAAATGAACAAGGAAACTACCATACACGGACAATGGGGAAATGGGATAAATACAGATAATCCCGTGATTGCAAAAAGGTACAAGAAGTAAGTAATCGACAAGTGCAGATATGGATTGGTCATGGGAAAGGCCGTCTTTGGGATGTTTCAGGGTCCATTTGTCCGGGATTGGGCGGTTGCCAAAGGCGACGGGAGTCGCTTCGGTGATGTTGATATTGCCAGGGCGGGTTGTATGGCCTCGGGGTACTTGTCGAGCGGGGTCACGTTGGGAGGAGGGCCTTTGGCTTGTGCGGATTGTCAGGGGCGATGGCGAGTACATGGACAGAATGGGTCCGGGCTGAGCTACTGTATGCTTGATAAGCTGGGTCGTCAAAGGCTTAGCGCTACGTTCGAGGGATCTGGTGGGCGCAGTCGTGAGGGCTGGGATTGACACGGTGTCGACTGCAAACGCGAAACGGGGGGGGGGGGGGGGCGGTACACAAGACAAGGGTAATGGGTAGCAATGTCGGGGATTTTTGGGGTGACGTTCGAGACCGTCGTCCTGTGTATCTAAGTGTTCTTTTTTTTCCCATCCGAGAATGGTTTCTTCAGCGCTGGTACTGGGCAAGCTGGGCCATGATCTCGTTCATGTCCGGCGCAGGGCCAGGCTGCGTCGGAGTCTGAACTGGTGGAGCAACCGTTTGGTTCTGGTTGGCAAGCAGGGAGGCGAGCGCAGGAAACTGGCTGTTCAACTGTGCGAGATGCGGCTGAGGCGTGGATCCAAAACCTGGCGTTTGAGCTGGGCTAGGCACCTGTGCAAGCAGCCGTGCAAGATCTGCATTCAGCCCCGGATTGGAAGGGGGTTGCGTGTTCTGCGTCATGTTATTTCCAGACATTGCGCCAAGCAACTGCGACAGACTAGCGCCGTCCAGAGAGGCAATCAAATTGGAGATGTTGGGTTGGCTGGCAGGTAGAGGTGGGAATGTGGTGGGTGGCTGGGGGAAATGAGGCGGCATGTTTTGACCAAAGTACGAGGTCGACGATGGCATGTTAGAACGGGACTGGTTCTGCTTGGCATTGTTCACCAAAAGGCCGGCTGTTGTTGGGTCCAGGTCGGCATATTCTGGGAGCGTGTTAGAGTGTTCTTGAGTATCACAAAGCGCGTATACTTGCCGTTGAATTGGACATTGTTAGCACCCGCTCGTCGATCGAAAATCTGGACGCTGACTTTGCCCTTGGTCAAACCTGTAGTGTCAAGCCTCACAATGGCCAAAACGCCCTCTAGAATCTGTCTCCTCACCACGGCGGGCTCAGGGAAACGGCCGCTGAGTATGAGAACATTGCTTCGGAGACTCTGCGAGCGGAAAGTGTCCTCGACGTAGCGAATAAAGTCCCTTTTATCATGTTAGCATGAGTCTTCAACAAGGCGACCAGGAATTTTGTTGAGCGTCGACATACCGAGGCAGACCCTCGTTGAGCACAAGGATCTGGATATCGGGTACTTCATGAGGCAGCCGACGGCGGAGGTCCAGCCCATCTTCTGTGTAGTCTCGACGCGGAGACGGACTGCGGTGGCGACGAGGAGGAGTCCTTGATCTGCTGCGGTACCGCGCATCGAACCTGTCGCGGCTCCTGTCCCGTGACCTGATGCCCCGAACCGGAGCCCGGGGTGAGGGCGATCGCATGGGTCGGTAGTCATCCCGATCACGGAATCGTCGATCTCTATCGCGAGGAGACATGGAATTCGGGTGACCGCCGTAGCGGTTGTCCCTAGCCGACGGCCCTGTGCCACCCCTGGTATAGTCGGGCGAGCGCGAGCGTCGGCGCGCAGCGGAGATCGGCGGGTCGGCTTTCTTCGTGTTTCGCTGGGGCTTGGAAATTTCAAGATCTGTCCCCGTTAGCTTGCTGTCCACTGGCTTCGGCCTATCCTGTTGACATACGCATTTTTCTTCCGCGTACAGCCTGTCCTTGCTCTGTATCTAGCGCTCTGCGGCATGACTCAGCGTCCAGGAATTGTACAAAACCATATGCCTGTTTGATTGAGATTTGGGCAAGGCGGCCGTGGCGGTAAAACCGATGAAAAATGTCGCGCTTGGTGACTTTTTCAGTGGGAAGATTGCCTGTGAAAAAAAAGGCGTTAGAATGGCCATGTTGCGCGGTGCACTGTCCCGGCTTACCTATGAAAAGACGAGAGCCCATGGGAAACTGATCCCACTGGCCTTCGGTCACAAACTTCCTTTCTTGGTCCAGAAATTCTTCGTATCTCCGGTTCACTTCGGGCGGCCATCGCTGGTCCTCATCATCAGGCGTTTCGCTGCGGTCAATTGGCGGCTGCTGCTGCTGCTTTTGTTGTGGCTGAGCTTGGCCAGGCGCAGTTGGGCTTTGAGCTGGCATGCTGGAAAAGTCCTGGTTCTGGACATTCAAGGGCTGGAGGGAACCATTGCCTCGCTGCTGTGTATTGGGCGCTCTCTGGTTCTGCGGATGATAGGATCTGATATCATCGTTGGGATCATAATTGGGGTGCGTAGCGGGCTTTTCTTGCGTGGGGGGCCGAGCAGGCAGATTGGTGGCCGATGGCAACGATGAGGCATTGTGCTGCGGCTGCGCAGGCTGGAGAGGCATTTGGGAGGCAGCAGGCGTCAGAGAATCCAACAGGGCTTGAACGTCAACATTGTGCCCAAGGTGCGCTTCAGTCTGGTAGGGAGCGCCTTGGGCTGACTGGGGAGGCGCTTGCTGAGCGGCATAGGCACTGTCATGGGAGTATGGGTACGCAGAGTGAAGGTCTTGGCCTTGCGCCTGGGGCGCATCAGCGGCCGAGGCAGCGTGCGACGGATGCTGCGAGGTGAAATTCTGCATTGAAGAGGTACCATGCGCCTGCGTACCCATGTTGTTGTTGCTGCTGCTGTAGGCAGTCGACTGGCCATAACCTGCCGGCGCATCCTCTCCACCCCCTGGTGCAGCTGCGGCGGCGGCGGCGGCGGCAGCTGCTAGGTGTTGGTAGGCGGCTGTCGACGACTGGTCGGCAAAGTAAGGCGCGGGCGCGGTGGCGGACGGGGGGAGCTGGTGGGCGTGGTGGGCATAGTGCGAGGCGGGCGTCGAGGAGGAGCCGTTGCTGTGTGAGAGGTCATTGTAAGTCGCATCCATGTGCTCCACCAGGATGGGGATGTTGGCGGGCGACGGGACGTTTTGCGGGCGCGGACTCTCTGGCGTCAGCGACTGGTGGCGTACGTGCTCAGCTTCCTGCGGCGGACTCGAGTTGGGTCTCATGTAGACTGTCGGGCCAGAGCGCAGAGGCTGGCAGTGAGCAGGCTCGGGCGGAACGGGGAATTTTTGGTCAACTCAAAGCATCTACAAAACACACCGGGGGCGCGACAAGGGCTGGAAAGGGGCGTGTGCTCGCTCGCTGCACGACGTGTGCACGGGATGGCAGAGGCCGGTGGATGGCGGGGGGGTTGGCTAAGGTGCTATGGTTGAGGCGACGTGATGGATGGTCGAGGATGGGGAGTGGGTGGGTGAGCGGGTGGAGAGCAGGGTACGGGTGCGGGTACGGAGGTAGTAGGGAAGAGGAAGGGAAGGGCAAGACGCGCCAGACGGGCCCGGGCAGCGCTGGACGGGCGGGCAGGCGGGCGGGCAGGCAAGTGCAGGGCCGTGTGCGCAGGCGCGGGCGGGGAGAGCGGGCGTGGCAGGCGTGGCAAAAGAGAGCTTTGGGGGGGACGGAGGGGGGCGGAGGGGGCGGAGGGGGCGGAGGGGCTGGTTGTTGAGGGTTGCAGGTCGTCTGGCGCAAGAGCAGGAGCAAGAGCAGGAGCAAGAGAAGAGGGAGGCGACGTGACGCGGGTCGAGCAGCTGTTGGGAACTCGGCGTGCGAGGCTCCGAGGCGAGCCTGGAACCAGCAGCGCGCGCACTGTTGCTGTGCTGCTGTGGTTAAGCTCCGCCACGTGACGGGCGTGTTTTAGGCCTAGTGTCCGGGGCCCGCTTGTGCTCTGCTTCTGCGCTGCTCCGCGCTGCGCTGCCTGCATGCATATAGCAGGCCATGGCCCAAATAGTCTTTCTGGCCCTAGCCTGGTGATTTCATCTTGACAGACCGCACCGCCCAACAGCCAGCATCACGGGCAATTCCCGCCGCCGCCGCCGCCCTGCCGCCCGTTGCATACATACACACGCACACAACTGGCCATGCCAATGCCAATGCCAATGCCAATGCTGCTGCTGAGTCGCCGCCTCACTCGCTGCTGCCCCCCGCCGCGCCCGCCTCGCCTCTGCTGCTCGGCCTCTGCATTGGCATCGTCGGCCTCTGCTGGGCCCCGCGCCCGCGCCAACACCACCACTACCACGTCCACTACCACCCTCGCCGCCGCCGCCTCGCCCACGGCCAGCCCCAACGACAGCGGCGACGCTCTGCACACGGCGCGAACGTGGCTCAACGAGCTGCATGCACAGACGATCCCCATTGCGGCCATTGGCGAATTGACCTTCAGCAGATCATCGGGCCCTGGCGGCCAGAACGTGAACAAGTATGACAAACGGTTAATTATTCGCAACCGCCGCGCTGCGCTAATCCGCTTACACAGAGTCAATTCCAAAGCCACTCTAAAAGTCCCCATCGATGCCCTGCTGCGCCATGTCCCTGCAGCGCTCCATGGCGACATCAAGCGCTCGCGCTACTACGCTGCAAACTCGGCCGCCCTCGTCGTCCACGCCGACGACAGTCGCAAGCAGAGCGACAATGTCCGCAGCTGCTTCCGCCGCCTGCACGACGCCATTGTCGACGCCGCCCGCAAGGCTGTGCCCGCCCAGGCGTCGCCAGAGCAGGCCCACCGCGTGAAGCTTCTGTATGTCTTCGTCGCTGCATCCGTGTCCGACAGCCCACGCGACGGCCCGAAAGCTGATAAGACGCCAGTCAAAAATCCGATAACGAGCGCCGCCTGAAAAACAAAAAACTGCAAAGCGCTAAGAAATCCTCCAGGCGAGGCCGGGGCGACGACTAAAGCGGTCTGCGGGGGAGCTTCGTGCCACAGCGCCTGCCGCTCAGCTGGACACGCAGGTGACGTGGTATGACAGCTCCCGCCGTAGCTCAAACTCACGATACAGCAGTAAAGCCGCAGCGGTGTGGCCCTCTTCCCCCCTTCCGCTAGCACCCACGAGGCGACATTCTGCCATGCAGGGTATGCTTGGTACAACAAGTCGGCTGACGAATGCCTCAATTGCTTCTCGACTCTGCCGCCAACACGTACTTTTGTAGCCTTTCATTCGTAGCCCAGTATTTGCTGCCCATCTGAGCCAACAGCTGCGCTTCGTCTCGCTTGCCCTGCTGCCGCAGTGACTCGGCCAAACCAGCAACCTTATCGCCTGTCCCTTCACCGTCTTCCATGATCCGCACATATTTTCGCAGTGCCGCCCGCAATGCCTTCTGTAGCGACTGGTCGCTATCCGCGAGTAACCGATACAGAGATAAGAGCTGTGCAACTGCCGCCTCGGCTATTCTGCTGCCCTCCCCGCGATGCTGCTCAAGGGCGCTGCTTATCACGTCCAGCGCCTTACTGAGTCCAAGGGCAATATCAGGATCGGCGCCATGGCAGCCGTACAACTGCATGCGGAACTTGCATAGAGCAGTCTCCACAGCCTGTGGCGACGTCTCTTGAAGATAGTCTAGCACGTGCTGCAGCATGCGTGGTATGCACGAGAGCTGCTCGAATTCGGCCAACATGCCAAAAAACCTCTCGGCCACCCTGGCTTGGCCCTGGAACTGCTTCATGGCTGAATCGAAAATGGCCAGGGGAATCGCTCCCGTAAGCACGGGCGCAGCTGCCAGGTTTTGCAGCGCCACCTCGTCGACACCGTCGTCCTGCTTCAGGCTGGGATTCACGTCCTCGGCCGTCACTTGTGGAAGCGCAATCATGTTCTCGTCGCCCTCCTCATCCGTGCTTGGCTTGTTTGTGCGATCGACATCGAGACCCAAGATCTTCCGCCTGCCTGCAATCTTGCCCACGTAGATGGTCTCCAGCTTGGCATACTCGAGCCACATGACTTCCGAGTTTTTGCAGAAGCGCAGCCCCCGCTGCATGTAGCTCCGCGCATTGGTAATGTCGGCCTGGGTATCCATGAAATAGGTTGCCGCAAGGATCCATATGTCGGGCTTGGTGGGGTGCAGGCGAGCGACAGAGGTGAAGATGTCGTTGAGCCTCCGGTATGCCTTGTCCCTGCGCGCAAAGTCGATGTATTGCATCCATAGTGTGAGGTCGCCCGAAAACTTCCTCGTCGCGCGATTGTAGAGAAGATAGATTGTCCGCTGTCCAGATCCCTTGTACCGAACCCCCAGTCGCTTGATTCGTTTGCGGCGGAGAGCGTCGACGTTCTTCTCAAACTCAATGTAGCGCATGTAGTCTTCGGGGTGCGAGCCGCGCGCATTGATGATGTGCTCGAAATCCGACCGCTTCTTCGCGATTGAGCTGATCTCTTCCTGTGCACGCCGTTAGCATCGCTACTGTTGCGCCAGCGTCTCCTTGTACCTACCCTGCTGAAGATTTTTTTGCGCTCAAGCTCGTTCAGCTCCGTCGCTGACTGCTCCAGGTAGAAGCGCGCCTTGTCACTCGGGCCGGCCATGTTTGCGTCGCCTTGTGCTGCTGCGAGGGTTCTGTTCAAAAAAGTTGCCCGGCCCAGAAAATGTTAGCCTAGAAGTTGCTCCCGCAAATAGCGCCTTGGCTTGCGGAGCGCGGACCCTGGCTCTACACGTACGTCGTTCGAACTTCAGGAGACTGGCATAGCCGACCGACCGCCTATCACCCCTTCTCGACACTCTTTTTGCCTCTTTCTTCATTTCTGGTGCTGGAGGGTCACTGAGGGGTCTTTCAATTGCTGCACCATGGTCAAGGATAAAGACGGCGACACGGTCGCAACTGTACGCGCAGCCACACCCGACCCCCGAGCCCACCCCATGCTCACCAGACGCAGTTCAATGGAAAATGGATCTCGTATGGGCACACCGCTATGGCCTACGGTATGTTGTCCATGTCTAGTTATGGACGCTTTATGCTGAATTGATCTCTAGCCGCCTTTCTCGGAGCCCTCATAGTCGGAATGTACGCCGATTACTCCACCGCCCACTCCATGCGACGCGACTAAGAACCCACAGCTCGCTACACTACCACAAGATTGTGCAGAATGAATTCTACGTTAGTGCCGAGGCCATGCTGCTTCAGGAAAATATCAGTAACATGTGCAGGGTTTCCCAGAGGAGTGGTTCCCTTCCGTATCCGCGACCATTGGCGACCGCTATCCGGAGCGTTCCGTCTTCATGCTGTTCATTGCTCTTACGTCTGGTATGACATCTCAAGCAGCCAACGCATAGCCGGGCTAAGAAGCATAGGTCCCCGGTTCGCACTCGTCGGCCTCTGGTATGTCTTGACTCGCCGTCCAAACTCGTCCCTCCCCAAGTTCATTGCTGGTGTGGGCATCTTCCGAACATTGACCTGCGGAGGATGGACATATGTGACCTCTACCGATGACCATGACTGGCACGACATCTTCATGATCTCGTACCTGGTTGCAACACTGCCATGGACTATTGGCTGTATCGCCCTGAGCCCTACCAATGCCACTGCACTCAAATACCGAAAGGCTTTTGCTGGGAGTTTCTTTGCCACGCTTGTGCCATTAATCTACTTTTTCATTCAGCACAAAGTTCACCATGTTGCCGGAGGTATGTCTCGTTGTTTTGGTCGTCCGACCCCTGCTTACGTCTGGTAGCGTACACCATCTATTCTTTCTTCGAATGGTCTCTGGTCTTGCTCGACGTAGCCTTTGATGCCGTCACAGTGATCGAGTTTCAGCACTTCGAAATTGTAATCAAGGATGTACGAGGTCTATCTCGCGCGTATGTACCACGTCTCCCGAAATAGATAGACTATCATACCAATTGATTCTGCTTTGACCACTTTCTGATCCACTGCTTCTATAGTACGGGTTCCAAGTCAGTCTCCGATGCCGTTCAAGAGTAAGTTTCCGCCTTTCATAAACGCAGCATGTGTCTGACTTTGTGGCAGGAAAAACAAGGAGCTTGGAGCAACCTTTTCCGGCGCATTCTCTTGGTTTGGACTCATCTTTACCGCGGCCGATGTGTACAGTGGAGTGCGTAGGACCGAATACTGGCTCGTGCATGGCTAACCCATCATCTAGTTCGTCTTCTGGTCCATGTTGACATCGCTCGGTGTTTGCGTCTGGTGTATGTTGACGCCCCCGCTGTACAGGCTTCTGCTGACCGTGGCTAGACTTTCCCCTCTGGCACATGGGCATCTCTGGTTATGAAGCCCTAGTCATGTGCACAGTTTCTCCGTTTTTCCTCGGTATCAAGCCCATCCGCTACATTGCCACGCGCTACGTGTGGTTCTTCCATCTGCTTTCGCTTTCCGGACTCCTGGCTTTCCTTGCAAAGACGCCCGTCAACCGACTCTTTGCCGTTGCCTTTGGTCTGTCCATGTCATGCCTTGCATGGTCAGCCACCTTTCTCGGAGAGCGGTCGCAGCCGCACCGTCTCGAAGGCCGCATTACTGCATTCGCCATTGGCCTGATAGCCTCTAGCATCGCAAAGTACGCCTTCTGGACAAACAACCCCATCTGGCCAATCATGCACGAGGCCAACGGTGGATGGAACAAGACCGGTTTCGTGGTAGCTCTCATTTCTATTCTGATATCCATGAGGTCGACCGCAAGCCGTGGTGCTGATGTCCCGGCTCAGGGCCCTACAAAAGGATACTCAGTCTTTGCCAGTTTCGGTCTTGCTGGCGTTCTCTTCTCCATGCACTCTTTACTGTCCGACTCGAGCACCATGATCTCCTGGGTATGGGAAGGATACCCCGTCCGTGGACCCCTTGCCGTTCCTCACGGCACCCTCACTCATTTTGCTATGGGTATCGGTCTTATGGTTGGTCTGTTTGCGCCGAACCTATCGCGCTCATGGGCCTTTTATGGTGTTGGCTCCATCGGTGCTGCTATACTGACCACCACTGGCCACTGGACTGGATTCTACGGCGCCCTTGCACTGACTGTGTATACTATGGCAGCAGCACCGATTCTCATTGAACATGCCGCTCGCCACGCACCGGGCCGCACATTTGGCCTCGCTTTCCTGGTTTACAACTTTATGGTGCTCTTCCACGTCTGGGTCGTAGCATACGCCTTTGTCCCGGGAGGACCTCTGGTTCGTGAACACACAGACTGGGTCATGACAGCCATGATGGTCCAGATTGGTGCGGGTGTCTTTAGTGTCTCTACCCAGCCACCGGCGCTTAAGAGCTACAAGGGCAAGGCTGTCGTTACTGCTGCCGCCAGCCGCCAGCGCTCGTACTACCTCTACGTCCTTGGAGCTCTGGAGATCCTTTCCATTGCGATCGCATACCTGCGTTTCCCATCGTATGACTACAAGCCGTACCACCCAGAAACCAAATCCATCACGGCAGGTATCTGGACGATCCATTTCTCTTTGGACAATGACATGTGGTCCTCCGAGTACCGCATGCGTGACCTGATCAAAGAGCTAGAGATTGACGTTATTGGACTCCTCGAGAGCGACCTGCAGCGCATCATTATGGGCAACCGCGATACGACACAGTTCCTTGCCGAGGACCTAGGCATGTACGTCGACTTTGGGCCCGGCCCCAACAAGCACACATGGGGCTCAGCTCTGCTGTCCAAGTTCCCCATTGTAAACAGCACACACCACCTTCTGCCGTCGCCGGTAGGCGAACTCGCGCCCGCCATCGAAGCCACCATCGACGCCTACGGCGAGATGATTGACATTTTCGTCTTCCACTCGGGCCAGGAAGAAGACCCAGAGGACCGCCGCCTACAGTCTGAGTACCTCGCTGAGCGCATGAAGGCGACGCCCCGCCCGGCCATCTTGCTGTCGTACCTTGTCATTAAGCCCGGCGAGGGCAACTACAATACCTATGTCGGTGAGAAGAGCGGCATGCATGATATCGATCCTAGCGACTGGGATAGATGGTGCGAGTACATTCTCTACAAGGGCATTAGGAGATCGGGTTATGCTCGTGTTTCCAGACATACGATTACCGATACCGAATTGCAGGTATGTATCCACTCCCCTCCTTTTATTTTCCCTCTTTTTTCTCTGCTTGCTTGTTTGTCCTCTGTTGTTCTTGTCGTTGTTATCCGGCTTCAAATAGGTATACTAACTTCTTCTCCAGGTCGGCAAGTTCGTCGTCGGCGAGCCCGAAAACACGAGCAACCAGCTAGTCCATGAGTCGCAGGTCCCCGACGGTCTGAGGTTCCCGGCGCTCTTCAGGGGCGAGGGCGTCAGAGGCCATAGGTACCATGTTTTCGATGAGCCGAGGTATTTTGAGTAATTTTCTGGGCGCGATGGAGGTCAAGGCATGGGTGGGTGTATTGCATGCGTGTGAGTGATTGGGGATATGATGGAGAGAGAGAGAGAGAGAGAGAGAGAGAGAGGGAGGGAATAAGTCTAGTATGTACATGGTAGACTTTTGTACAACATGCATGTCTTTTTGCGTTAGTTACTCCCCCCCCGCCCCCCCCCCCCCCCAAAAAAAACAAGAGTCCCATAATTCTTTGGTTTACATCAACTTTGCAAATGGATTTTTACATTTGTAATTCACCACGATTCTTGCTCTCTTGCTTTCTTCTAACCTGTAACTGTGTATATATATATATATATATACATGCACATACATACATACAGTAAACCCCCCAATACTTAGTTGATATTTCACAGCATAGAGAGAAAGCGTGACACAAAGAGAGGGAGAAAAAAAAAGAAAAACATGGCAGAACTCTTTCGTTTTCGGAAAAGTCCTTGTGGAAATAATAACGAGACAAAAAAAGAGGCCAAGTTCTGATGGATATAAGAAAAAAAGAGGGGGGGGGGGAAGTACGTGGAGTATCAGTAGTAAGCAAGTAAGTAAGTAAGTAAGTCTGTCTTTACTATCTCTTCCACTCCACTCCACTCCAATCGTGACCTTGACCTAACCTAACCCACGACCTGATTTCGCAAAGCCTAGATATATAGATACCGAACCCGCGCTACCCCCGCCTAACCGCTGCCATGAACTTTATTTTGATCTGCTCCTTCGCTTCTGCTTCTCTCTGGGCGTCTACTTTTTTTTTGCTCATGGCATAGATCATGAAATTGTCATCATCAATCATCAACCCAGACACACACTCTCTCTCTCACACACACATATATGCTTGACCTCCCCAGACGCCGGGTTTTCCCTTACTACCGCTACTGCCACGTATCGCCATTAAACGAGAAGAAGAAAAAACAAAAAGCACACAAATGTAGTCGTACAAAATCACATACTCATTTTGCCACGGCGGCGCTGAGGACCTGTGTTCTGAAGAAGCCGCCCTTTGTGCGCTCAATGACTTGCTGGTAGACTGATTGTGGGGGGTGGTTCATGACGACTGTGCCGGCTTGGTAGTCAATCTTTGCGTCTACGCGCGTGTCGCGGATGAGGTTGACGATCCACTTCTCACCCTCGTCCTGGGAGAGACCGAGACGTGTTGAGAGGTCCCTTTGGCCAGTCGTTAGTAAAAACATAATTTTGCGTGTAAGAGAAAAACAAAAAACATGGCCCACTCACTTGATGTCGATTCTCTGGTGGATCTTGCAGTAGCTCTCGGAAATGAGATGCCTGGCTGCATCCACAAACTGGTCTGCGGCGCCCAGCAAGAAGAAGTCGTTCTTAAGGATCTCCTCGGTCTCGCCCAGCTTCTTTTGCGCCTCCTCAAAGTCAAAGTCAATGTACAGGGCCTTGATGAAGTCGGTGACCGGGTCGCTGTATTCGTAGCCTTCTTGTCGCACAATCCTAATCAGGTCCTTGAGTTGCTTCTGGTACTGATTCGAGTTCCTGCCCCGGTTGCGGCCGGTAATGACGGCGGCAGCGAGGTAGCGCAGGATCCAGGGACAGCTTGTCTGGATGGTGTTGATGTATGCAGGAGAGAAGAACATGTCGGTGAGGGTTTCGCGCGAGGTTTCGTGGTTGAAGAGAGGGAAAAGCGACCAGTGGATCAACCAGGTGCGGTGCTGCAGCTGTGCAAGAGGGTTGTTGAAGAGGCGTGTGTCAATGATCTCCTTGAGCTTGTTGATCTCCTCCATGGCCGAGTCCCAGTTGACCGACAGGATCTCGCAAGCGAGCTTACCCCAGGTGGCCTCGCGCTCCTTGTCGCCGTCGGTGGTCTGCAAGGACAATGTTAGCGGGTTGGGGTGCACAGCGGCTGCGCGTGCACGAGGGGACATACCAGAACCCTGAAGCGGTAGAGAAGCTCGGCGGCATGGGGGTAGACGCCGCACGAGTACTGGAACTGGCCAAACTCGAGCAGCTGGTTGACCATTTCCATGTCGACACCGTGGCTCTCCTTGAGGTAGGCCAAGTTCTGCTGCTTGTCGCTCCGCAGGTTTGTGACGACGTTCTCGTCATCCAGCAGGCCGCTGATCTTGCTCGTGGCGTCCTCGAGCTGGTCGCGCTTCTGCAGCACTTCCTCGCGCTTCTTCTTGTACTCGTCCGACATGTCGGCGAGGCCGTGGACCTCCTGGTGCAGCTGGCCAACAAAGTCGGTCATGTTGGTGGGCTTGAGCAGCTCGAGCAGCAGCTTCTTCTGCTCGGCCGTCTGCTCGGCCTCTTCATCGCTCGAGAAGTTGAGGAGCGGGTAGATGAGGTGGCGGTCGAGATGGGGCATGAGCTTGGGGAGCAGCGAGTACTGTTCGGCGACGTTTGCGCCGGCTGCCGCAGAGTCGGCCATGGTGGGCGGTTGTCGGGCGGGTGGGTGTGTGGGTGGTTGGGGGGGCGGGCGCGAAATTCGAGATGTCGGCGGGCGGCGGTGGTGTTAGTGGGGGAGGTGGATGAAAAACGACTGTGCGCAAGCGAGGACCCCTGTACGCTACTGTAAACTTGTGGTGTTGAGCCGCAATTCACGCCCGACGCCCGCATCGCCCCCATCCAGGCCGCCTATCTCCAACGCCTTGCTGTTCGCCGTGACCGCGGGCCTTGCTGGCTTCCACTGCACCGCAATGCCTCGCCTGCAATCTCTCGCCCCGCTGCTGAGGCCATTGGCCGCTCCCCGAGTAGTTGCATCTCGCCCGCACTTCCGCTTCTCCACCGCAAGGCCATGGCACGCTGAGCGTCAGTTTCCCCAGTCTACGTACACAATTTTTTTTTTATATAGCGACTGACTCCTGGATAGAAAGTCCGCCCAACGCCTCCTCCAAGCAACCATTGTCGCCCCAAGCAGCCCAGCGCGCCGCCGACCTCGCAGCAGCAGAATCCCTCACCGAGGCCGACAGCGCGCAACCACCAGAGGACAAGCCCGTCCTGCCCTCCAAGCACCCTCGCGCCGACAACAAGCCAACAAGCCCTAAAAAGGCCAATGGCGTTGCGCCTCCACCACCCTGGGCCGCGCCAAAAGGCACAGCCAACACCACAAAAGCGCTCAAGCAAAAGGCGCCCAAGAAGCCCAAGACACCGCGCGCACCCGAAACATCTCTTCCCCCGCCAAAATACACCGTCTCAAGATCAACAAACAAAAACCTGCCCATCTACACAGACTACAAGCGTGGCGGCAACCTGCACCAGACCCTGGTGCGGAAAATCACCGGCGATGTGATGGCGCTGAGAGACGAGCTGCGCGTGTTTCTGAACAAGAAGGACGAGGATGTTATAATCAACAGTCTGACACGCCATATCGTAGTCAAGGGTCATCACGCAAACGAAATCACACAGTTTTTGGTGGCGAGGGGCTTTTAGATGCTCCGTGTTATGGTATGGAAAAGGTGTGCTGGATTGAAGCCATTCAAGAATACCCTATTCTTGTGTATTATGTGTTTATCATGTGTATAAAGAACTACATACTAGCGATGAAATGGAAAAGCAGCCCTGGGATTTATGGGCGGCTGGGGGTGACCATGTTGAAATGCAGATGAAATGTTGTTGGACTTGAATTCGAATGTAATTATGAAGGTAGATAGACTTGGAAATGGGGAGCTGGAGCGGCGAGCTGAAGCAGCACCAACACAAGGTTACTCAGGCCCCCTCCACATGCACTCTGAAGAAAATACATCGACCCTACATCATGTACGACTGTGCCGCAAACACACCATAATCCATCAAGTAATCATTCCACAAACCTGTCAACAATGCATCATACGCCCAAGGTCGAGCCACGCATTACAGCCAGCCGGACTACATCTCCGGGAATCCAGCGAGTCATCATGCAAACTCGTCACCCAACCTTTTTGCAAGAGATGTTGGTTCGTACAATGTCATCATGACCGGGGAGCCGGCGCAATCCCAGTGGGCTGCAGCATCTTGTTTTCCGGGCATTACCCAGCCCGCCCCCCAAGCTTCGACGTCGAGTTTACGTTTTAGCCTGTTCACCAGCCATGACCTACTTCCTGGTAAGGTACTGCCGATCCCCATGTGGCAAATGAGCAAAAAACAACGTCCACCTCTCACAGGGCTACGCAATACGAACTTGGCGCGGTGCTGGGGGGAGGGCCGCCGCCAACCCCGGTCCAGATCGCCTGCAAGTTATATTTCCGAATATGGTCTTGAGGTGCCGCCCCCTCCCCTCTTCTCCCCATGTTCTTGCATCGCAGCCCTCACGCAGAGGTGCTGCATACTCACGTTTTTATGCTTTTCCGGCCTCTTCCTATCTTGTTCTGCCTCCCTGTCTTTTTATTAATGTTGCTTCGGTCTTGCTTCGTGGTCGAAGGGGCGAGGCGCGTCGAGCGTCAAAGCTGCGCAAATATGTAAGGCGTCTTTGTTACATGCCGAATGCGGTAAGACGTGTTCGGATGAAGCGACGTCGTTGAACCAGATGCTCATTGTATTCTTTGGTAACGGATGAGACGGGTCTTGCGGGACCAGGTCGAAACGTATGCTACCGATAAGTAGTCGATGCGGAGCGTTTGTAGGGTCGAATTGAGAGGAAAAGATGCAAGTGCTCCCCTCGCCTGGGCACTGAGAGCGTCCAAGCTGACGCGGGAGACCACCCTAGGACGCTTTCCTCTACGCATGCCGGACTGGTATACGGGCTGACAGGTGCAGAGCATGCGCCTCTACAAAATTCTCATACGCCCAAGCCTCCGCTCGGCGACTCGGACATGGTCGACACAGAGAGTGGCGATACTGTCAGTCTTGCCGGTATCCAAGGCATTCTGGACGTTTGCACGCTTCGACTTCCGTTCAGGAGACTGCAGCCGTGTCCAGACAGACATTTCCTGTTTGGAGAGAGACACCGAAGATACCCCGTTTGTAATGTATGTTCCATCCGACTTTGATTCTCTGCCGTCGGCGACCATCTAGCTGGCTCGAATCTAGGCCAGACCTCGTTAGTTCAGACTGGTGGAGAATACAAGAGCAAGAGGCTGTGGGAAGACTCCAGATACAAGGTTTGTTTTATCACGTATGGGCTGTAGTGCGCGGATACGGTGGTTACGGGTGAGAGCCACGGCGCAGCCTCTCGCATCCTCGTCATGAGCCACATGCATTTCTCTGGCCTCAGTGGCATCGTGTCTTCCCCGATACTCGTCCTCGATGCCGCGGCTCGTCAGGATTCTCTTGGGAATTCACGGCTCGCGGCTCGTCTACGGAGGAATAGGAAGAGCAGCGTGCTAGGGGCACGAGGAAATGCGACTTCAAGATTGCGTAGATGGCAGCGCGTATGGGCCGGGAGGGGGTCGGAAACGAGGTATGGTTTGTGCAAGGACAAGCAATTGGTGGTGAAGGTAGAAAGTTTGGTTGCTCAGCTATGTAGGAGGGTTGGGCCATCGTCTGGGCCCCGTTTAGCGAAGGCGCACCACAGGCTGGGCTCGACACGGCCGTGGCAATGACGGCCGGCCGTTTTCTGCGGTTTGTGAGGCAGTCCATGTCGAGCTGGGAGACGAAGGCAATATGTGAGAAAGCAGCGTGGTGGCATCGTCCGTGCGTTGAGAAGGTAAGGAATTGGCATCTCGATACGAATCAGTCCATGTGGACTAGGAGGGCTCTAGTGGCGTGTCCCATGTTTGCCGCCAGAGAGGGAGTTGAAGCTCCGGGTGCACGCGTTCTCGCTCCAGGCGCGAAAATTGCCGTGGTGCTCGGAATAGTGGATATTTGAATCCGCAGGCGTTGGAGAGATGACGACGGAGCTTCGAGGGCTCGGATTGCTGTGACTGGCTTCGGGAATTTGGCCCGGAGCGGACTTCTTCTAGCAAGGATCACCAGCACTAAGCACATGGATGCTGGTATCAAACATGAGCCGCGCCTGACAGCAACACTGGACTTGTACATAGCCATTGCGTGAATGCACTCGGGCAGGCCTACCGTCTCGAGCCCCGACGCACATAAAGAGGCGCTGCTGCGACTGAAGTGTAATCTGCCGAACTAATGTGCCGTGTGTCCAGAGACGTGCGTCCGCGGATTCCTTTGCAACACGTCAGTGGGTAAGACATGTTGTTTTCAACGAATGACTAATATATTCAAAGCCACACTCGACCAGAATCCGCATCTCGGCTCGATAGCACCATTGGCCCAGACGAGAGAGCTGCCTGAAACTTCGCCAGTCACACTCAAGCCCCCTTGGGTGCCACTGAAAAATTACCCAGCCGCTTCTTCCAATGTCACCGCTTTGGTGATATCGCGACCGAAACGGACACAGTGCATGGCCAGCACCAAAACAAAAAATAATATCACGCGGTTGCGGTATGCATCCCGGCAACCAGCCCTTCTCCCGGCTCACGAATACTCTGGCTCGGAACATTCTCCTCGACATGTGCGGCCCCTCGGACGTCGCTGACACCGCGACAGGTACAACTCTCTTCCATCAGTAGCTCCAAATATCTACGTATGGGGTAACGTCTAGCCAGGCCTGCTCCATCGAATCCGTGCTGACCCTGCACAGTAAATATCGCTCGAGGAGTGGCTGGTGAGTGCATTCGGTGGTGCTGCAACGAAAGGCGCTTACCTCGCTGCACAGTCTTACCTGTCGAGCACGCCGTGTCAAGTGTAAGCAGTCTTTCCTAGCCTATCTGCCCATGCTAAATACAAATTCCAGGCGATGAGACCCACCCGGTATGCAAGGCCTGTAGCAAGAAAAACCGGCCGTGTCAGTGGGAAGAGCCACACACCAAGTTCAAGGACTATCGGCCGGGAGCGCCCTCGTCGACCAAGTCTGCAACCGACGGTACAGACGATGAAAACGAGGAAAGAGACAATCTCGAAAGCAACGACGTGGACGACGAAGAGAGAGATGCCGATGACGAAGATGAAGAGATGGTTGCTGCAGACGGTACCGGCGAGGGAGGCCGCAACCAGGCTACTTCACAGCGCGACATCCAGAGCAGCAGTCGGGCTGGTCAGCCATTAGATGCCCTTTCCTCCAGTCTACCTTCGCCTACGTCCCAGTTGTTTCCGCCATACTATGCTACAACTGCGATTACGAGTGGCGGTGTGTCCATGGCCATGTTACTGCAGCACGATAACCCAGACACTCAAACACATACACCCATCCAACAGACTCGCCCGATTTACTCGTCCCAGCCGGTTCCCTTGACTCATCGAGAGGCTGTGCTGGTGCACCACTTCACCGAAAACCTCGGCCGCTGGCTTGACTGCACAGATGCGACCCACCAATTCACACTTGGAGTACCGGAGAAAGTCAAACACTGTCTCGTGCTTGGCCACGCAGTCCTTGCGTTTGCTGCTCGCCACTGCAAGCAGCATGATGTCGCAGAAGCGGCGTATCAAAGCTGCATTTCTCTGCTGATCATGCGGCTGAACGACGAAAACGCAAGTCATGACGAGACTCTACTATGTGCAATTGTCATCCTGCACTTTTACGAGCAGCTGAGCCGTAAGTCTGAGCGCGCCGACTTGACATCTTCTCGCATCTAACTTTTTTCTCTAGTCCCGTCACGCGTAGGCTCAGAAGACGAGCAACAGCACTTGGCAGGTTGCTCGGCCATTATCCGCTCCTCGCAAGGATACCATTTTGTAGATCCTTCAGCGCCCACCCTGCGCGAGGCCGCCTTTTGGGTCTATGTACGGCAATGCATCCACAATGCCACCATGAACAAGCAGCTGCCCGACATTGACTTTTCATTGCAGTTGCACCCAGAGCCCAGCTCTATGCGGGATGTGCATCCACTAGCTCGCCTGAGGTTAGAAACGGCTTGGTCGAACCAGATGGCATGGAACCTCGCCCGTGTCGTGAATTACTGTTTTGACGGGAGCGAGCCTTACAGTGAGATGTCGCCCAAGATGGAGCAATGGCAAAATCTCTGGGAGCTCGTTCAGACATGGATGCGGGACAGACCAGCCGGCTTCAATGCCATTTATGAAGGCCCAGCTGGCGATCAGGGCCCATTTCCCAACATCTGGTTCACAGCCGATTGGCATGGTAAGACTCTATACTTGCTTGATTCTCTGCTGTTTCAATTGCTAACTCATCAGCTGTATCCTTCTGTTTCTACCACTTTGCATGTATCATGCTACTCCGCTACAAGCCCGGCTCAAAGCTAGCAACACACAACATGGGCAGTCTATCTGAACCAGACGTAAGAAGCTCTACTTTCCAGTCGCCAAACCACCTACTAACTAGCACAGCACCAGATCCTCAAGCATGCACGAGCCATCTGCGGCGCAGCCAAGAGCTCAAAAGAGACGGCTACATTAGCCATCATAGTACGCCACACGGTGTTTGTATGGGGCCCGCTGGTATCCGACACAAAAGAGCGCGAAGAAGTCGTCCAGATACTAGCTCAAGTCGAAAAAGACCACGTGTGGCCCACAATGTGGATCATCAACGCACTGCGCGTCGAGTGGGGAATCTCTTCCAACCCTACCGCATCCATATCCCCCATGGAGTTTTAGACACAAGAAAAAAAAGAAGAAAAAAAAGAGAAATCGAATCACGTACATATATACTATAGCGCTATTTTTATTGTGTTTTTTTTCGCGCGGAAGTATCTTACATGGACAGTAAGTAAGTAAGTGGCCGGGGGGGTTTGCGTGGATTTACTTTTACTTTACACCGGGGGG
>NW_007359937.1:1491329-1535017 GCF_000359705.1 Exserohilum turcica Et28A | reverse complement strand
GGG
The DNA here is from genome assembly GCF_000359705.1 of Exserohilum turcica Et28A. Classification (NCBI taxonomy): domain Eukaryota; kingdom Fungi; phylum Ascomycota; class Dothideomycetes; order Pleosporales; family Pleosporaceae; genus Exserohilum; species Exserohilum turcicum. The sequence goes on along the minus strand of NW_007359937.1, from coordinate 1,535,014 downwards.
GGGGGGGGCGGACATCATATCAACATCAACATCAGACTAGACGAACCAAAATAACGAGTCAACGACGATATATGAATTGTAGAGTTTTATCCAAAGAAAAAAAACACAATATTCATCTTTCTGCAATAAGCACCAGAACCATACAAGCCATGATAAACATGCCCAGCTGGAAATTTCCGTCGAACACAAATACATTTACATACTTCATGTCACAACATCACTCTCCATTTACCATTCCACACCACAAAAAAAGAATGTATGTATCTTATGATCCCCCCCCCTGAATAATCGACCCTCACCCGGCACACTCGCATGCAGCTAATACACAATATGCAAGGAACCAAGCCCCCATACAGCGACAGCAACTTGCTGCAGTAACAGAAAGTATGATCACTATAATCATCATACCTTGCACATTTTGCCACGCGGGCTTACTTACGTCCTCGGCGGGGGCGAAAAGAGGGAAAGCGTGAATTTTTTTTTATTTTTCTCTACAAGGGTGAACTGGCAGAAAAGAAGAGATAAAAAACTAATTCATAAGCATAGTATAGTATGGAAATAGTAGGGGTGTTCTTGCATGTCGTCGTATTTGGTAGTGGTGGTGTTGAGACAGAGCGTACTTGTTGAGTACTTGGGTACGTCGTCCCCCCCCCTTTTTTTTCGGGGGGGGATGGGGTAAAGTAGGGTAGGGTTGTCTTGATACTATCGCGGGTTATGGTGTGAGTGTAAGAGGGGGAGAGTAGGGAGGGCAGTTCAGGGTGCGATATGATGTGCTTCTTTCAGCTGAAGTGAAAGTATATAACTTTCTGGCTGATGATTATGATGACGATGCGAATACTTGGTCAAACACAGTGCTTCATTGCGCGTTTATTCAGACGTTGAAATTAACATTACTACTACCATACATCTACAATAACAAAACTATACAACGAATCATGGCCTCAAGGGGTTATAATAGCCGGTTCGGTAATCTTCCCCTGGACGATTTCGCGCATAATGCGCGCCTTTTGCTGCTCTTCCGCCTCACTGCTGACGTCCTGGAACACGTGGTCCATTTCCTCGAGAGTCTTTCCCGACGTCTCTGGAATAACGAAGAATGTAAAGATAAAGGCGAGAAGGCAGAAGACGGCAAAGAAGGTATACGCGCCGTAGCCAGTGTTTTGAACTAGAGGCGGTGTAATGAGGCCCTAAATCGCCAGTCAGTGATTGGTCGTTTGATAATGCGAGAGTAGTGACTTACAATGACAAAGTTGTTGAACCAGTTGGAGCATGTTGATAGTGCAACACCTTTTGCGCGTAGTGAAGAAGGAAAAATCTCCGACGGCATCGCCCATGGTACGGGACCCCATGTGGCACCAAAGCTGAACATGTAGAAGAAGAGGAAGGCAACGGCAACCCAGCCTTCAGATGAGTAGTCAGCCCACCGGCCACCGAATTTGCCTACCAAAACAGCAATGATGAGATGGCAGATGAACATGAGCCCAGCACCGCTGAGGAGCAGCGATCGACGTCCAAAGCGATCCATGGTCCACAGACTTGTCGCAACACCAACGAGCTGTGTGCAGTTGATGATACCGGAGAGGAGAAGCTGCATCTCGTAGTCTTGGCCTAAGGTTTTGAAGAGCGAGGGCGAATAGTAGATGAGCGCGTTGATGCCTGAGCTTCATTAGTCGCATTCTAGTAAGAATGTTTAAATGTACATACCAACAAATTGCTGAAAGAACATGATACCAACACCAACAACGGTACGTCTCCAGCATCCGTGTCTGAAGCAGTCGAGCCAAGACTGAACCTCGAGCTTGAATTCATTCGTGCGAGTTTTCTCTTGGAGTTTGGGATGTCTCTCTGCATTGACTTCGTGGTTGAAAGCAACTTCGGCACGGATTTCGCACCATTCCTGGAAGACACGGGCATCGTCGGTAGGGAGTTTGCGGAGCTTGCCGAGAACGTGAAGAGCCTCATCGTCACGACCTTTGCTTGCTAGCCAGCGAGGGGAGAAGGGAAGAAAGACGATACCAGCGCCTAGAATAAGACCAGGAATCATCTGGATAAGAAAAGGAAGTCGCCATGCCCACTCTCCAGCCATATAGCGAGTGCCGTATGTAGTCCAGAAGGCGACTACAATACCGAGGACGATGCTGAACTCCTGCAAAACCAGGAGAGCACCGCGGATTTCAGGCGGCGCGATCTCGGAGATGTAGAGTGGGGCGATTGTTGCAAGTCTGCATTTTTTAGATTCTGTTCGAGAAAACGGTATAAAGTGCAACTTACGCTCCGATGCCCATTCCTCCGATCAAACGCCCTACAGTGAGCATAGCATAACTCATAGCCGCTGTCTGTAAGATGCTTCCAATCGTAAAGATGATGACGACAACGACAATGGAGTATTTTCTGGATAGTTTGTCTGCAATCCATCCGGCGAATAGCGCGCCAATCAAGGCACCGAGCTCAAGCATAGCAGTCATCAAGCCCTTCCAGAACCCGGCGCCTGAAGCATCGTCCGAGACACGAGGGAAGCATCCAAGGAACTGGTCCATGACAAGAGTCACTGAAATGACGCCCTGGTCGTATCCAAAGAGAAGACCTCCAATGGTAGCGAATGCTGCGCACATGGCAACATATGGGTTGGTGAAGAGGCCGCTGAACCCTTGTGGAGAAGTTAGCCACGATCAAGGTTGTCGTGGGCTAATGTTGGTAGTAGGGTGCATACCTGAAGGCCCATACGGCTCCCTAGCTACTGGCCCATCTTTGGAGGCGTAGGAGGCTGACGTCTCTCGCTTCTCTTGTGGGACACTCTTGATGGAATCGTCTCCACCCATGGTAGTCAATGGCGTTTCTGGCGTGTGGGTATTTGGTCTGGTGAATAAGGAGGCTCGACTGAGAAGAGCAAGGGAAGGGAAACGGGCCAGCTTTATGTGCTTTGAATATCTCGCTTGAACTCGCGTTAGGTCTTCCAGGTGGATCCACAGTAGATATCTGTCAACGCTAGCGCAAGGGCTATCACTTCTGATGCGCAGACACGGGACTAATTCCAGGGCAGAGACCGATCATCTCACGTCGATGTCCAGCCAGAAGGCCGACTAGAAAATTCGGCATCCACACGCCTCTGCGAGACTTGGCGGCCACGGTCGGGGGTCTGTTGCGCGTCCAGGCTGCTGGCGTCGGTGTGTGCGTGTGTGGAGATCAGTCTGTCGATGCAACGTCGGGCGTGCGTCGTGCGTTGAGGGCCCGCTGGAAGTTTCTGTGGACCCTTGGTCCGATACTGGCCGATGTGCTCTGCTATGAATCGTGAGACTGTACCAGACATCCGATGGCCATGCTGAAATTCTTGCTTGCTTGCAGCCCGCTTGTCATTGTCCATTGAATCTTGATATCGGCAGCGTCCCACTCATCCCAAAGCGCCGCATTGTGTTCCTGGAGTCGCCATATGCTCGTTTCTGCATCTTTAGAGGCCGCAGTGATTGATACAAGCGCCCAGAAACCCCACAGAGTACATACGACGTCCCAGCGCTACCCCGGAATCCCCAGAATTAGGTTCGCATCGTTCCGCGCTGTGCATTTGTCCGGTAGGGCAGGATCATGTTCTAATTAATCGTCTTTGGGGGAAATGCAGCCGGCCAGAGTGGAGGTCGCGGCGAAAATTACTTTCTGTAGTCACGATAGGCAGGCGCTGTGGATGAAGCTAGTCCTGAACCGGTGACGAGGGCAGGTCCCGCCGTCAAGTGGGTCGTAGTGTGGGGCTCTACCATCTAGGGTAACTTGAGCCGCTTGTCTACTCCTACACAATCAACCACACAAGACGCAATTCCTTTGCCGACAGAACCTAATTCCATGGTCCCGGTATATGTTTAACCGCATAGAGCGCGATCCGATGCTGGGGACTCCACATTCTGGCTGCCACGCATCACGCCATCTTCTCCAAAGCATGGCATTCATTGCCAAGAGTGGAACTGCCATGGGCTTTCTCCACAGGCATGGCATTTGCTGATTCTCATACGCCGGCCTTGTTATGACGTCTGTTCTTGACTCGTGCTTTGAAACGTTACGTAGCATCGGATGAGACTGCCAGTAACCCTTGAACTGCCGACCGATGCGCTAAGAGAATATCCGGCTGCAGCTCATGGAGGGAATGCCATCTGTGTTATCACCTTTGTACCCACTGGCCCTCTCAGCACATATGCCCATGTCTCAGTGGTCTTACTGCTGTAGACATTTGCTGTGATAGCCTTGATTGGAGACGAATTTTTGGAATGCGGTCAATTCATTCCATTGGTGGAGCCAATTCATGTTGACTTTTCTCTTGTGAGGAGCCAGGCTCGCCCAGTATGTCTTCCATAGCCTCCATCTACTTAGCGTTTGTTTTCACACTTCTATTGCTTCTACCAGCACCTACTTGTGTTGTTGATAATAATTCTCTTCCATTTCTGGGGGCTACAAAATAGAAGCACCAGTCATGAGAAAATAGGACATGTATTACCCACGTGTATTCATCATCATTTTAGTCTGTTGTTGTTGAATACAATCAATACACAGTATCAGCAATATCTTTTAGCAAACTATGTGGTCACGTAGCCGCTTCCCAATATTTCCCGAGTGGCCATGGTGCCACCAAACCACCACATGGCTCTGCATGCCAGAAAGTCACATTGAAGGTAGAGCAAAAAGAAAGTGCATAAAAAGAATGCAATGCAAAAAGAGCAAAAAAGATGAGTGGTCGACACAGACAAGATTCGAACTTGCGAGGCCGAAGCCATTAGATGACTCAAATGTAGAATTCAAGTCTAACCCATTAACCACTCTGGCACTGTGTCTGAATTGATGGGAACAATTGTAATTAGGGCATATATATTCGTAGAGATAAATGGTGTAGCCAGCAAAAGCAAAGGAGTGGGGCACAATCCCGTCGCGCGCTTAAAGAAATTCATATCAAAGTTTGTTTCATTGGACGATTAGAGACTAGCCTTGCCACTCAGCGACCACTTCGTCTCACCGGTAACCTTGCCCTCCTGCTTCAACTTGCCCAAGATTTGCAAGACACCCCTTTCGGCGGGCTGCCAGAGGCTCTCTGGATAGTCCTTGTAAATCACCTTGACAATGTCCATGGAGCTCATGCCAGACCCGCTCTCGTCGGCCGCCAGCACATCCAAGACCTGCTTCTCGCGCTGCTTGCGGTGGGCAATGTACTCTGAGATCTTGGCTGGACCGTCTTCAATGACCGGGCCGTGACCGGGGTATGCGCGACCACCAAACTGCCTCAACATGGCGTCGAGACTCTTCATGTATGCGGCGAGATCCTCGAATACCGCCGTGCCTTGTCCGAGGACGTTGTCGGCGGTGAACATTGCGTCTTCTTCCTCCAACACAAAAGCCATGTGGTCGGTGGTATGTCCGGGACAGAAGAAGGCACGCAGCGTTGCGCCCTCGGTCTCAAACCGCTGGCCATCGCTTATCGGCAGCCAGTCGTCGTGCGGGTCCTTTTTATAAACTTTGGCGCTGGGCGCATGCTCGAGGAGATCAGGGACTCCCTGGGTATGGTCATGATGCCAGTGCGTCAATAGCACCTTGTCGATTGCAATCTTCTCCTTTGCAAGCAGCGACTTGATGGACGCTATCCATTCGGGCCTGCCCTCGCCCGTGTCGATGAGGAGTCGAGATGCGCCGCGACCAACGACATACGTATTCGTGCCTGCACTACTTAATATGAATACCACAATACAAAGCGATACACGCACCTTGCAAGGTAAACTTGAGTGTGTCAGCGCATGTCGTTTCGTCGTTATGCGACGCGGCTCACCTTGTTCGGGTTGCCACCGAGAACCCTAATCACCCGGTCACTCAACTTCTCGATTTCGGGGAGAGGTACTAGAGCTTCTACCATTTTCGAATAGAGCCTGCGCGACTTGAAAGTATTTGCTAGACCTGGCAACCGTGAGCGCAGCATTGTCTCTTGCTCCAGGTGCCCGCCTAACACCAACTTACCGAGGCTCCTCGCTTATCACCTTCCATAGTGGGGGTAAATCCAGATCTACGCCGATTTAGATACACATCGTGATTATTCGCCTCTGCAGACTTGGAAGAAGAAAAAATAAGCCAATCAAGATGGCGCCCCTGATTGAAGACGACGATATTCCGTGAGTTAGCCTTGTGGGGATAATGGAGATGTACTAAGCAATAAAGGCAGCTCTCAGGCGACGCCTTAGCCGCCCTGCAGCAGTTCTACGGCGAGCGGGATGAACGCGCAAAGCAATTCCAAGAGCTGAAAGCCAAGGCTGAAGATGACTTTGAAGGAAAGCTGTCCATGGAGGCGTTTACAGAGGACTGGAACGCGAGTCAGTTCTGGTACAGCGACGAGACGGCCACGGTCCTTGCAAAGCAGCTTCTGGATGGCGCCACAGACGAGACGAGGATAGCGGTTGTGTCTGCACCCAGCGCTTTTATACAACTGAAGAACTTAATTGTAGGTGTATTTGGGATATGGGGTAGAGAAAGGGGCCATGTTGACAAGCGACTAGAATTCAGGCGAAGTCAAGTGTCGGCCACAGATCAAATTGCTCGAATTCGACGACCGCTTTGCAGTTTTCAAAGAGTTTGTCCCGTACGACTTTGAGAAGACGTTCCAGCTGCCACCTGAGCTCAAAGGCAGCTTTGATGCTATCATCTGCGACCCACCATTCTTGAGTCAAGACTGCCAGACTAAAGGTAAGTCTCTGTGTGATCAATCCCCCAGCGCCTAGCCTTTCTAACACGATCTAGCTGCTCTGACTGTACGATGGCTGGCCAAGTCGTGGACACAAGAGTCGCTGCGTCTCATTGTCTGCACTGGAGAGCGCATGGAAAGCCTAGTTACCGAGAAGCTCTACGGAAAAGCCGGAGTCAAGACTACGGATTATGAGATTATGCACACCAAAGGACTGAGCAACGAGTTCCGGTGCTATGCCAACTTTGAGTGCGAGGCGTGGAAGTGGAATTCATTATGACATGCAGAGATACCAGAGTTTGAAATCATGGCAATTGAATATCTCAATACTAAAGTCCCAATCGCATTCTTGAACGAAGCCATATCCCTTGGCCGTGGCGTGATGCATGGCACACCAGCGCAAGGCGCGACAAAAGCTACCCCACCTTATCCGGCCAACCCCACCCCACTTCGCCCGGAAGCTCTCTCTACCCTGCGTCATCTTGGAGAACTCCCGCACCAACCGGCAAACTAACCAACCAACATCTCAATCCCCGAGTACCACAATGTCTTCCGCTTCATGCATCTTTTGCAAGATCATCAAGGGCAGGTGTCGCTTTGACTAACCGCTTACGCCATGCTAACGCGCTCATGCAGGCGAGATCCCTTCGATGAAGATCTTCGAGAGCGACAACACACTTGCATTCCTTGATATCGGGCCATTGAGCAAGGGACACTCTGTACGTCTTGGTTGATTTGCGCTTCAGACATGTGCTCAAGCATGTAATCAAGTCGGCTAATGCGCAATACACCACAGCTCATCATCCCCAAGTACCACGGCGCAAAGCTCCACGACATTCCCGACGACCAGCTGGCTGAAGTCGTGTCGGTTACAAAGCGCATTGCCGTCGCACAGAACCTCCAGGACTACAATATCTTGCAAAACAACGGCCGCATTGCGCACCAGATGGTCGACCATGTGCACTTCCATCTGATCCCGAAGCCGAATGAGCAGGAGGGCCTGGGCGTGGGATGGCCGACCAAAGAGGCAGACAAGGGAGAGCTGAGCAAGCTGTTGGAGGAGATCAAGAGTAAAATGTAGAGAGCATAGACACGGCCAATTACGAATGGAAAGATAAGAATGCGCATTTATACATTGACACCCTTGTTCTCTACTCGCCCTTGAAGACGGGTTTCCGCTTCTCTCTAAAGGCAAGAAGGGCCTCGTCCCGGTCCTTTGTCCTGACTACAAGATCGTATGCAGCGTTCTCGGCTTTCTCGCCTAGCGCGCAACCCTCGACTGCCGCCAGCGCAGCCTTGATGGCAATGGGACCACCCTCGCAAATGTTCCTCGCCAAGTTGATGGCCTCTTCCAGGACCTTCTTGCGTGCACTCCCTTCTTCTTGTATGTCTTCTGGCGTGATTTCTATCAACCGGTCGCAGAGGCCGAGGAAATAAGCTTCTGGCGCCGCGACCCTGCGCCCTGTCAAGATCATGTCTCGGGCGCGCGAAAGTCCAATTAGGGCCGGGAGGCGGTAGGTTCCTCCGGCGCCAGGCAGGATGGCAAGACGAGTTTCCGGCAGGGCGACTGTGGTGGTGGAAGCGAAGACGCGCATATGTGTCGTGAGAGCCAATTCAAGGCCGCCGCCAAACGCTGGCGCTGCCACTGCGGAAATGGTAGGTATGGGCAATTGCGAAATCGATCTAAATGTCCCCCGCAATGATGCCAAGAAGTTTGCTGTGCTGTTGCTGCTTGTTAGCAAGGGCGCTTCTTGGATCTAAGTTCGGTGTCAAACATACTCCTCTTGTGTAAATGTAGCCCTCTCTTTCAAGTCTGCGCCTGCGCAGAAGCTAGAGTCTACTTCACTGGCCAGGATCAACGCCCTGGTTGGCCCGTTGTCGCCTTCGTCATGGATGCTGTTGACTTGGTGGCTCAGCTCGGCGAGCAATTGCTTGGATATCGCATTGCGCGCGGCTGGCCGGTTCAATGACAGAATTCTTATGCTCCCGCAGTGTGGCGCCGGTACGCTTGTGACGTTGATTGCTGGGGTTTGAGCCGTCGCAAAGGTGCGGGCTTGGAGCGCGCGGTACAAGATGCGGGAGGCAGAGCGAAAGAGTGGCATTTCGAGCAACGTGCAACAACAGGGCGTGGAAAAGGTTTTGGTGTGGAGCAGGTTACTTTGAAGCTTGGGTAACCAAGACCAAAGCTATAGCTTCGGTAGCGCCCGCTTGGTGTTTGGTGACTTCATTGCCATGGACCGCGGTTAGCCGAGTTGCTGGGGTACCGACAGATTGTGCAATTCACCCCAGCGACCCACTCTAGGCAGCCTCGCGCGGCATATGCTCTGTACCTGACTTCCCCTTGCTTCCACACGATCAATTCCTCCAGCTACACTACAAAAAGTGAAGAGACAGACCACTTATCCGCCGTACAGCCATGACTTCACCCAAACACACAAAACAAGCGCATTCGCCGACTCTCGACACGCTGCCTTCAGAGCTGAGGAACCTGATAGTTTCATATCTAGCTCCGACATGCGCCCAAGACATGAAGCCAGGATGCAAGATGCACCTTCAAAACGCCAATCTGGCACATTCCTGTCTGCGAGAAAGCGCCACCGAATACCTCTTCAGGGACATGACACTGACACACGTCTTGCTGGGCGCATCGTGTAACCTGGAAATCTTCGCCGTCACGAAAGAGAATGCACATTTGCTCAAATATGTAAAGCACATTGTTGTTCAAGTACGAGACACTAGTCCTCACAAGCATCTATGAACAGACATTAACCAGCACAGGTCCCGCCTGCTATCGCATGGGAAATTGGAATAGATGGCACTCCAGACATGTATCGTATAGGTGAATATACTCACAATCGCCTATGCCGCAAGTTTGGCGTGTCATCAGTCCAAGACATGTCGGAAGAACAGGTCGAGTACTGCCGAGGATACCATGAAGCAATGGTTACGCCCTTTACCGATGAGCGGCCCTGGTATGCGCACTTCCGCAATGCCGACAGTATTTTCCCTAGGATATTCCGCCACTTTGTCAATCTCACGGCTATATCCGTTGGATGCCGTGAGAGAATTGATATGCCTCGTCCCTCGCTTACCAAGACATTTATGCTCCAGTACGGCACATCAGTCCTCGACGAGGTGCATCCGCTCTTCGTAGAAGACTCCTCGACAAGCAAGGCTTGGGCAAGTGCTAGCACCATGAGATGCGCTCCATCCAGCGTACGCAGCCTGGAGCTTACCATGGCCAGTGTGGACGACGGCCACCCTCTCGCCTCCATCAACAGCCTTCTTGGCCTCAACTACCGCCATGAACTAGGCGGCATGCAAAAACTCATGCCAAATATAACGCGGCTCAGCCTCAGCATCCACACCGTCTTGTGTCCCTACATCAAGCGAGAACTGCAAGGCGACACGCAAAGCGCACAAGCCGTATCCTCCTGGGCAACAGAACTCAACAACATGCCGTCCCTCCAGCATCTCGACCTTACGAATGTCGCGCCCAATACAACCGGCATGACTGTCTCAGACACAACAAAACCTTCCGTACTGCCCTTGCTGTTACCAACGCTGGCGCTAACCCAGCTTTCCACACTCAAACTCCACAACTTTACACTGTCCAGGACGGAGCTCCAGGACGCGCTCAACGGCACGTGGCCTGGATTACGGAAAATACGGCTTGACAATGTGCAGCTGTGGATTGAACCAACAACTACCACTCCTTCAGAGCAGCATACCGAGTGGATCGATGCATGCACCTTCGTGCTGCTGCAGCACCCTGGCGTACGCCTTGAATTGCATCGCACGGGCATGACAACAGATGCGGCACTAAGCTCGCTTCGTATACAGCAGGCGCAGTATGCAGATGACTTGAGTAGGATTCCTCGTGTTGTTTTGATACCTTAGGTCGTGCATAGGAACGATGTAAATATGTAAATCAAGATTCAGGCTAATTATATTATAACCCCCCTTCCATTTTGTTAGATCTGTAGAAGAGAAATAGTGTGTATGTAGAATACTTCGATAGCTAAGTAGTAGATATCAGTTGTACTTGGAAATAAGTACGACCTTTCCTGTCCAAATATAAAACGAGGGAAAAAAAAGCCGTGAACCCGCATTGTAAAACACCAAGTATACTGCACATTAAGCAAGTAGGTAAGTAAGTAGGTAGGTAAGTAAGCAAGTAAGTAAGCAAGTAATACCCTTCTTTTCAAGAAAATGTCCCCTGGGGAAAAAAATTTTTTAAATAAGAATTTAAGTCTAGGAATAAAAATAACGGGAACTTGTCGTTGAAAAGAAGATAAAAAGGATGATGTGGGTCTTCAATTGCCCAGTTTCAAGTCCAATACTAATTCTACTTTGTCTTTTGCTTATCGTAAACGCTATATACATACATACATGCATACATACATACACACACATACATACTTGGCGCAACGCCCACGCCCACGCCCACGCCCACGCCCACGCCGGCTCCCTCAAATGCCTTACTACAACAACATGCATGCAGAACACTCCCTCTCCTTAAAGAACTTCCAACAAGAAAAATACACATACACACGCACACACACGCACTCAGCTGAGTTAGTACATATATCTAGAAATACCACCTATCAACTTCATTCTTTGTCTCATTCTTTCTGTCTGTGTTTCTTACTAGGTTTACATGTTCATTTCACCATCTCACGCACACACACATGTTTATTAATACGTATGCATGTATATACACGCATGCGTCGCACCCATGCGTCTGTCTGTCCGTCCGCTTTCTAACAATCGCGAAAGCAACAGCCCCAACACGCATTCCTGAATTCTACTCTACTCTACTCTACTCTTCAGCCACGACTTCCCTGGCCCTGCAGACGACACAACCGCTTCCCACCGCCTTCTTGATAACATGTGCGTGTGCGACTTTAGCGCCTACGCTGCGGGACCAGCGGCCTGCGGTTTCGGATTCATCGGCGGCGGCGGCAGCGACTTGTTGCTGGACGCCTGCTGCGACGCTGGGGCTGGCGTTTGTCTTGGGGAGAAGGCAGCTGAGGTGGAAGACGTGGCCGCAGGCGAAGCCGACGAGGGTGTCGCGGGAGGGGGGTAAGGGCGTGTCGGAGTCGGTGGTGATGGCTTCTTCTTCGGCGGTGGGCAGCATGAAGGGACGGTGGCAGCCGACGCAGTGGCCTGGGGGAGCGTCGCCTTGGGGTGGGCTGGCCGGGGTAGGGTCGATGTTGGGGGTTGTGGATACAGCCGTGGAAGTCTTGTCTGCTTTGGCTGTGTATTTGGCGGCTGTCGCTGGATCCATGCCCTTTGTTTCAATGTCGATTGGACCTTTAACAGGTCGCTGCTTGGCTGGCTTCGCGGGGGCTCCATCGTGGCAAGGCACCACTTCGAACTTGACGCCTCGCTTCTGGCCAGCTCGCAGCGTGTCCATGCCTGCTGCTACTTCGCCGCGGAGGACCCGCGCGACGCCTTCAGAGATGGAGTATTGGATTTCGTATTCTCGGACCATGCGCCCAATGCCGTCGCGTAGGCCTTCGATCTCGAGGCCTTCGGGAATGCGCCGGACGAGCTTGATGGGGTCGATGGCTGTGCCGACTTCTTCGAGAAGGCCGCGGATGAAGTGCGGCTTGTCCATGGAGTACTCCAACAGATCGTTCCAGAGGTCAGGATCATCCTGTTCTTTGGCAAACGAGATGGCAAAGCTGACGTCGGAAAGCTTCTCGATGATGAGGTACAGAGCACGCTTCGTTTGACCTGTCTTTGAGAGGATATGTCTAGGTAAGTTAGTCAGCCGTCAGGATGCAATAAGGAACAACACTTACACAAGTTCTGGAATGTACTCTCTCCTCTCACACTCTGCAGTGGCCTTGCTCAGGTCGTAGCTCTGAGATTTGCGAAGGTACTCCATCAGCAGCGGTCGATCATACTCGGCAAACAGCTCGACAATAAGGTCTCCAAACTCTTCGGCGACAAGTTTGCCATCAGCTACCAAACGGTCCTCGGCCACCCGCTCTTTGGCCGTCTTAGCAGTTCGCTCGTGCATCTCCGGCTTCCAAAGTTTCCGCAGATAGAAATGCAAAAAGGGCCTGAATGATGGACTCTTTGCTTGCAGTTGGCTCTCGACATCGCTTGCTGGGATGGTACCTCGGCAGCCCTCCTCAACAAGGACGTTGATAGCTTCTGACGATGCCTCTTCCAGCTCGTCCAACTTGGTTGACGCCGACTTCATCAGTTCTTTGGAGACTCCCATCATGATGAAGCCCGGGATGTCGTCACGCACGGCTTCTACAAGGTGGAAATCCCGTATCAGAGTCATAGCCGCGTCTGCGTTTTGCAGACGGATGTAGCAGCGCAGTGCCTCTCTTTGCCGGCCACTTGCCAGGTACAGCTTCGCCAGACCGTCTTGTAGTATTCGCCAATCTCGGCCTTGTACATCGCCTTCGACAGATTCTTCAGTGACATCGCCGGCAGAGAGCTTGCTCTTGATAGCCTCAATGACACTATTAATGTCAAAGAGATCGGGATCCCAATCCTCGAGCAGATGCTTGAAGCGTATGCGGTCGTGAATGATGTAGTGCCCCAGGATTACCTCGTATACCATCGACGGCAGAGGCGGTTGTATCGGCTTCTTGGGGACATATGGAGAAATCTCGTTGAAATGATTTGTCTGTGCAAACTTCCACACCCAGTGTTCCCACCGCGCAGAAGTTCCCAACACGCGTCCAGCAACCTTGCCCGCTTGTTTCCAGTCGCCGGCGTTGACAAGCTGCTGTACCCATAAATCTCCGATTCGACGCTTCTCCTTCTCTACCGCCGAGTTCTGGTTGGCCCGCGTGGCAGACAATGTCGTCTGAGAATCGTTGTCATCGGCGAAGAATTCATGTAGGCTCCCATGCTGCTTTATCGGTGTACCGGGGTCAGAGGCATCTGAGGGTAGCTGCGCGACGGACGTAATAATCTCGGGGTGGTCCTCTAGTAGTTCCCATGCATCCTTGTAGTTTTCATGCTCCAGTTCCCATTGGAAGTGATCTGAGAGCTCTCGCTTGATGGCCAAGACACAATCGTACGGACTTTGAATGAAAACCTTTAGACCCGCACTAGCAGCATTGGGGTGTGCCTGCGGTTGGCGCCTCATAGATGTTACACTAGCAGCGTTCCCGGCGCTGGCCGACGACATGGATGGCGCTCTGGAGGGCGGCTTGTCAGAGCCGATTTGGAGGTTCATTACGCTGGCCCCCGAGCTGAATATGCGCGCTGCACTAGCACCGACATCCCATATTCCTCCGCCAATAGCTTCCAATGCGCTTCTCTGGGCCGGAGTCATTACCTTGGGGTGTGGCACGTATAGCGTGCCCAAATGGTAGTCGGCTGCTGAGAGGCTCTCGTATCTGCTGACGGTCAAAGAATCGACTTCGACCTCGTCCGACGTCGCAGCATCTATAAGTTTGAGTTCCGGGGAGAGGCCATTTGTGCGACGCTGTCTTCCTCCCCGAGGAGTTGTGTCTGGTCCAGAGACGGGGTTGTCATCATCGTCGCGCGTCCGGTATGCAAGAACAAGAAGTAAAGAAGGGGTATAGAGCGAAATGCCAGAAACAATACAGTCGTCGAAATGAATGCAGCGGATGACATCGGCGCTCCCGACCGATCTCTCCCCCGCATGGCGGCCGACACCAGCTGCTCCTCCAGGGTGCACGTGAACAATCCAAGCGGTGTCTCCCCATCCTATGATGAGTTTCTCGAAGTTCTTCTTGGGCCCTGCCTTGGTAGGCTGCGCAGATCGGTTATGCGGGAGCGTGGCATCCGCCTTGTCTGCAAGATGGTGGCCGTTCATACTCATAATAGCATCATCGTCCGACTCGAGCGACTGGTCGTCTATCCATTCTATTCGCGCCTTCCACACGCTGGCCATGTCTTGCCAAATGCGGCGGTTTGGCTTTTCAACAATGCCGATCCTCTTCCAGGCGTCCTCCGAGTCGGCGCTGTCCAGGTGCAGGTCCGTCCGCATGAGGCGGACACCATGTTCATTCGACCATGCCACGTACCTGCCAGAAAGCGACCACTTGATGGCAGTAATGGTGCCTTCTCCAGAGTGCAGGATGGTATCCCGGCCTCCGTGTCCGCCAAGACCTATTGCTCCCAGCCAGCCGTGTGCCGCCTGCGATGCCGCACTGGTGTTGGCATTGGACCGCACGCCGATTGGGCCTCCGACGGTGTGGATCAGCTCGCCAGCCAGCCCTCCAGACAGGTACGAGCGGTCGTTCTTGTAGTCGGGCGAGAGAGCGACCGCTTGCACCGGACGGCCAAAGTTGCGCAGGGTGACGTCCTTGGGGTCGACGAGCGACGACACGCAGACATGGCCGTCGATAGAAGACGAAGCAATGTAGATCTGGTTCGAGGGCGTGTTTGGCACCTGGGCTTGGCGCGGCGTGCGAGGAGAAGCGTTGCCGGCTGGCGAGTCGGTCCGGCGCGAGGATGCGGTCGTCTGGTCGGCGGACCTCAGATCCGAGGCGGAGGGCACAAAGGGCTGCGAGGCGAGGAGCGGCGACACGGAGAGGGAGGTGACTGAGGCGGCGGGATGGGCATTGTAGGTGCGCAGGATCTGGAATGCGGGAATGCTGAAGGCGTGCTGGGCGGGTTAGCACTGGCGGCGCAGAGAGCGGGGCGAGACTCACGATGTTGCCATTGTGGGTGCCGACAATCTGCGTAGACTGCTTAGCATGTGTCCGGCGGCGAGCGATACATACTCGGTGGAGGCACTGGGAGAGAGAGAGAGAGAGAGAGAGAGCATGGAGCTATGACCGTACCATCTTGTCGCCCGCGACGACAAAGGTGGCGGTCGCGTCGCCATTCCGGTAGACGGGGCCCAGGTCGCGCGTGAGGCGACTGTACTTGAGCTTGGGCTCCTCGTCCATGTCGTCGTCGTCGTCGCCGTCGCCGTCGGGCTCGACGGCCGTGTTGTTTCGCTCGTCGCTGGCTGCGGGCTGCGGACCGCCGTCGTCGTCATGATGGTCGCGCGCCGGCGTGCGCAGAGGCTCGTCGTCGGTGTTTTCCGCAGCCATGCTGGCGGCATGCGCTGCGGCAGGCGTGGCAGAGGCGTAGAAGACGCTCCGGGCGCGCGGGCGTGGTGGGCGGTGGGCGGTGATGCTCTGTAGATGCTATGATGCATATGCATGCTATGCTATGCTGGCCAAGGCGATTCCCGCGGACTTGCAGGGGCCCATGCTCTTCTCCTCCGCACCGCTCCACCCACCCACGCCCGCCCGCCCGCCAGAACCACGCCATATGTCGATGCTCCGCCTGCCCGCCCGCCCAGCGCTGGAAACTATGCCCGACACGCTGCTCCTGCGCGGCCCATGACGAGTATGCGACCCTCTGTCCTCCATGGCCTGCCACGACGCCTGGCTGTCGCTGCCGCCCGCCTGCCGCCCGCCCCTGCAAAAAGGCCGTTCTCGTCGGCCTCAGCACACTGGCGGAAAATAGACTTTGATGCTGCGCCAGCCGCCAAAGACGAGCCCCCAAAGGAGCCCCCGGAAAAGGCGAGCCGCAAGCCTGGCCGCAAGAATGCCTCCAAGACATCGTCGCTGCGCAGCGTGGCCGTCGAAGCGCAGAGGTCCAGGGCCCTGATCAAGTCGAGGGGACGGACGCGCTTCATCGACCCAGATGCCCAGACCAAGACGGTGACCGCATACTGCGCCGCCGAGACGTACGACATTGCTGCTGCCGCCCGCCTCGTCAAGGAGCAGGGCTACGAGCTCGACCCGTTCCAAACAGGCCTCTATCCCCAGGTCATCCACGTGCAGACGTCAGACCGGCCCTCCGAAGTCAAGGACTTCCAGCAGAGCGACATCTTCATCTTCCCCTCGGGCACAGTCGTCACATGGAACGTCCGCGACCGCGAGGCCCTCAAGCTCGTCAACCAAGTGCTGCCCGCCGCCGCCGAGGACTCGCACCTGCATCTCCTCGAGACCGAAGACCTCGACTACCTCGAGGACCCCAGCAAGGAAACGAGCGAAGTCGTCGGCGACACCATTGTGCTAGGCACAAAAGTCGAGACGCCCTCAGACAATGCGTCGTCACTTCAGGCCGAGGAGCCCGACCAACAGCGCCACGAGGTCGACACGGTCCTCGCCAAAATCGCCTTCTCGTCTGGCCTGGCCCGCAGCACCAAGCTCGCCGTCCTCGAAACCCTCTTGTCCGCCTACCAGCATTCCACCCGCGACATCCCCACCATGCTGGCCGCCTCCAAGCCCTTTTCGCCCCGCCGCAGCGCCCCGTTTACGCGCTCCTTCATCCTGCGCAAGACGGGCGAGTTGCTTTCGCTGCGCGCCCAGCTCAACCTCTACTCGGAGCTGACCGACTCCATGCCCGACATCTTCTGGGACTCGCGCCACGAGCTGGGGCTCGGCGAGTACTACGACCAAGTCGGCCGCGCCCTCGACGTCGGCGTCCGCATCAAGGTGCTCAACGAGAAGATTGGCTTCGCTCAGGAAATCGCAAGTGTATTGCGGGAGCAGCTGAGCGAGAAGCACGGCCTGAGGCTCGAATGGGCCATTATCGCCCTCATTGCTGTCGAGGTCGTGCTTGAGTTCTATCGCCACTGGGATGAGCGCAAGGACAGGGATGATCCCGAGAGTACAGAGGCCCTGCTGCGAAGGTACCTTGAGGAGTTGGCTCAGGAAAAGAGAGCACGGCTTACAACCGAGTAAAATCAACAATAATCTACACAAAAAAAATTTGATACCCCACTCAATCAGAGAATATACTACTTTTGAACACACTTTGCACACATACAAAAGAAATCGTCTTGATGCTACAGACCATAGAGCGATACATGAGCTCATCTATTTACAAAGCTTGCTTCTCTATTGGTCGTCAATGACGTGCAGGTACTTCTTCTCTTCCCTCTTCTCCTTCTCGCTCATCGGCGGGAGGTCGTAGTAACTCGAGCTGCGGTATCCCTTGAGGTACTCAAACGTCAAGCTCTTCAGCTCCGCCGGCTCAATCTCCAAGTCCTTGAACGTCTTGGCGTGCTTGTCCACCACTTGGTCAATGAATTCCCGCTCAACCTCGTCGGCTGAGTGGATCGGCCACCAGAGCAGTTTGTTTGCGTAGTACGCAAGGGGCTTGAGCAGCCGCTTGGGCACATTGACATGGCGACGCGGCTTCATTGTCTCCTTCTCCACAAGCTCGTTGAGCTCGGCCATTGAGTACTCGGTGGGGCCGTACAGTTCATACGTCTCGGCTGCCGTCGTGTCGTCGTGGAGCATACGCTCAAGCGCCATGCCAACGTCGATGACGTGCACGGGACGGATACGCTCCTGCAGATGGTTGGCCGTGATGATGTTCGTAGGCGAAGCAAGACGGTGGAGAAGGCGGTCCTCGTATCCAAACATGGGCGCAGGGCGGACAATGGTCGTCTCGGGGTAGATGGACCGCGCTACCTGCTCACCCCTAGCCTTGGTGCGGTAGAACTCGGATGGCGAGTTGAGTTGCGCGCTGTGCGACGAGACTTGGACGAATCGGTCAATATCGTACTTGGCAACAGCATCCACGATACGCTCAGTTCCATGGACGTGTACATCCTCCAGGCTAAAGTTCTTGGTGGGGTAATCGCGGCCAATAAGATTGTAGACAATGTCAGAGTGTCGCACGCTCTCCTCAATAGACGCCGTGTTTCGGAGATCCATTTCGATGAAGATGATCCTGCCCAGATCTCCAGTAACCTTCAAGTGACGCTTGGCCATATCCTCCCGGAAAGGCACGATGACGGTGCATCCCGAACGAGCTGTTCCCTCTGGTTAGCGCGACATGGCCCCCGAATGTTTTGGTCTCCTTTTGGCAGGCATCGTTTCGTACCCAGTCTGTTCACAAGGTATCGGCCCAAGAACCCAGTGGCTCCAAAGACGGTCGCCGTGTATCCTGCGTGTATGTGAGCAGGTCGTCTAGTATGCGGCCCCGGGTCGCAGCGCACCTCCGAGCGAGGATCGTCCACCGGAAACAGTCAGAATGGGCTTGCCAGTCCTAGCCACATGTCAGCAAGTCGCTCTGCGCGCGGGGCCGAACGGTATATCGCACCTGGTTATCCTGACATCCGAGTTGAGCTGCTGCCGGCAAACGGAGGTGGAGAAGTTGGCTACGCGCTTCATGGGCAATTGGGCCGACAGCGCCGCTGACGACCGAGCGCAGCGGAGTGGCAGCATGGTTGCGGCGTTCAATGGCTGCTGAGATGTCGGAATGAGCTTCTGGCGAAGTAGCTGGGACGAGAGGACGTCGGTGGTGCTGGGGCTTGGCGCCATGCGCTAATCGTAGCTTCCGCCGCAACGCCATTCGAGCAACGCATCCCGCCCTCACTCAAACATACACGCCGCCGCCGCTCTCGTGCTCCCAACACAACCCCCACCGCTCTTTGGACCGGCTCACCACACGTCCACACTTATACATCACTGCACATCACCTACAGCCATGGCCATGGACACAGATGCCATCCCGAACCTCTTGGGCGACGCGCGGGACGAGGCACCGGAGGAGCTGCAGGAATACTTCATCGCCTTTGAAGACTTCTGGGAGCGAAAGTTGTGGCATGAGTTGACCGACAAGCTCATCGAGTTCTTCGACCATCCCGGCAGCGCAAAACAGCGGATACCCTTCTTCGAGAACTTCATCAAGAGCTTCGCCAACAAGATCAACCAGCTCAAGCTCGTCACCTTGGGGCTGAACGCAGCATCACAGTATCAGGGTAGGTGAACCAATGCCAGCTGGTAGATTACAGGTGCTGACTTTGATAGACGACAAGGAGCGCCTCACATTCGTCAACGAGCTCGCAAAGAGCGTCAACAAGCCAGCCTCACAAGACGCCTACGTCTACGCCACAGTCGCTGCCGCCAGCATACAGCTACGGTTACGGGACGAGGAGGGTGCAAAGAAGAAGCTCGACGAGTGTGAGCAGATAATTGACCAGTTCGACTCAGTCGAGACCGTCGTCCATGCGTCATTCTACCGTGCGAGCGCCGAATACTACAAGTCGAAGCACGAGTTCGCCGCATACTACAAGAATGCCCTGCTGTTCCTCGCCTGTGTCGATCTGAACGATCTCGAACTCCGTGAGCGCCAGTCTCGCGCCTACGACCTGAGCATCGCCGCGCTGGTCTCAGACTCCATCTACAACTTTGGAGAGCTGCTACTACACCCCATCCTCGACTCCCTGGTCAACACCCCACACGCATGGCTGCGCGATCTTCTGTTCGCCTTCAACAGGGGTGACCTGATGGCGTACGACGTTCTGTCGAATAACATTACCAAGGTCCCGCTTCTCAAGGAGCACCAGACATTCCTCTACCAGAAGATCTCGCTCTCGGCCCTGACAGAGACCGTCTTCCGCCGCCCACCACACGACCGCGCCATGACGTTTTCCGAAATCTCGCAAGAGACCAAGGTTCAACCCAACGAGATTGAGCATTTGATCATGAAGGCGCTCAGCTTGGGTCTGCTCAAGGGCCAGATTGACCAGGTCGCGGAGATTGCGCGCATCAACTGGGTTCAACCCAAGGTGCTGGATATGAAGCAGATTGAGGGCATGAGGCAACGACTCAAAGAGTGGGATGCCAGCGTCAACCAGCTAGGCAACTGGATCGAGGGTGTAGGCAAAGACGTGTGGGCCGCTTAAGCGGGGATGCCCAGCTGAAATGGCCTTGAAAATAGAGGGGCAGTCTTGAGCCTGCAGAGCCAGGCTCCATACTATGTAATCATAGAGAATCGCCGTCGTAGTCTGACACGGTTGACACGGCTGACGAACGAACGGACTCATTCATGACACCAATTTTTTTTTGGATATTTTTATTTTTGACACCATATTTGTGATGTTTTGCTACATAGCTTACATGATCAGGATTTCTACTATGCAATTCGCTTTTTACTCGATTTACACACACATATATATATCCCCCGTCTCCTCATTACTTACTCCCACATACCCGTCGAAACAACAATAGCGCCAACAAGCCATGCAGGGAACCAAACGAGCCAATACACCACCTGGGTCCACATGCCCCAGACATGCCAGCCAATAGCACTCTGCACCAGGACCTGCATGAGGTCGGCACCGAGGATCTTTGTGCCCGTCTGGACGACCAAGAGGGGGTTGAGCACGGCGAGAATAAGGAGCTGCAGACCCGTGAGTCCGTTATGCGCTGTTTTGCGGACAAAGCTCAGGGGCACGCAGGCGACGCCTACGATGACGCTGAGGGAGAAATTGAGCGTGGCAAGCGCGGCGAGAACCATGCCGAGGAGGAGCAGGGAGAAGCATTGGAGGAGACATAGGGCCTGCGGCGTGAGGATCTCGGGGGCAGACCAGTACACGAGAAAGGTGACGGCGACGGGGAAGAGTGTCGTGATGTTGCAGGCCGTGATGAAGAGGCCTGGCAGGTGGTCGCTGTCCCAGTTGCTGAAGAGGTACAGCGGAATCAGACCCAAGGCGTGGGCGGCGAGGACGAGGACAAGAGGGAATAGGAGGTGGCGTTCTGTTACTTTTGTGGACTCTGCAGGGACGACTGCGAGGGAGCCGTCTTTTTGGACGATTTCGGTGGCGGGTTCAGACTTTTTGGCTGTGTCTTGTTTCTTGGCGTCCTCTTCTTTGGGCTCCTCCTTGGCTTCTTCCTTTTCAGGGCCCTTCTTCTCGGTCGGGGCTGGCTTTGCAGGTTTTCCGGCCTGTGGCTTTGTAGCGGCGGGGTTTTCAACCGTGTCTTGGATGCGTCCGCTCTTGACCCACAGTGCCATTGCGGCGATGCTGAAGTTGATGGCAATCATCATGGCCGACGGGAGGTATGTACCAATACTGACAAAGCGCCTGTCTTGCAGTAAGAGGTAGAAGAAGAAGCTCTGGTGGAAGTGCTCGAGGAGGTTGTTCAAGCTGCGGAACAGCGATTCGACAGTCTTTCCAAGCGACATCTCGTCGTGCCAGCCATTGCCAACAGTCACCAGCGTGATGGCATCAACATGGTACGGAATAAACGACGAATGAGGCCCAGTTGCGTGGCCCAGACCTTGCGAAAGCATGCCTCGAAGCATGGTCTGAAGGCGCTCCTTGTACGAGTCGCCATGGTCCCACATGCGCTGAATCACGCATCCAATGCCCAGCTGGCCAGACGCAATTTGGACTGCAGTGTTGAACAAATCAAGGTTGGGAAGCTGGCCGTTGATGCCATCATACACAATATGCAGCTTGTCGTATCGGTGGCCCCATGGACCAGCGGGATAGTCGACAGCAACCGCGCCTTGCAATGCCCCGCTCTTGATCTTCAACCCCTCGACATAGCGCGTGTCGTGTGCCTCGTGGTATGCGTCGACCCAGGCCTGTGATCCGATTGTGCTGTCGCCGGGAATGAGGAAGATGATGTCCTTGCTCCACAGACTCCAGCGCTTGAAGTAGCGCGCCAGCGTGAGAACCAATGCGACGCCGGAGTTGTTCATCTCATCCTCCATGTTGGTCCATGCTCCGATGAGCACAATGGCCTCCGTGGCGTCGGCGCGCGGTCCCTGCAGAATGGCATAGACGTTTTCGTTTGCGATTGTGCGGTTCGAGACCGTATAGTTGTAATGCTGTGTTGCGACCTTGAGGTTCTGTTCGCGGAAAATCGCCTCGAGCTTCGCAGAGCGTCTGGGGGCAGTCAGCCTCGGCGGTCCATCCATCGGGGCAAGTCAACCTACTCTGCAACGGGCCTGTCCTTCAGGGCGTGGACCTCATGGCGGTAGGCGCGAAAGACGTTGTGCTCGCTGCCGGTAAAGTACGTGTGTACCTGGCCGGGAAGAAGGGCGTTCTCCGAGATGTAGGTGCGGCGCGAGTACTCGTTCAGCGGAAGCACCAGCAGCCATCCGATGCCCACGACAATCAGGAGGGCCGAGAGGTAGGGCGGTATCTTGAGCAGGCGCTTATCTTGCCGGAGCGCCAGCAGCGATGCTTGGTCTGTTAGCAATGGGGCTCTGCCTGGTGTTGCGGGTCGCCGTGCTTACAGAGCAGGGCCATGGCGACGTCTCAATGGCGCCTCGTGTGGGAGGGGAGAGGGAGAGGGAGGGGGCAGAAAAGGTGCGTTCGTGTCCTTCGCTCTGCCCAGCATCCCACCGAGTCTGTCTGGGAAGGTGGTCCAGTCGCCGTCCAGTCGCCGTCCAGTCCCAGTCCAGTGCGCGTCCACGGCGGCGGGAGGATCGTCACTAGCGCACCGCGACCCTGTCCATGGACTTGGACTTGTCTTCTGTCTGCTCACCTTCCCGCAGTCGCCGCAGCCTTCTCCCCCACTGCGCCGCTCCGATCATGCCTGCGAGCTCGCTGCCCCAGTTCAATCCCCTGCGCATACGCTCCTATATCCTGCGCCTGCCCTTCTGCACAAAGTTGCTCGTCGCGGCCATTGTCGGCCTATGGGCTGCGGCAATTCCCTTTCCCTGGATTAGGGACGCTGGACGGTTGGAGCCGGCTAAGATGGACCTGACGCAGAGTAGGTATTCCTTTTGGTTCCGGGCATGAGGGTACTGGCCTCAGCCGCCTGTGCTGTCGTGACGGATTGCGGCACCGTCGGAAGCGTGGGACCTAGACATGAGCGCAAGGCACTTACACATCCTACGTCGGAACTACTGGGCCCTACACGGCTTGTAACACGGCGCGGGCTGTTTGCACTAGTTGGAGGCTATGCTAATCAAATGTACGCGTAGTGCACCGACTCAACCTGTTTCCCGTCTTGCACTGGAACTTCCTCCACATGATATTCAACCTCATCGCCGTCACTCCACTTGTTGAGCGCTTCGAGTCGGAATACGGGACACTGGTCACGTTGGCGCTATTCACCGGACGTAAGGAGCACCAGCAGTGGTTTGCATGAGTGGAAGCTGACCCAATGGCAGCATTCGGGACAATACCAGGAGGCATATATACGTTGTTGGAGAAATTCGTTCTGAGGAGCAACACGGCCGTCATGGGCGCGAGGTGTGTACATGGCGCCATTTGAAGGCCGTGATTCAGTACTAACACCGGGTAGCGTATGGGTATTCCTCTTACTAGCGGCCGAAGTCATGAAGACGTCCAAGACAAACCCCTCGTTCAGGTACATCAACCCCTTTCCTACATCCCTCCAATCGCTCATTGTTTGCCAGTGTCGGACCCTACAAGATTCCCACCTGGACCACCCCACTTATCCTCATCGTCTTCACCAGCATCCTCGTCCCATACGTCAGTCTGGTCGGCCATCTCTGCGGTGCAGCTCTCGGGTACCTTTGGGCAACTGGATGGATCAAGTTTCTCGTACCGCACGAGAAGATTCTGAGGTGGATTGAAACAAAACTCAACTTGCTGGGAAGGCTGCCACATTACGTTAGTGTGGATCAGAAGACATATGGACGGTACGGTGTACTGCCAACAACAAGCATCCCCCTAGGCAACAGGAGTCCAGACGGTGGGCAGCGTCTCGGGCCATGATCTACAGAGCAGGTGCCGTGGCTGAAGGTTGGCTTGTTTACCGGCGTTTTGCATCGTGTATGGAGTTCACGCTTTGGAGCGGCGTACAAGGCGTTTCTTGCAAAGGGCTGTTGTAATATACACGACGAGACTTTTGGTGCGGATATACGGGGTCCAGGTGCCATGATACAATAGTAATACTCGCAAAAGTACTTTTTCCTATCACGCCAACCCTCGACCCTCTATTCGCCTGCCTTGCTTCTGCAGGCCTCCCACTAGCTCCAGCCAACCCCTCATCTCGCAGGATATCTCTGCTGCCCCACCTACGCAACCCACACCCACCTTTTCCGTTTCCACATTCTTCAAACGCCGGTGTTTTATGAGTACGCTTACATGATATACCAAAAAATTCCGTTCCCCGTCATGAATCACCAACTCAAGCATAAGCTTGAATCGTCTCGTTGGTGTAGTTGGTTATCACGTGGGTCTCATATCTTCATATATGACTACTAGTTTCTAGTAGATATCCCAAGGCCGCCAGTTCGAGTCTGGCACGGGACAAGTGATTCTTTTTTGCACTTGCATTGGTCGTGAGAAGACCGTTTTTGTGCAATGTGCGATGCGATGCAATGCGGGTATGGACGGGCTTACTTTTTTGGCCTATGCAAAGCATGACCAACACCACACGCATGCAGTGATGATGACGATGACGATGACGATATTTACTGATATGAATTTTTCGCCGCTCCATGCGCAGAATCCAGAGGCGGAGATGCAGTCGTGAAGAAACTCGGAAATCAACCGTTGTGTGCGGAAAGATGAGGGGTGATGTTGTTGTGTCCTCGATTTCCATCTTGCTTGATTTTTTTTCCATTTTTCACTATGTCAAAATTGCGCGCGCCCGTTGCCGTAGGTCAGTATACTTAAGTATACTCCAGTCCATGTTGGGTGGTGGGGCAAACCCCAAACCCCATTTTCTCGTCTCAAAACCAGGTTTTGAGACGCGACACACTACTCAAAGGGGCAACTTTGTCTGGGGGCTGTAGATTGCGGCACTATCAGAGGGGCAGGAAAATAAAAGCCAGATTGTGAGGGGCACACATATGGCGGGGTGTGTGTGCGTGGGTGTGGGTGTGTGGACATGGAGGGGCTGGCCACCGACCGCTGCGTAGAGGGGCAAACGGGCTGGTCGGTCTGGGGAGCCTTCCCCCCCCTGTGGTTGGGAAGGAGGAGGTTTTTTTTCCGACGCCGGTGAGAGTGGAGGTGGTGAAGAACGAACACGAGTGGCGAGGGGGATGTTTTCTCGCTCGAGTTAGTTAGAGATCTTGTTCGATTCGAGGTCTGGATATCCCCCGTGTTACAATGAATGGTACTTTGGTGAACGAGGAGTTGCTTTCGAACATGGTGGCAAGCTAGCTTACTTACTTACACCCCCATGCCCTGCGCACTGATGCGGTGATCCTCATGTTTGTGGTTATCCGCCCCCTTAAATATCTACTCAAGAGAGCCATAGGGTCTTATTTTCCCTTCCTCGTCTCCGGTTTTCGAGCGTGCGAGCGTGGTAGCGCGGTGTTCCGGCTCGGTGGGAAGTGAGCGTGTAAGTGGGCGGGAAAGTCCTCTGTGGGTGGTTGATTACTGTGAAGATTCTGGATTTTCGTTTGGATTCTGGTGTAGGTTGTTTTGGGGTGTAAGGCCAGAGTTAAAGAGCATTGAGCTGGAAGGCATGGGCCCAAGTGAGATGCGAATGGAGAAGCGGTGAAGTACTTTAGGTTGTGGGAGGTGCTGAACCACCGCTATACAGATGAGAGATTGGCAAGAGGAGACTGTGGGAAGAAATATAGTGTTAGTATGTGCAGTAAGCGGATGCAAACGGTACAGTTCAAGACAGTGTTGGCTTTGGATGATAGGGTTGTCAGTCTCGCATCCATACACTGCGATGACGGTTTCCATGCGCATGGTTATAGTTCTTGCGGAACTCGGGTCCTGAGCATATTCTGGTCGCATAGG
This sequence comes from Exserohilum turcica Et28A, assembly GCF_000359705.1. Classification (NCBI taxonomy): domain Eukaryota; kingdom Fungi; phylum Ascomycota; class Dothideomycetes; order Pleosporales; family Pleosporaceae; genus Exserohilum; species Exserohilum turcicum. The sequence goes on along the minus strand of NW_007359937.1, from coordinate 1,508,885 downwards.
ATGATAGTGATAATAGATTATGATTTATTCTCAGCTCGCAGTATTTAAATCGGAAACTAGACTGCATGTGCACCAGTGGATGAATCGAACAAAACGTGACACTACAGTTTGTGGCTTATGATGGAAAATCGCGATGTTGCATGAATGATGGAAATGAAAAACTGTGGAACCTTTAAAGTCATTATTGAGTTACGGTTACCTGCTCCCAAAAACATTTCTTAGCCTAAACTGACCAGGGTCCTATGATATCAGGCACTTGTAAGAAACCACTGGTCGAATACCGTCCTTTAGTAGTTGAATACTCTTCATTCTCTATGTCTCCCAGACGAGGATCTTCTCAGAATACTATTTATTGTATTCAAGGAATGACGTTCGTCCAACTGCTGGCCACAAGTAGTCGTTATAGATGAAGCAATTTCCAGGTGCCCATCACTATCCGTACAACACCGCTTAACTATCCAAAATACGTTTCAACTACATTCCCTCCTTCCTTGGCAGACACTGTCACTACCTTGGATTAGCTGCAATGTACCTATTTTCATATGTAGCGCTGGAGGCCTGACATTTAATGACCTGGTCCAAATTACCCGCTGTTCCTGCAGAAACGAGGCCCCCAAAACATCTTGAATGGCGGTGCTCACTCGCTACCGTTCAGTTTTCTCAATGCCTAGCCTGTGCCGTGTTAGCCGTGGACATGGTTCGACTTTGTGTGTATGCCTCCTTATGCCCATCCTTAGTTACTAGCCATGTATTTATGGATTGGTTTCTCTTGGTTCCTTCCTTTCTAGCCACAAGTGCAGATACCGCATGCGCCCTGTGGCGGCGCAGCCTTGTACTTTAGATACACAGCCCATGTACTCTTTTGTATGCCACCACTTACCTTTAACTCCATTAATCGAAGCATTGATGATCGCTTTTACGATATTCACACCTCAGATACCATGAGATCCAGCACACTCTCTGTCGTTGCCCTCGGAGGACTTGTATCTGCTCAATACGATGTTGACCCAAACGATGTGAACAATGCCGTCGCCAACATCTCATCTTGCCAGAGCATCACCTGCAACATGCCCTTTGACACCATCTGCACAAAAAATTCCGAACCAGGAACGGCCTCCACTGTGGGCATCGTAGCCGACGCGATCACAGTTAGCCCAAGCGAAGCATCAATCGCAAACCTTTCGTTCACACTCGTCACAGGGATGAGTGATCCAGGTTACAAAAGTCTTGCAAGCGATCAGTACGAATTTGCCGATGCACAGCTTTTCGTGGGTCTCAGCCGCAGCCTCAAGACAGACTACTACCCAACGGGCTGCGCCTTGATGCTGCAGTACCAGGGGCAGACGTTCCCACTAGAGCAGTACCCAGGCAATGTCACGAGGACATCCGAAGCTCAGAACACGACTTCTTGCGAGGGCATCCTGCACCCCCGCTGCCAAGCGGCACTCGCCGAGATGATTCTGAGATTCCAGCCTACATCATCGCCTGATCCGGACTCTTCACACGAGGCTTCCAGCAACTGCACACAACTGACCACGTACTTGAACACGCAACTGACAAATAGCCGCGGTACGTGTGGACAAGGGTTTGGAACATGGCTTGCAAGCTCGATCAAAGTCAGCGGCGGATCTTTACCTTCACCCGTATCCTTGGACGACGCGCTCTCGAATTCCCTCGGCGGCGACGGATGCTATCCCGTATTACCTGAGGACTACCGACTCTTCAAGGTTGCAGAGACAAGACATGTTTACTATACCGATCCGCCCACCGCCGACGCAGCCTTCTACAGCAAGACCGACGCCTTCTACAGCAAGACCGACGCCGGTCTGTCGGGCTGGACTCCAGTCATTACTCTCTGGAACGACGAGGGTGGGGACTGGAATGTTAGAGAAGCCACGATCCAGTTCACGTGCTTGAGCACGCTTAAGACGAATGGCGAGAAACCGGAAAGTCCGTATGAGCATAGCAGCGATTCCGGTGCTTCGTCCATATGGAGGCGCTCTGCCTCGTATGTTTTTGCGTCATGGCTGGTGGGATTCTGGCTTGTCAAAATGATTATGAGTGGTGGGTATTGATGATCAGGGTGTTGATGATTAGGGTGTGTGCGTTATGGGAGAGACTACATAGTGTAAATTACGACTTACTTATTGTCTACATTGGAACCACTGTAGAACAAGTACGGCTAGACCAAGCACTGGTGTACTACTGTAGTTATAGTTACACTAACCGAACATGCCATATACACAACAACAACAACAACAAGAAAAGCCATTAATCGTCTTGCAAACCCGCAATGAGGGGTTAACCACCAAAACTACATGAGTAAGTACCCCGTACTTACGCGCCAAGTAGCATTGATCAGACCAATCCACCCACTCATCCACAAAACGCTCATTACCCTTATTTCCCCCATGCAGCAATGTATGAATAAGCTCAAAAGCCGCACAGTACGTATCCGACTCCATTGCCCACCTTGCTCGTACTCCTTATCAAGCAAAGACCCCCATAATCCGGCCGATCCCCATGTCCGCCAGGTTCCAGTATCTCGCTAAGTACTAGAACGGGCGCCAAGTACTTACGTACTTATATCCGACGGCATCCGGGACGTACGAAGAAGCACGGAGCTGAGTTCCGCACGAGAGATGGCAGTACAGGGCGGGGGGGGGGGGGTGTACGTGGTAATGCCGGCGCTGTGGGTACTTGGCATCGGTAATAGCGGAGTTTAGTTTACTTGGTGGACCAGAATGGTGTTGTTCTTGCTTGCCTGACCGGACTTGGGAGCTGAAAAAGGCGAGCATGTGTAATGGCAGCCTGGAGAAGGAAGGACAAAGAGAGTATATATATGTTGAGGCTGCAATACTGTGTTCAGCATTGACTGGGTATATCTATTGATATCAAGGGACATTTCTCCATTGATACTCTTGCAACACACACACACACATAATTATCTACCAATTCCATTACCACATCCACCACAATGGCCTCACCCCTCCCATACAACCGACAAAACGCACTTGCATCGAGCATCGCGGCCGACAACGCCTCCAGCATAGCCGCCAAGATAGTGCTCACAACGGGCGTAACCCAAGGCGGACTGGGCGCCACATTTGTCGAGGAAATCGCAAAGCATGGTCCCCAACTGATTATCCTTGCCGGGCGGTCCCCCGCAAAAGTACAAGCCACAGCCGACAAGATCAAAGCGGATCCCGCGAGCGCAAACGTGCAGGTGCGCGTGCTGACGCTCGATCTCGCGTCGCAGAAGCAGATCCGCGAGGCGGCCAAAGAGGTCCTGGAGTACCGGGAGGACCGCATCGATGTGCTTGTCAATTCGGCGGGGACAATGGGCGGGGAATACCGGACGACGCCCGAGGGGATCGAGCACCACTTTGGCGCCAACCACGTTGGTCATTTCCTGTTTACCAATCTCATCATGCCCAAGCTGCTTGCGGCGCCGGCACCGCGAATTGTCAATGTGTCGAGCGATGGGCATCGCATGAGCGGGGTACGTTTTGAAGATCCGAATTCCCAGGATGGCCGCGTGTACGATAAATGGGAGGCGTACGGGCAGAGCAAGACGGCGAACATCTTGTTTACGAATGCGCTGGTTGACAAGCTGGGGCACAGGGGGTTGAGGGCGTATGCTTTGCATCCGGGTCAAACCCTCGGCACGTCGCTTGCAGTGAGCTTTACCGACGAGGATATGGCGGCGTTGAGTATGCTTCCCATGGCAAGTTTCTGGTTCGGACAACTGCTAACAGAAGTGTAGAAGTCAAGGACAAGGAGATTGGGTGGACGCGTGAGTTTGATATCAAGTCGCTCGACGAATGTGCTGCTACGCACGTTGTAGCGGCTTTTGATCCGAGGCTGGATGACCACAACGGTGCTTATCTGCACGATGGAAATATAGCGCCAGAGGAGGTGCGGCCAACGGCGAAGCAGCCAGGCGACGGTGAGAAGCTGTGGAAGCTGAGCGAGAAGCTCGTTGGACAAGAGTTCGCCTACTGAGAAGAGGATTAATTTCCAGATGTATTAATGTGACTGGGTATCTTCAAGCACGCCCAAACGCCGTTCATGACTTGTTCAATGTATTCCGGTCTTCAGGCCCATTTCAAGCATCTCGTAGCCTCGTGCGCATCCTTGCACTCCAGCCCACACACTCTAACGCCACACTTTCTGCACTTGATTTGGCCCCAGTAGCCGCAGTTGTCGCAGAACTGCCTCTGCGGCGGACCACCTGCGGGAGGGGGAGCGGCATGGCTCGCGGCGTACGAAAGCGGCGGTGCAGCAAGCAAGGCTTCTAGCTCGGCAGGGTTGAGTGGCGGCGGCATGAGGTTGTCGACAGAGAGTAGCGCGTCGTCGTCTGCGTTGGTATCGTCGAGCCGCGATGGCGTTTGTGCAATGGGTGCGGGCCCTGGCGTTGCATCTATCGGAGTCGCAGGCACAGAGACAAGCATGCTCTGCTTCCTCGAGGCTTGTCTCGCGCCTGTTGCTTGAGGCGCATTTCCTCTGGCGGCCGTCGTGACGAGTCCCAGCTGTGCCTCTTCATCGTCGAGCCAATGCTTGATCTGGCGCTGGTACTGTATGATTCTCCTCGCGTTCTGCGTCTTGGGCACGCTGGGCTTTCCGGGAATCGCAATGGCCTGTTTAGGGTCGTTGTCGCGTTCGAGCTCTGCTATGCGCCGCGCTATCGCAGTCTGCTGGCGAGCCGAAAGCTCATTCTCGGCGCGTTGACCGCCTGGCGGTGCGGTGGCGGCGGCGCGCTTCTTGTTCTTGGGGTTGATGGCGACTTTGGAGGGATCATAGCCGGTATCAACCACATAGGTCCATCCTGGAGCAACCGTGGCGGCCGAGTTGGGAAGCACTTCGACGTGTGGCATGGTGGGGGTGGAGTGTAGAAGTTGATGTTGCGGGGAGTGGGAGAGGTAGGAATTATCAATCACATCTAGATTAATAAAAGAACGAAACGAACTCGCCATCTACCAGCCTGCACAGCCTGAAACCTACATGAAAAGAAACCTTGGAACGTCCTATAACTTATTTTCAACTTGAAATAGCTATATAGACCTTGTTGTGGCTGCAAAGGGGGGGGTAAAGCTGTTGTTTTCTGTCCGTGCGCTCGAGAACAACGCTGCGCACAGACATTTTAGACCGGGGTAACATTTATCCGTACCGTACTTATCTAAAAGCCTCCATACAATGCCCAAACAATGGAGCAGTGGCCCACACCCCTAACATTTATCTGTACCGTACTGATCTAAAAGCGGTGGCCCACACCCCTGGCATGCTAAGGTAATAGCGCGCCAACGTTGAGATTTGTCCGTACCTGCATGCGGGGTGCATAAGTATAAGATTCCCTCTTGGGCCTAACTCCTCTTCTGTGTCATGTGCCATCTTGGAATATCCGTCGCCATCTCTCATGATTTCTCGTGGTCTTCTACTCGCTTGGCTAGGTATGACATTACCGGGCAACGCATCAACCTATTAATCACTCGCTATTCGCCCAATACCTTTTGAATATTGCATCATGTCGCCTGAAAGAAAGCCACCCATAGTCATCCCAGCCGCAAAGTCTAGCGATGCTGCAAAATCCTCGGCCATCATCTTCATCCACGGCTTTGGCGATGATGCAGCGGGCATAGAAAATATCGCGCATCAATTCCAGTCTGCTGGAAAACTGCCGCGGATGAAATGGATCCTTCCCAATGCCCTTGAGAATCACGAGCTCGCTTCAACAGCATGGTTCTTCCCTACCTCCCTATCACCGGTCCCCTCTTCACGCCCGGAACTCGAAGAACCCCCAGACGAAGAGGGCATCATGGACTCGGTAGCCTATATTACTGCTTTGATTGATGATTTGGTTGCGCAAGGCGTGCCGGAGAAGAGAATCATTGTAGGCGGCTTCTCACAGGGTCATGCTATTGCCTTCTTGACTGGTCTTGTATCGAAATATGCAGGGAAACTAGGAGGACTGGTCGGGCTGTCTGGTTTCCTTCCATTATCGGACCGCATATCAGTGCTGAGGGAGGAGGCAGGTTTGCCCAAGGAGATGAGTGAAGAAACAGAGGTAGTCTTAGCGAGGGGAACGGGTGACAGATTGGTGCCCGCGCGGTATCATCGGCTATGCTATGAGCGGCTCTTGCAGCTTGGAATTAAAGAGGAAAACATAACGACCAGAGAGTACCAAGGCATGGGCCATTCCATGGTCGGCACAGAGCTCAGGGACTTGTGTGCGTGGCTGGAAAAGGTGGTACCTGACATCGATTGAAGCTGGGAGATGCTTGAATATGCTATGAATCTTCCTGCTCCAACTCGAAATCAAAATCTCCAAAATACACACATAGAGCCTGGCGTTGTTAGTGATTGTCCAAGACCACAAAATTGTCCTCGCATACCTTGCTAGCGCCCATCATAGCATAGTGAGCCACCTCGAGCTTCTTTCCATCGTGGCCATACCTAGCAATCTGATTGAGATCCGACGTCCTCGGCAGGTACAATACGACTTCCTTGCTGATTTTCGTAAAACTCTTGTAGAGCTTGTCGAGATTATAAGGCTCCATCTTGGTAAGGTCGAAGACATTGTCCGCCCCGTACTCTGTCCCTGTGGCCATCAGCATTGCAAACCAGCAAGCACAACAGCCTGGCAATACGAACCTCCCCAAGGCGGGCTAGCAAAGACCACGACGTTCTTCTGGCCCGCGAACCGGTTTACAGCATCGAAGCAGTCTGCATTGAGCCAGAAGATCTTGTTGCTCACGCCATAGATTTCGGCATTGTGCTTTGCGCATTTGAGCGTTTGGGCGTCCTTTTCAATCGCAAAGACGCGTTCCCAGCGCCCAGAACGCGCCAGCGCTATAGCATTACCACCTACGCCCGCAAACGCGTCGACAATAACCGTCTTCTCTTTTGGCGCCGACTCTGCAATGTGCGCGGCAATCTTATTTGCAATGGGTTCTGGAGTCACGCCAAACCACGCGTCCTCGGTCATCCACACACCCTGGTCATATTTCTCCCAGATCTTGAAGCGCTGGAACCAGTATCTGCCAGGTGATTAATAAGGATTTGCGAGGGTTAAAACATGTTGAAATGTGGGTTTCAGAGGGAGCAAAAAAAAAAAAACGTCTCTTCCATACTTCTTCAGGTGTTCTGGGAATTCGTCGACACAGGACCAATGGTCCACGCCATTTTCATCCGGAGTTCCGCTCATCGTTATGCCTACTTTGAACTCGCCTGAGCAACCTTGAAATATACAGCAGTAAACCGTGACTTGGAATTCGAGGATGTGATGGGACATTGAGCCAAGTACGACAGTAGTGCCATGGTAAGAGCCAGGCAGTCGTGAGCCGCCATGCCGCATCGAGACTAGCCCAGCAGCCAGCACGATTCCCTTGCTCCGAGTCAAGCCACATGTTATATCGAACAACACACTCTTTCTCCAACACCGCATCCCACGCCCCCATCGCCGTCCCCAAAAGACCAGGTCAAGCAACCACCACCACCCGCATTCGAACATGTCCATGTTCGGCGCCCTCAACCGCTTTATATCGCGGCTCGACGCCGCGCCTCTCAACGACAACCACAATCACCACCAGTCGTCGACCAACGGCGCATACGGCTTCCAGGTGCTGCGCAACAGCAACGCGGAAATCCCGCTCGAGCCCTGGTTTGACTACATCATTGGCATCAACGGCCGCACGATTGTGAGTTATTTTTTGTGTTTACTTTGTTTTGTTTTGAGAGCGCCGTTTGCGGGGAGGGGGGGGGAGAGCGCAACACGTAGGCCAAAGACTGAAATGAGAATGTGCGGGTAAAGGGGCGAGGGGGGGGAAAAAAGGAAGGCCAGGCAAAAAAAAACCACAAAAAAAAGAGCAAGGGACAAGCATGGAAGGGAAGCGATATCGACATGGGAATCATGACGTCTACGGGCCGGAAGCAAAAAGCTTTGTTTGAAAGAGATAAAGATATGCTAATTCTAACTTTCTAACCACTGGACAGGACAACCCTGATTCGGGTCTGTTTGCGGCCGAAGTGCGGAATTGCGCTGGATCCACGATTAGCCTGGGTATCTTCAGTGCAAAGGTGAGTTGAGTCGTTTGTCTCGTCTCGTCTCGTCTCGTCTTGTCTCCTGTCTATGCCCCCCTCCCCCGTTCAATTGCATCGCTGGTCGATCGGATTTCCTTCACCAGGGGCTTCACATACGTCATGCTATTTCCGCACGCCCTTTTTTTTCGAGTTCATGCATGACGGTTGGGCAACAACCCGAAAGTTAAAAAAAAAAGAAAAGAAGCATCAACCATTCACACTTGAATTAAAATTTCATTTCATGATTTAAGTTGCAAAGAAGCTGACTTTGGGTTGTTTCAGGGCCAGAAGATACGCGAAGTCTATGTGGAGATTCCAGCCGATCAAGGCGCGCTAGGAATCGCCTTGCAGTGGTCGCCGCTCTCTGTTTCAGAAGATGTCTGGCACATTTTGGATGTAGCTCCCAATTCGCCTGCGGATGCCGCAGGACTTCTGCCTTACGGTGACTATTTGATTGGCAGCCCCGAAGGACTTGTGCGCGGCGAGTCTGGGCTGGGGGAGCTCGTCGACGACTTTCTCAATAGGCCGTTGAGACTCTATGTGTACAACCACGAGTACAACGTCACCCGGCCCGTGACGATTACGCCGACGCGCAGCTGGGGTGGCGAAGGAGCACTAGGTTGTGTGCTTGGGTTTGGAGCGCTGCACCGCATTCCACCTAGCTTGGACGAGCCGCCGCCAGCACCTGGAGAGACATTGTTCTCGGCGGGGGATGCTAGCGGGACTACGTCGTTTGACGAGAAACGACCGTTGGTATCCTCGATGGAAGGACCTGGTCAAGCCGGGGCACCAGCCGAGCTCTTTGTGCCAGCCAACATGGCATTGCCGGCCAAGTCGCCTCCTCCTCCGGGCACAGCACCACCGAGGAAGAAGGGCAGAGCGGCGCATCACGTAGGCAGCCCAGCCAGCGGGGGCGGGGGCGGGGGCGTGCTCGACGACTACTTCAAAGAAGGCGAGCAGAAGAGCCTAGAGCAGGACTATGCGCCCAAAAGAGGCAGCGGTGTGCCTCCTCCGCCCAAAACCGGTGGCCCGCCCAGAGGGCCGCCCAAAAGTGGCGGTGCAAGCAGATCAGGCACGCCCTTGCAAAGCGGCGGTGAAGCTGACACGGATGCTTCTGGAGGTGTAGGGCATGCAGAAACGGCTTGAGTAAACTACTAGGTACATGAAAATGTTAGCACATGACGAGTCGAGCAAGTCGTCGATGCAAAGATGCAAACGTACCTTTTTACGTAACCATTTCGGTCTCTCTCCAGCTTTCCCATACACACTCTCTGTCTCTTTCTCATACATACACACACACTCTCTCTCTCTGTGTGTGTGTATCTGTCTCACTGTCTCTCAGCACATAACTATGTGCATCTACTCATCAGCCTCGAAATCTAGTTCCTCGCGAAACCGACTGGTGCGCCTCTGCTTCTTGTCGTCGAAGCTGACATTGCTCCCGTGACTGGCCTGAGTCATGAAGGAGTCGAGTCGGTCCTGGCCCGCGGGTCGCGCAGCCGACGCCGACGACACGGACGCCGATCGAAGCGCGCTAGAAGCTGCACTGACGCTGCTTCTGCTGCCAGTACCGCTACTGCTACTGCTGCTGCTGCTGCTGCTTTCCTTGCGGCCTGTCACGCGCTCAAATGATGACGGCGACACGGGCGAGCCTTCGGGCGTCGAGTCTGGTGTTGACGAGGCCGAGAGCGACGTCTTGAGTCTGGTGGTGAGACTGCGGAAGATGGGCATGTTGGATGATTGTTGTTGTTGTCGTTTAGTCGTAGTTTGAACACTATGGCTGGAGTGAATCCGTAGTTTGCCGAGTTTCCAGGAGAACCGAAAAAAAGGTGTAGATTATACTAATTCGCGGGGAAATAGTATGTAGTAGCCGTTTCTTTTTCTTGATTTTTCAATTTCCTTTTTTCCCTTGGTGAAATAGTTGGGTTGATTGGCTGGCTCGTTGGTCCGCTCGTTCGCTTCTCACGTCGTCGGTAACCCGCAGTAATAGCAATATACGCGTTCCCCTCTACCCGTGTTCATGTATCTGCAACCCGCCACACGAAAAAGCAAAAGAAACCACAACCGCCAATATCTATGCGGGATTTGGAGGCGCAGGCTTTTTTGGACTGAGCGTGTTTCAAGTGGGTCCCAAAGAAGGGGGGGCGTGGGTGTGAGTGTGTGTGGGGGCAGATTGAACGGAACAGCAAAGATGAAGGCCGACCGACACAGCGTTTGTGACAGATTTGAAATTTTGCTCCGGGGGAGGCGAGGGAGGGAAGGCCGGGGATGCCACCAATTATATGCGTCCTCCTCTCTCTGTATGTGTCTCTCTTATTCTCGGCGAGCCTCTCTACTCCGTCTCTCTATCTCTTGCTGTTTTTTTTCCCTCGCTTACACGGGATATTCTGGAGGCGTATATGCGTGATAACCCGAGTCTTACGGGCCGTGCAGGGTGGGAGATAAAAATAGACGTGGGAACAACGGGACAGAGTTGTGCAGATGGGGCCAACGGAGCGGGTTGCTTTGCTTATATCCTGGTTGCTGCTGAGAAAGCGGAAAGGTACGTATGTGCCTATGTGACTATGTACGGATATATCTGTAAAAAAGGCGCGCGTGTGGTAGATACGGTAAGTACAGGGGTGGGTAGGTGGTGGTCGCGGTCGCGGTCGCGGTCGGGAGCGGTTGAGTTTTGGCATGGGGAAAATCCCTTTTTTTTTGGGGGGGGGGGCTTCAAACTAAACTAACCCACCTTACTACCTATCACCACGACTACCGACGACTAACTACTGCACGTGTTTATTGACAGGTGCAGTGTGTGTGTGAGTGAGAGAGAGAGAGAGAGAGAGTGCGTGTGTGTGTGTAAGTGTCCCCGGGACTTTGCGCGCGACTTGCGGCCGGCGCCTTTTTCTCTTTGGCTCGTCTCGATGGCATATGCGCATGAATGGGTGCCAGCCTGCGTTACTCGCTGCGGAAATAGTCTAAAGTGGCGCCGCCGCCGCCCCCCTGCCGCAGGGACCCGCTACAGCCGTGGATTGCCAGCCATATGCATGTCCATGTATGTGGGTGTGGACATGTGTATCTCTTTGGAGGGCTCGACGCTTGAACGTGGCCCCTCCCCCCTGACGTACGCCCCAAATTAGGCATGTGTTCTTGTGCTTTGGACAGAGAGAGGAGGGGGGGGAGGCGGGTGTTTGCTGGTGGGGGGGATTATGCCAAAGTATTTAGTTTATTCGTGTGCCATGCTTCGCTCCCCTCACACACACATACGTACATATAACCCCCCTCCCCCCACCCCTTTCCTAACGTACAAACTGCTTTCTTTTCTTTCCACGCCTTCTTATCACCTCTCACCACCTCCGCTCTCCCCCGCGTGGATGGTTGTCTAGGCCTAGACCCTATGTAAGATGGTGGAGGTGGCGGCAGCAGCAGGCCCCCCCGCCCAATCAAGGAGCCGTGTCAGTCCGTCTGTGTGCTCTGTATATGGTTCAAAAAAAAATTAAATCATTATTATGAGCGTGTACTTAGGATTCTTCCATTCTCGGTGCCGGTGCTAGGGTTCCCTCCACAAAAAAAAATTAAATAAAGAAGAAGGGCCAGACCCAGACCCAGACCCAGACCCTGCACGCTAAATCCTTACTCTCACTCTGTTCCTGAACCGGCAAAAAAAAAAAAGGTCTTGCGCAACCTCGGGGGACCACGGCGGCGACGGGCGGGCGGGCGTCGGGCGGCGGCACAAGACACAGGCGCACACAGGAGGTCACATGGCTGCTGCTTCTCCGCATTATGCTTTAAACCCCGTTCTAACCGCGTGAACAAGTTGTGTCGCGGACTCGGGGAGGGGCCGTGGCGTCTGCGGTGGCTTGCATGAGCGTGTGAGGGTGTGAGCATGTGAGCTTTGAGCGTAAGTACAAGCGTGAGCCGATGCCGAGAGCGAGTAGAGAAGCAGAAACACACGAGTCACATGTTTTTTTGGCTTTTGGCTTTTGTCAAGCAAGAAATGAATCGGGGGAGCTGCACACCCCTTGGTCGTACATGGATAGTGTAGAAAATACTCGAGAGCGTAGCTGTCTGTACCCGGAGACGCTGCGCTTTCTGCCCGAACGGCCGCGCTATCCTCGTCAAGTGTAGCGATTGGCTGGCGCTGACGCTGGGCACTGGAGGCATTTGGCGCAGGGTCTATTGTCCCCTACTACGTACTTACTATACTTACACCTGCACCAGGGCCTTGGCCTTGGTATTGGCATTAGCATTAGCATTAGCAGCCGAGGCGAGATACAGATGGAGCAAGAGAGTGAGAGAACAAAGGCATCTAGCTTCTCATCCATCTGTGGCCAAACAAGACACCGTCTCCATGTCTCCCCCTCCTCTTCGCAACCACGACCACTTTTCACCGCCATATCTATGTGGCTTTACCAGCCTCCCCCCCCCCATCTTATACTTGCAGCTGTGATTGGAGCGGAGGCATGTTGAAGCGAGAGCAGCGAGAGAGAGAGAGAGAGAAAGAGAGGGGTCCAAGTTGTGAGGGGTGAGCTGCAACACCATGTTTGAACAAAGCAGGAAACATAGACGAGCGCCCACACGGACGAGGAAGACAAAAGTAGCGTCATGCGGCAACCCGAGACACGAACAACGCCAGCGCCAGCGCCAACGCCACAAATGAGGTGTGCTGTGTGAAGCGAGCCAACCAACCAGTCCACTTCTGTCTTTTCTTTTCTTTTTTCTCTCTTCTTTTTGATCGTCCTTTGATACTAATACCGCTACCGCTACGTGTACTCTCCAGCCAGCGCCAGTCAAGTTATCTGGGGTAAGCCAGCCCTCGTCCTCGCCCTCATGCTGATGCTGATGCTGATACCGGTGCTAATGCTAGTGCTAGTGCGGGCTTAACTCTCGCCCAAGTACGAGTACATACGCATATGTCCAAGTGCAGCTCTGAGTGAGTGATTGATGATTGGACAAAGAATATCCTCGCTTTGTTCCCCCAATCAATCCCTTGATCCGCTCTGTCCCGGCGTTTGCAAAGCCGAACCCCCCCCCAAAAGGAACAAGGAACAAAAAGTGCAGCAGTCGGGTCGAGTCGAGTCGGCCAGTCTTGCAAGCTACCAAGTCCGAGTTTGAATTCGAGTGCTTTGGCATTGGCCTTGTTATTTACATACGTACATACGATTAACAATTATTATCGGCGACTTGGACTGGGGGGGGGGGACTAGGTACAGTAAGCCCACTCGTTCATTCATCACACATGCACATGCACATGCACATGCAGCCTGGTCGGTCGGTTGGCTGGTCTCCACTTGGGGGGGGGGAGGGTCCTCCTGGGGTCCATCTCGCCCTGCAACTACTAAATGCCAAGTCAAGACCGCGTCGTCCATCTGCCAAAATAGACATGTGTGCATATTTTTTTTTGCTGACGGCCTATTTTGTTGGTTGTTTTTTCTCAGCACGCCCTACTGAATCAACTAACCAGCCAATCAACCTGGTACATTACTCTCCCACCAACGTACATAGCCGCGGCAACACAGTTTCTCTCTCTTGCTCTCTCGCCCGCTCTGCATTTCTGTCTCCGCGTCTCTCTCTCTCTCTCTCTCTCTCTCTCTCCCGCTCATGCTCATGCTCATGCCGCCCGCCATCAGACAAGCCCGCCACCGACCAGTCTCGCCCCATGTTTTACATGTACGTACATAGTTGGAGCTATTATTAAGCCCCGCCGCCCCCACCAACCGCCAACAGCAAACGTCTGACGTAACCTGTTGTGTGACACCAGACACGGCCACAACTAGCTCCAAACCAAACCATACTTAGTTTCCAAAGTCAACCGCATCTTTGAACTGCCGAGTCGAGAGGGGGGGGCGCCGCAAAACAACAACAACAAACACCGTTTGTGACAAGTTTCCTCATACTGACGTATGCCATGCCATGCCATGCTCCCGTCAACCAAAAAAAAAGAAACGTGCAAACCAACTCACACGCATGCACATGCACATGCCAACCATCCATGTCACTGCAAGCGAACACAATAATCATCCATCAACATGTGCAAATGCTGCACCCAACTTTGCATTTTATTCCTGCACCCTTTTGTTTTTACCAATGCCCACATGTCGTCACTACGACCACGCCTCCATGCTGCTTGCACTTGTGAGCCATGCAACCTTGTCAACCCAAGTGTAATAGTAAACGCCCTTGCTTCCCTTTGTGCTAACGATGCTGGGAAACGTGCCGGGACTAGGCCCAAAAAAAACTATGGAGAACGCCAAAACCAAACGACAAATTGGAAAATCGCCAAAATATATATATAAGAAAAAAGCTACGTAATACTCATCTTATGTCCAGCTGGAACGGCTTGAACTTGGCCCCGATCGTGTTGCATCGTGGACACGTCGGAGCACGCCCGCGACTGTGCTCACTGACCAGTACGTCGACGCACTCCTGGCACAGCCCACAGATGCACTCGGAGCATGCATAGCTGTCGCGCAATATCGACAGCTTCCGGCACGCAGCGCAATAAATTTGCACAGGGAATAGCGAGTTGGGCGAAGAGTCAGACAGTCCTTGCGACGGCAGGTGAAAATTCTGCCCAGACATGGCTGATTCAATCGAAGACTCGACAGAAGGAAACGGCTGCAGGTCCGACATTTCCGGCGGTGGAGGCGTCAAAGCATTGTTCAAGGGGGATGCCGTGTATGACTGCAGTTGTGAAGCAAAGTGAAAGGGCGGCATAGACGTGCGACTGTTCATCATGTGGGGGGAATGGTTGGGCGATTGTGGCATCTGTCGGCATTAGAAGGGAACACGCCCAACGCTGCCGCACTTACTGGTGTCAAGTCTCGGCTGTCTTCTTCAGTTGCTGAAGCAGCCGCATCAATCAAGTCCTCCCACCTCTTACCCATAATGGCAGCCGCTGTTGCAGGCTCAGCCGAGTATGCCTTCCGGTCATAGCTCATCCTCCGGTGGTATTCCTTTGATTTCTGCCGCTCATGTTTCGCTCTACGCGTACTTTGCCCTACCGACGGTTTTCGCGGTCGGTTGGGCTTGAGAGAGTGCGACCCCGGAGGCAGCGTCGACGAGCGCCCCGGAGGCGAGCGCGCGAGCGACGACGGAAGTAGCTCTTGCTGTATCGAGCCCGAAGTATAGTATGGTTCTTCGCTATTGATTTGCTGGTCTACGGGCGTTGGAGCAAAGCGCGCGCGGGGCCTGAAGCTCTTGGTGTCGGCGTCTGATGCCGCATCCTGTTCACAGCAGTCGTTAGCCTCGCCATATGCAGGGCATCCCGCAGCGCGCCTTCTTACCGGATCAGAGTCCCAGTCGTACTCGGCACGATGGTTGTGTAACGACGCCAGGGCTGCTGCAGCCGTCGCGGCGGGCAAGAGTGACGGTCGGCGCCCTTCGTCGGGGCCGCGAACCGGATTGGCGCCGAATTCGGGCTCAAACAAGGAATTGCGTTCATTACTGCCATAGTCGTATGTTTGGGGTGGTGCTGAAGCAGTCGTGGGAGGGGGCGGTGCTCGGTCTTGCGGTGCTGTGTTGACCATCAACATGAAACTCTCCTACAAACAGGACAAGTCAGCACATGCTAGAGCTAGTTTTCTGACTAGCCGTACCTCTGTTGCTGGCAGCTTGGATATGTAATGCTCGGGGTGAGCTCGTCGAATGTGCTCCTGCATGGACCGGAAGCGCTTCTCCTGCACATGGTGTGTTAGCCGGCACCTCTGGCTGGGGGGAGCTAGGGAGCTAGCTACGGCGCTGAGAAGCTATCGTGGAGACTTACGCCGGTGCAGCGCTTCCGGCAAGCTGAGCCGTCATGGTTGCGCAGCGGGCAGACGACGACGTTGTTCTCGTCACTGACGGAGAAGGAGCTGGTGAGCGGTGCTGCGCGCGAAGGAGGCATGGCTGGCTGTAAGCATTAACTGCAGAAGCTCGTCGGCGAAGCAAAAAAAAATGCGCAGGGAGCTCGGCGGCGCGAGCACCAAGCTGTATCAGAGGGCCGCGCAGCTCCAGCCGGCGACAGCGATTACAGCCAGGGCGTGTCGAGTGTCTCTGCGCCCGTCGAGAGAGCTCCGGGGCTGGTGTTGGTGCTGCTACTGTGGATAGAGGTCAGTAACCGGATGCGGGGCAGCTATGGTAAAAAGAGCCGCGGGGCTGGATGGAAGAGACCAGGTAAAAAGGCTTTGGGCGGGAATGGTGGGTGAGCCATGCACAGGCGGCGCGGGCGAGGAATCAATGGTCATGGGCTGGTGCTGCTACAGCTGCTTCTGGTGTTGCAGAGGCAGAGAGAGAGCTGTGTCGCCACGACAAGCTCGACCAAGTGAGCAATCAGACAGCAGAAGCAGGCCGGGATCGTGCCTGAGACGAAAGAACCGGATAGCTTGGAGAGCTTTGTGCTGCCCAATGACCTACTGCGTCCATACAATGGTGCGCGCTCCAATCAGAGGGCGCTGGCCATGCGGGCGACTCATCGTCGGCAGAAGCTTTCGCAGGAGCTGCTCGAGTCCCGTGCACGGGGGGAGGGGGGGGGGCATAGCTTCAAGCTGGCAGCTGGCAGCTCGCTCGTCCAAGCCGTGAGCCCGGCCAATGCCAGGCGCTGCATATTCGTCTTCCAGCACCACGTCGGCTATCGCGCCACTGGCTGGCGAAGAATTTGCTGCTGCGACGCCGAGCTAGCTGCAGTATCGGCCGGCAAGGCTGGGTGCAGCTGGTCGCATGCCCCAAGGCGAATTCCGGCGCGGGCTGGCTGATCGGGCAGGGAGAAGGAAAAAAACGGGAGAAAAAAAAACACGACCATCGGAGAAAAAAGGTGAATAGGTGTAGTCGTGGTCTTGCTTTCACATGGACAGCCGGAGGGGGTGAGGCTTTGGAGAGCGGGCGGCAATGGCAGTGGTTCTCTGCTGCGTCTTACTACACTGGCACTACTACTGCTATTATTACTTCGCTTCTCAATCGGGCAGGCACGCCTCGTGTGCACCTGCTGCGTTTCCAGTCGAATGGCGCGCCTCGCCTGCAGCTACCATGGTCGCGTGCACCTGCCACGCTGCTCGCTGCCTGTGCTGGGCGCCGCCCTCATGTCTTCTACCGCAGCGGAACCGTGGGACGCTCTGCCTTCACCGCCCCGAACTGGCCTTGTCCCACCATGTCGCTTTCAGTCCAGTCTTTGAACGGCGACACATGCTTCCTACTCACATTCGACCCACCGGCAGCCCCACTGACGTCGCCGGGGCTCTTTCCCGGCTCTTTTACGATTCTAGTTGACCGTACGTTAACCATGTGAGCTTCGCAAGTCGGCCAGACTGGGTCGTGGCAGCATGTGATGCATCGACAGAGGGTTGCTAACACTTCCGGTCACGGGCAGCCTGGCTTAGCGGACCCTCGATCATCCTCAACTCGGTCTTCTCCCACTCTGAGCAAAAGTCGAAGCCGTGCATCGCCAGTCTGCGCGAGCTTGACCGCGAGCCCGACCTCGTGCTTGTATCGCAAGACAAGCCCGACCATTGCCATGAAGCG
>NW_007359937.1:1461732-1490508 GCF_000359705.1 Exserohilum turcica Et28A | reverse complement strand
ACGCGCAACAGAGACAGGCCGCGCGCGCTCGCACTCGGGGTCGTGCGGACGAAGATAGGACCAGGAGATTGGGGGCGTGGGGCGTGCAGCGGCGTGCATATGTATGTGCGTGGATACATGGGCGGAGAGCGGGCGTAGCCAGGGTGACGGTGATTGGCGACCCAAGGCCCCAAAGCGGCGCAGACGGGGCCAGGGCGAGATGCGGCTCGCGCGTATTATAATTACCCGCCCCTCGGCGCGGCGGGCGTGGGCGTGGGCGTGGATGCGAATGTGAATGCATGGCTGGAGAAGATCGAGCGACGGATGGACGGAACGAGGCATTCATGCAACAACCGCCTCTCCGACAAAAAAAAATGGAGGCTGCCTCTCCTGACGGCGGGCGCACGTGCGAGGCGTCGATAGTGGGAGGGGGGGGGGACAGCGAGGGCGCGGCGGGCGATTGGCGGGCCCCTGGCTGATTATAGTCGTGGTCGGCTGTAAGTGCTAGTAATGCCAATACCGGACATGGTGGCGGCAGCGGTAGCGGTAGACGAGTGCGAGTGCCACACATGACGCCGCATCCGGCCTTCTGGAACGGGTGGTGTGGCTGTGGCTGAGCCAGCGCCGGCGGCTGTGAAGGGCATGCAGGCGCGCAATCTCCCCGTACGACCTGGCGAATACTTGGGCGTGTCGACTACCGAGCGCGCTGACGTCGCGCCCACGGCAGGGCCCATGGCCATGCGAGGATGCGAGGATGCGCATCCAGCACTGCTGGCCAGCCAAAAAAGAAAGCCAGGCGGCCGTCATGGACGCGCGCAGTGCATCAGGACAGGCTTCCTGGCAGTGCGCAGGGCCAGGGTACAAGACTTGTTTGCATGCAATAAGGCACTGTCCACGCGCCAAGCCTAGCGCAAGACGGAAGTCGGGTCATGGCCAGCGAGGGCGAGCGGCCAGCTGCGCGACAGTGAGAGCGCTGACGCCCGCCGCCCCAGACACTCTCACGCACTGCGCTGCCACCAGCCATTCTGCTGCACACACACACACACACACACACACACACACACCACACACCACGCACACCCGCCCTCCCCTCCCCCCCCCACACATACACCACCCATACACACTCATCGGTGCACGCCACACATATACACACACACACATACACGCCCATTCTTGCTGCACCCCCCTCCTCCTCCCTCCCTCCTCCCGCCTCTGCCAGCTCGGTTCCGCTGCTCTCCCTGCGACGGCCGCTGCCCTGGTACGCTACATACGCAATCTCCCCAGCCAGAACTCCTCCCAACCACCACCACCACCACCACCACCACGCCAGCCCGCCGTCCTGGACAAGGCCACATCGGCACCGCGCACGCTGGCTTCTCACGCTCCGTCAACCTCTCCGACGCAGCGCTCGGCGAAGGCTGCCTCTTTGATGAGCGTCACCATCCATGAGTCGCAGATGATGCTCGCATATGCCTCGGACCCCAGCGACCGATCCTCCTTTGCACATGCCCTCACCACCTCGGACAGGTCACCGCCCCCCAAAGACGCCCGCGACCCGCTGCCCAATGGCACCCCGCCGGCCATGAACGGCAAGCTCACCAATGGCCTGCATCCCGCCCCGGCGCTGCCAAACGGCCGTCCGACCAAGCCGGCTCCCATGGACATGCGCCTCGAGCACCAAGACGCCCACCCCGACAGCCACGCCAAGTCGCCCGACACGCAGCGAATGTCGAGCGAGCGCCCCAGCAGAGACGACGGCTACTTTGCCTCGGTGCACAGCACAAAGACCAAGGACCGCTTCTACGGCAGCACAACCCACGTCGAAATGGGCCACCTCGACGCCGTCGACGGCACAAAGGAGGCAAGCAAAGACTTCCACGTCTCCCACGCTCCCACGTCGTCAACGTCGTTGCCCCCGTCCCACCCCGACGACGGCGGCGCGTCCAACCTGCGAGTCCCAACGAACCAAGCCCACCGCGCCTCGTCGCCAGCCGCCTTGACCCAAACCGCCGCCCCCGGCCCTTCACAGCACCCCTACCGTCTGCAGCAGCGCCACACACTCGAGGTGCCCAAGGCGCAAACATCGCGCCCGCGCGACTCGCAGAACAACACCGACGACGTCGTCAGCGCAAGCGGCCGCTTCTCGCCCAACACACCACACCGACGGAGGGGCTCCATGTCGCTCGTGCGCAGGACCACACGCTCCATCAACTCGGACATGCCGCCCGAGGAGGTGCCCCAGGACGAAGAGGCGGCGCGCTGGGCCGAGCACATCCGCCAGAAGCGGGCCAGCAAGCGGAAGCGCAAAGAGGACGAGGACGAGGATCGCGTCGTCGTGGGAACAAAGGTCGACCAGAACCATGTCAATTGGGTCACGGCCTACAACATGTTGACAGGTATCCGCTTCACCGTCTCGCGAACAAACGCCAAGATGGACCGAGAACTCACCGACGCCGACTTCGATGCAAAGCACAAATTCTCGTTTGACATGTACGTGCCGGCCGGCTTTCCTCACAAGACGAAGCACCTGCTCGAGTTCAGCTTTACTTCGTCTGCCAAGCCCTTGCACTCTCCCCCCACCCCTGCTATCGTGCTGACCAATCCCGCAGAACTGGCAATGAGCTCACGCCTTCGGCAAAGTACGACTTCAAGTTCAAGGACTACGCGCCATGGGTGTTCCGCCATCTCCGCACCATCTTCAAGCTCGACCCGGCCGACTATCTCGTATCGCTAACCAGCAAGTACATTCTTTCTGAGCTCGGCTCGCCCGGAAAGAGCGGCAGCTTCTTCTATTTCTCCCGAGACTACAAGTACATCATCAAGACCATCCACCATGCCGAGCACAAGTTTCTCCGCAAGATCCTCAAGGACTACTACACGCACGTCCAAGAGAACCCAAACACGCTTCTTTCCCAGTTTTACGGCCTGCATCGCGTTAAGATACCCTACGGACGCAAGATCCATTTCGTCGTCATGAACAACCTGTTTCCCCCGCACAGAGACATCCACCGCACTTTTGATTTGAAGGGCTCAACCATTGGCCGCGATTTCAAGGAAGAGAACCTCGAGACCAACCCCCGCGCAACGCTCAAGGACCTGAACTGGCTACGCAGAGATCAGCATCTCGAGTTGGGGCCGATTAAGAAGAAGATGTTCATTGAGCAGATGCAAAAAGACGTCAAGCTGCTCCAGCGCCTACACATTATGGACTACTCGCTTCTCATTGGTATCCACGATCTGGAAAAGGGCAACGAGGAGAACCTGCGGGACAAGACGCTCAAGGTCTTTTCGCCCGGCGGCGAGGAGGCTCCAGAGCCAGTACCCAACCAGCTCATGCGCACGCCCTCGAAGCTGGAGAACGCGCGGAAAGCACGTGAGTTGAGGCAGATGGTCAAGACACAGAAGCCCGTGCCCATGGGCCAAACGTCAAGCAAGATGCCGGATGAGCTAGAAGACCCTAATCGGAACTTTTACTTTTACTCGGACGATGGTGGCTTCCGAGCGACTCACGAAGACAACGCCCCTGGCGAAGAGATATACTATCTTGGTATTATTGACTGCCTGACACATGTAAGTTTCGGAATCACTGCACAGTCCCACCTGGCCCTTGGCTAATTTTGTCAGTACTCCTTCATCAAGCGCATGGAGCACTTCTTCAAGGGCCTTGCTAATACCGAGTCTCAAATATCCGCCATTCCCCCTGAGCGATATGGAGACCGCTTCATCAAGTTCATTAGCGCCGTCACAAAGACCAAGGAAGCTGCTGAACGTGAAAAGACCGAGGAAGCTGCCAGCCGCACAAACGATGTCGCGCTCGATGGCGTCAGTGCAAACCCCCAGCAACGGCTATCAACTGAGCGTGTCATTGAGAAGGCTGAGAACCAGGCTGAGCGGTCACGGCGGCAAGGCCAGAATGAAGAAGATGTACCTAATTTCCATATGAGGGCAGTACGTAGCCCATCTGCAGAGCGAGGGGAGGTGGGCACCACACTTCCGGTTGTTGAGGAAGCTGGCGAGTCGTCGAGCGTTGGTGGACACAGCACCCGCAGTGCCTCGGACAGCGCTGTTGGTACGAGTGAACAAAACGGTGAATCGGCGACGGCGCAGTCTACAGGTGCATCATATCTTGGACCACCACAACTCCAGATAAGGGCCAGGTCAAAGTCGAGAGAAGGAGATCAGTCTGTGGGAATGGCACCACCAACACCACCAAAGGAATCTGGGCGTCCTCCTACGCCTCCAAAGGATGATTATATATCCAACAGGCATTCTGGACCTCCCACACCACCAAAGGAAGACAAGAGCAGGGGCATTCCCAGGTCATCACTAGACAAGGACCTACCGCGAACCCCTCTGGAGACGACGATTCGTGTCAACTAAAACTAAAAAAAAAAAGAGAAACACCGGCAGACAGATGCTTTCTTTCTCTCTTCTTTACACAAATGTAATTCACGATTCCCCCTCCTTTTGTCTTTTTTTTTCTCCATTGTTTGTTAAAGAGAGAGAGAGAGAAAGTTGAAAGAAAGAAAAACTGGCTTTCCACCCGGGGCAATACCGAAGTATCCTTGTCCTCTTTCTTTTTTTTCTTTTTTCTTGCATAGGACCCTCGTCTCTATCCCATCTGTCAATCAATCTATCCATCTCTTTCTGGTTCTCTCTCTCTATGTCTGTCTTTCTCTGTCGTAGGAACTGGAAAGAACAAAACTTCTTCTCCTTTTCTTCTCTCTTCATTTCTCTTCTTTGTTTTTTTTTCTTTTCTTTTCTTTTTTGTATCAACCTTGTTTCCTCTGTCTGTCAATCCTTTTATTCATCCATCATCATCATCATCATCATCATCAGCCTCGATATTATATATATATACATCTCTCTCTGACTTGCGTCGCGAATGCATGATACCATGAGCAAGAAGCCGTCCGTCACCCGCCTGTTCGTCCGTCCGCCTGTCTATCTGTCTGCCTGCCTGTCTGTCTGTCTGTCTGTCTGTTTGTCCGTTCACTAGTGGGGAGAGGTCTTTATATATATATATATATATATATTACAGCATGGAATGGGGAGTAGAAAGGGGGAGGGGAGGGTGTTGTAAGAGGAGGAAACAAAACAAGACAGTACAGGAGCAGGAGCAGGAGCAGGTGCAGGACAAAGGGGCAAAGGGGCAAAGGAGAGGCGTCTCTTTTTCTTGTGGGGGGGGGGGGGAACTCGGTCGTCGAAATAATTTTTCTTTCGCTCTTATAGTTGGTTGGTTGGTTGGTTGGTTAGTTTTTTTTTATTTGTCTTTGGTAAATCACAATATCATCCATTTCCTTTGTTCTCTCATTCGTATTCTTCTTGTTCTTTTTTTTCTTCTTCCCTACCTACCTTGGTTTTTTTTTGTTTTCCAGTTTTCAAGTTTTCATATCTTTTTTTTTGGGGGGGGGTTGTTTCGGCATTTTCGCGCTTCTTATTATACACTTTGTGGCATGGATTGGATTGGATTGGAGGAGGGGGGGGCTGGGAGATATTGGCAAGTATGGGAAGTATGTGTAGATGGATTAAGAGAGAAAGAATAAAAAAAAAGAGTTGGAAAGAGAGAGAGAGAGAAGGAGAAAGAGAGAAGGAGAAAGAGAAAGAGAGAAGGAGAATGAGAAAGAGAGAAGGAGAAAGTAGGCAACTAATCAGTTAGTTAGTTAGCTAGCTAGCTAGTTAGTTGATCTATTTTGAATCGAGCAATCGAGCAATCACCGGACTACAGGAGAGGATATGTAGTAAGAAGTGTAAGAGTAGTAACCAAGGACATGTATGTATGTATGTATGTATGTATGTAGTAAAGGGGCTAGCAGAATCATTTCTCTCTCTCTCTCTCTCTTTCTCTCTCTCTTCCTCTCCATCTATCTATCTATCTATCCCATATCTTCCAATCGGACAAATATCTCCACGTCTAGCTAGGCATATTGATCTAAGCAACTGAATTTGATTTTTATTTTCTCTTAGTAGGGGGAGTACAAGTAAGACTAGGAGCAAGACTACTAAGTATTCATGGACGGGGCAGGGTGGGGTAGGATAGACAAGATTCCCATATTTCAAACAGCACATCATTTTCAAAATCATCTTTTTTCCTCTTCACTTCACGTTATATATTGCATATTCAAAAGTACGTGGGGTTGTGATAGGCATTCTGCCATGTCATCAAGATTAGACGCCCCCCTACCCCCCCAAAAAGGAGGCCTAGTCTATCATAGTGTACAATGCTGTTCACTTGTGCGGTGCCTCGTCCCACCCTCCCCCATTACACTCCCTCGGACATGGACAAGCTTACTTGTAAAAGTCGAATTTGTCTGCTTCGGTTGCTCCCTTGACCTGGCTGGTGTATGCCTCCTCGAGATCGCTCTGGATGATGTTGTACCTGTTCTTGCGGACAGCCCTCAGACCGGCCTCTTGCATAATGGCGGCGATAATGGCACCGGATAGGGGATCGTTGCGGACAATCAAGCTGTCGAGATCGACCTCGGGCGACAGACTCATCTTGCCAGCAATCGTGGAGAAGATGAGGCGGCGCTCACGACGGTCCCGCAGCGAGGGAAACTCAATCTTGCGGTCCAGACGACCCGGTCGGAGCAGCGCGGGATCTAGCGTATCGGCTCGGTTGGTGGCCATGATGACCTTGACGTTGGATGTCTGGTCGAAACCGTCCATTTGGTTGAGCAGCTCGAGGAGAATACGCTGCACCTCTCGGTCGGCACCCGTCTGCGCGTCGAAACGCTTGGTAGCAATGGCGTCAATCTCGTCGATGAAGATGATGGATGGCGAGTTCTCGCGCGCCATTCGGAAGACATCGCGGACCATACGCGGGCCCTCGCCCAGGTACTTTTGCACAAACTCGGATCCTACGACGCGAATGAACGAAGCGGTTGTGCTGTTGGCGACAGCCTTGACCAACATGGTCTTTCCGGTACCCGGGGGTCCGTAAAGCAACACACCGCGGGGCGGGTCGATACCAATCTGCTTGTACAGGTCAAAGTGTGTGAGGGGCAGCTCGACGGCCTCGCGAATCTCCTGCTTCTGCATGTCCAAGCCTCCAACGTCGGCGTATGTGATGTCGGGCTTCTCGTCCTGGCCCAGCATGGCAATGGACGAGTCGGCCTCGGGAGGCAATATGTCAACAAGGGCATTTGAGTGGCGGTGGAGGGCGACCGACGACGATGGCTTGAGGAGTTCACGGTCGAGGGTGGAGAGGATGCGGACGACGTAGTTGGAGCCGGTCGACGACTGCACGATGCCGGTGCTGTGCGCGTTAGCATGGTGGCGCAGGCGCTGCATGGCGTGTAGGGCTTACTTTTGGTCAATGGCCTCCATGAACTGGCCTATGACAAGAGGGACACTCTGGATGCGCTTGATCTCCTCCTGTGCCCTGACCAGCTCGCGCTTCAGACTCCGCTGCTCGTCCTTGATGTACTCTTCCTGAAGGTGGATGTATCTGCGGCGGTTAGCCGCGTGGTTGCAGGCCAGGGGCACATCGAGGCCCGGCAGCGGCACACGCAGCAGCAGGGGGAGCGGCGGGCGCGAGGCGGCGACGAGGCGGGAAAACACACGGGCGACGCAGTGAGGAGGCAGCGCTCGAGAGATGCTGTCACCAGGGCAGGGCGGACATGCGGTGGTGGCTTCGGGGATGTTCACGTAGCGCAGACGCGCTTTGCGGACTATGCGGTGCTGAGGAGCGGACGTGGAGCGAGAAGGGCACTGCTGCCAAGCAAGGCCGTCTAGCCGCATCGAGCATGGCCAGCCCCAACGCCATTGGAACTGCCCGCGTCGGTTGCCCGTCGTCACACGGAAACACCACGCTCTCTCCACTTGCTGCATCCCGCTGGGCCTGCCACTCCTCGCTCGCTGCTCGCTGCTCGCTGCTCGCTGCCAGCCCGCCCGCTGCCTTGACTCGCTGGCTGCTGCGAGCCCGGAACAAGGGTGCGCGCCCATTCATTCACCCACACCACGCCCACAGCGCCCCAGCATGCGGGGGCCCCAATTCTGCCCTGCCGTCTTCTTTCGTGACCGAAGCTGTGCCCTCGCCCGCCGCTGGCTCGTCCCGCCAGTGCAGAGCCCAGATATTGCCAAGTTGCTTTTTGCCTTGAGTCGCCCCTGCGACGTGTGTTGTCTGGAGCCCGCCCGGTGCAGCGACATGATGCTCGTCACGTGACGTCGGCATTAGCGCCTCCACCGCCGATCGCGCCTCCATGAGATGAGCTTCACCAGCATTGCGACCGACAAGCACCGCCTCATCCATTTCCAACCACGTCAACCCGCCCGCTGCACCTGTCGCGCCCGCCCCAGCCGCTCACACACAGCCTGCATTCATACCACCACCGCTGAACACCCGTCATCATGGCTGACGCCGCCGTCGAGAACCCGGCCACCACAGTCCCGCCGCACAAGAAGCAGCTCCCATCATCGATACCAAACTTTGACGCCCTCGAGGGCTTCTCCACCGAGGGCAACGACGACTACTCCACCTTCAAGAAGCTGCAACGGCAACTAGAGTGCGTGCCTCTGACGCCTGCTGCCGTGCTGCTGCTGCTGCCGCCGCCGCGACCACAGGCGCGTCGTCCATCTCGACATCAACCCGCCTGCTGACGCCCTGCCCGCCAGCTGCTTGCCGGCCCCCCGCCGTGCGCACATCCTCACGCGCCTTTCGCTCGCTCCCGCCGCGGCCCACGCCCTCGCCCTCGATTCGCGGCCGTCGCGCTCCACCATGGACTTCCAGTCGCCCCAGAACGCCATGTACGACGCCGCCAGCTTCATCGACCCCAGCGCCATTGCCAACCCCCAGATGAACGGCGCGCGCCCCTACAACCCAATGCCCTCGGTGCCGCAGAAGCGAGACTCGACCGGCGCCAGTCTGTCGCTCTCGCGCTCCCAGACGCCCTCGCAGCAGCCCCAATTCGGCTTCCAGCACCCCCAGGCCTTTGCCAACACACCCTCGCCCACCATGCAGAGCCAGCACTTTGCGCCCGGCCAGATGGGCGGCCAGCGAATGCAGACGGCGTCGCCCGCGCAGAACCCCCACGCGCCCCAGATGTCGGCCATGGGCTTCCAGCCCTCGCCCATGAACCAGGCCTTCAATGCAAACGCCGCCAGCCAATTCCCCGTCCAGTCGGTCCAGCTGTCGCAAAACCTCCAGAGCCGCCAGCAGGAAGCGCAGAGGCAGTACGCAATGCGCCTGCAGCAGCAGCAGCAGCTTGGCAACCTCGCCGCGAGCAACATGGCAGCGCGCCAAGGGCAGCAGCCAGGAGCTCAGATGCCGGGCGCAATGCAGACGCCCATGCAACATCCTGGCATGCAGCCCAACATGATGCAAGGCCAGGCACAGCAGCAAAACCCCCAAGTCCAATACCAGCAGTTTCTCAAGAACGTAGCGGCGCTAAACGCCCAGCAGAACCGCCCATTCAACCCCCAGCCCCAGTGCGCCGGCCGTGTCATCAACCTCCAAAACCTCTACGCCGCCGTCATGCGCTTCAAAGGCTCGCGATTTGTCACCCAGCAGAACGGCTGGCAGCGGATCGCGCAAATGATGAACATACATCCGCAGCAGTTTCCCACTGCGTCCAACGAGTTGCGCCAAATCTACGAAGCAAACCTGCTCTTCTACGAGACTGCCTATCTCCAACGACAGCAGCAGATGCAACAAAAAGGCATGCCTCCGCAGGCGCAAATGGGCCAGATGGGGCAAATGGGACAAATGGGGCAGATGGGGCAGATGGGCCAAATGGGGCAGATGAACCAGATGGCATCTATGGGCCAGCAAATGTCGCCAACAAGACCCACGATGCCAGGGCAGCAAAACAACATTGCAGGACACCAGGAATACCTCCAACAGTTGCAAAGGTCACAGGAAACACTAAAGCAGCAGCAGCAGCAGCAGCAGCAACAGCAACAACACCAGCAGCAGCAACAAGCTCAACAACAACAAGCACAACAACAGGCACAGCAACAGGCACAGCAACAACAGGCACAGCAAGCGCAGCAGCAAGCGCAGCAGCAACAACGGCAATCGCTTCCACCTACGCAACAGCCACACCCATCCATCGATCCATCGGCACACCCACCACAATCCACACCGTTACAAAGCAGCACAGTACTCCCGAGCGTCAATGGCACCACACCACAAGCAGACGCCAATGCGCGAAAGAGTCTGAGCAGACAGCTAGAGGGAACTCCGGTTCCAGGAAAAGACCCTAACCAGGTACAGCCTTCACCGATGAAGCAGGAGGAGAATGCTGCCGTTGTAGACCCAAATTTGGTCATGATGGAGGGACCCGAGCGGCGGAAACCCGTGATTGAGCAAGACGATGGCACAAGAGTCTACCAACCCGCATGGCGAACTCAAGATACCTGGGGCGGTCTCGACTTTGACTCGGACAACTTCAAGAACATGATTGACACCATCACAAATTACAAGCCAAATGTTCCATTGCTGCCCGAAATGGGCGTAATCGACATCCGGGCCATTACCATGAGCATCAGGTCGGGCTTGCCCGGTGAGGCGCGTTTGGGACTCGACACCCTCACAAGGATAACCTACGACAACACTATCCAGTTCAACCTAGCGCATTGCGAGGACCTGACAGAGGTATTGGTGGAATATGCGGAAGACCTGTTGGAAACATTAGGAAACGACAATCCCGAAGTCACCGACATCATCGACCTCATGTCATATGAGGATGTTATGCATCATTGCCGCGAAGAAGCTGCGTCACTGCTGGAGCTCCCACAAGTCGGCACCACAGCACATCATCTCAACCGCACTGCTGATCGGCTGCTGGCCATAACAACCATCTTCCGCAACCTATCCTTCCTTGAGGTCAACCATGACTCCCTGGTCAGCCCTTCTGTTCTCAAATTCCTCGCAAACTTCATACGGCTTGTCGGTACACGAGTACTGCTTCTCCGCTCACACATGAACACGTTTGAGTTCATGAAAGACATTGTTACCTTCTTCTCCAACACCAGCGCCAAGGTCGTTCTACCTAGCCGTGAAGACGCTTACGCCGTGTTGCACTTCCTTTGTGCGTTTGCCCCGATGCCAAGGCCTACCGAACCCGTCAAATTCACGCCTTTTGACCCTCTCATCCACCGCTATCTTCCATCCGCTGTTGACAGTCTGGCAAAACTGCTTGCTCGTGACGACCCCAACCGGACATATTACAAGCAGATTTTCATCAATGAGGCCACAGCTACACCGGCATACGACCTCCTCACTCGGTCCTTTGCTCTCGCCATCTCGGTCGTGCCTGATCGCAACTACATTGAGAATAAGATGTACCAAATGAAGGAACCCCGGCCAAAAGAGGTGCGTATGTTTGAAGCGCGCATTGCAGAATCGCGAAAGGCATACCTCATGCAAGGCATGCTTGCCGCAGACATTCTCGCCAGCCTAGCCCCTGGACCGGAAACTGGCATCTGCCGCGCATGGCTTGAATCGGAAGACGGCTGGGCGAACACACTACTCAAATTCGCCATGTCCCTCTCAGCTACCGACGCTGCTATTCCTCACCCTCCCCCACCACCGAACCACCGCGGCCCACGACCCATGGATCACGACCGGGAAGGCTTCCAACTCATTGTCCACCGTGCGCTGTCGACGCTTAAGCGCCTAGGCGACAAGTCAAAGGGTGGCGAACCGCTAGTCAAGGGTGTGCAGCAAATGAACGGACACATGGACCATGATATGGACGAGGACGAGGACGAGGACGACATGGAGATTTTCAGTTTCAACGGCAGTTCATGGAGAGTAAAGGCGGACATTTTACCGCGCAAAGAGACGCTACTAGGTGCACTGTTGACGGCGCAGCTAGACGTCCGCAGTGTAAATCAATTCTGCAAAATTGGCTATCTGGATGACTAGAAAGGAAAGCAAACCAAACCAAGGAAATGATGGCAAAGACTTTTATTTTTTTTCATTCGGATTTGGATGGATGAATTGGTTGGAGGGGGGGGGAGGGAAGGTGGATTGTGCGAGGTTACAGCAAGTTAGTATGGGAGAGAAGAAAGAGAGAGAGAGAGAGAGCGATAGAGCAGATGGATGGAGATGCAAGTGTCCTCTCTCTCTCTCTCTTTTTTTCTCTCTCTTTCAACATCACAAAGTCTGTTCCTCTTTTGTATGTGTGTCTCTCCTTGTTTTTTTCTTATGTTCCAGTTCCCCTTTTTTCTCCAGGAGTTATATTTTTTTTCTTCTTTCTATAAAAACGGATATATGTCTAAAGGGAGGCAGGCGCGGGGTCGGGGTCGGGATTGGATGGGGAGGGGAGGCGGGGGGGGGGGAGAGAAAGGGGGAAATCTTCTTCGGCTTGCTGCATTTTGCGTATGTATGTGTATCTATCTATCTATGTCTCTGTGTATCTGTGCTCCTCTCTCTCTCTCTCTGTGTGTGTTTCTGTCTCTGTCTCTGGCTGTCTGTCTAGCCATCCGGATGATATGTACTTACATTCTCCCCTCCCTCCTTGTGTCTCCGACAGGCATGTTAGTGCGTTGTACGCAGACGAAGATGAAGAAGAAGAAAAATAATAATAATAATAACCAGAAACAAGTATCATTGCAACTCTGTGCCCGCTAGCCACTAACAATCAATATATAACTTCACATATCCGTACTTCACTTAATTGTTTAATATGCAATACCTGATTATTTCATCATGTAGTAAAGGGAAAAAAAAGCGCGTAATCTGGTTAAAACTGGCTGGCTGTTAATCGGGTCATTTGGCTAGTTGGCTACGTACCAGAAATCAAAGTGAGATGGACATCTTGATAATGCTTATGTGGAATATCACACATATACATACACACACACACACACATGCTCTCTCTCTCAATCACCCTCTTACTACATACCTTATCCACCCACTCCACACAAGCCGTGCCAGCCAAGTCAAATCGCGCTAGACACAAAAGCCTTGAAAGCAAAAAAGTATTCATGATTTCCAAGAAGATACCAGTATGACCGCATTCTTATGCCTAAATGAGTACTAGAAGTAATACACAAATAAGTAATTATCATCATCATGAAGAGTATTAGAAGTAGTAAGTAGTAAGTAAGTAAGTATTTTGCAAACACGACCTCTCTCATTCATTCTATCTTCGTTTCTTGCATACAGGGTACTAATACTACTTAGCGCAAGAAAGACGAAAGAAGAAACTGGAAAAGAAGGAACAAGGAACAAGAAATAAGTCCCACAAGAATAACACCAGCGCTATGCAGAAAACCAATCATTTCTTGAGAGAGGTTTAGAGAAAGAAAAAAAAAGGGTGAGTTAGAAAACGAGAAGCAGGTTAGGGGGGGAACATGTATACATAACGGGGGTCCCGGGACCGCACCGAACCGTCTCTCCTCGTACATGAGTCCTCGATAAAGGCAATAAACGACTGACAGTATGTGTGCGTGTGTGTGTGAAACATTCTCGTTTCATCCCTGTGCGTATAGATATGCAATGAAGAAGTGTGTCATGTTTGATCCTCCCCCGAAGCGTTTCTGTATATGTCCATGGTGCAATTACTTTTGTTTTTACTACGTTGAAGTGTGGTGGTGAAGGACCTGGTCAATGGGAGTGAACTGGTAGAAATGTTAAACCCTGGGAACATGAGACAGAGCCGTTACGTGTGTTTGTGTGTGCAGTTCCTAAGAATAGCGCTCATTCTAAGATGGCGAGCCGGCAAATGAAGGGGTGGCGGGGACTGTGGCTGTGGCGGGCGACGCGGCATTTGCGTCTTTGAATGTGTCGTTTTGCTTTCTTTGGCCGTTGAGGAGGGGACAGAGCCTGGTTAAGAAACTTTGGTTAGCGGCTCATACACTAGAACAAATGGAGTACGGGCATATACGTACTTCTTGTTGGTCTTGATGTGGCCCACCTCGCCGCAGTTAGCGCACTTGCGAGGTGTTGCTCCGCCCTTTCCTGGCCCACCCGTAGCACTGCCTCCTTCGCCCGTCTGTAGTTTGTGTAGACCCTTTGCCTTTTCGCGACCCTCGCGGCGCTCAATGTTGCGCGCAAGACGGGCCAGTTCCGCTTTGAGCTTGATTTGCTGCGCTTTGTCGACCTCAGGATCACCGGTAGGCTTGATATCCTCGATACGCATGTTGAGTAGACGCTGTTGGCGCTTCTCCTTGATGTAGAGCTTGATGACAGCGGGATCGGTAATGGTTTCGGTAACCTCTTCATACTCGTCGAACTTGTTCTTGATGGTCCTTGTGATCTTGAGCTTCTTGCCGCGGTTGTCTGCATTGCTATTGCGGGACATTTGTGACATGGTCTCGTCATCAGGCCGCATTGTAGCTGGAGTTCCAACTTCGGAGCGCTGGCGTGGGAGGTGGTTGCGAGGCATGGCCGTGTCAACATCATCTTCTGTATCGGAAGGCGGGTTTTGAGCAGACAGACTCTCCTTCTGTTTGTTCCAGATACGCTTGATGGCATTCTCGTACATGACCTGCTGGCGCTGGACATTGTAGCTGTGACCGCCAAGCTCCTTCATCTTCTTGCTGTCAAGACGATCAGCTGCACTCTCGCCCACATCTCTGAAACCGCCCTTCATTGAGACCTTGATGAAACTGAATCCCAAGCCTTGCCCAGTAGGATCACCCTCGCCGTGGAGCTCCAGCATAGCCTTGCCAGCACATGCATTCAGGAAGTTCTTGGTGGTATTCCATGGCGCCAGCTTGACATCGGCATTCTCGTTGTCGGCTTCTTCGTCGTCGTCACGAATTTCGTTCGACTTGATACCGGCATCCTGAAGCTGCTTGTCACCAGCATGCATGGAGTCGATCAAGCAGACATCTTCTGGTTTTATCCAAGTGCGCAGAATGGGCTCCTCGGGCACAGTCTCTCCAGCCACAGGTTCCCAAGTGCCAATGTCCTTCTGGTACTTCATGATTTCTCGCATTCGGGAACGGTTTTGCGCAATTTCAGTGCCGGGAAGATGCTGCTTGATCATCTCGTTACTAACCCAAGGCTGTCGCGCTCCCTTCTGTTGTCCCTTTCGGTACAATCGGAACGCCAGCATCTTGAGTCGTTTCTTCGACGCCTCGGTAACCTTGCGGGCATGGGTACCAGGTACCTCTACCGACGGGAACTGTTGACCGACCACCATGAGGTTGGGGATAGTCCGCATGTAGTATCTGGGGCCATTAACCCCAGTCCAGCTTCTGCTGACAAGGAAGTCGGTCTCTTCGGGCTTGTGCTTGAACACGGGCGCTCTGTACATGGCGTTGTGGAGTGTTAATACTTGCTGGCCTGGCTCGACTTGGCCAAACAACGAGAAAGGACTCTTGTCCTGTGGCAACAGAATTGAAGTCTCTCCGATGCCGTCTTCTGGTTTCGGTCGTGCTGTATCTTCCATGTCCTTTCGCCTGTAGTAGTTGAGAATCTTGATGCCCATACCAAAGTTGGACAAAGTCGTGGGGTACTCCTCCGAGTACTCGGCGAGGAGAAGATCCGAGTTATCGCCAATGTTGAGATCCTCTGCAGATGCAAAGGCTTCAGACGGCTTGAGGTTCTTCTTGTGTTTCCTCTTGATAGACTTGAGCGACGAGATGCTAGCTCGTTCACCAGGCTTGAATGTGATAGTGGGACGATGGAACGATCGAAGCTCGCGGTCGGAAAGTGCAACCTTGTAGAAAGGATATTGCAGCTTCAATGCGGGCAAACTGTGCTCAACATTCATGTGGCCAATAGTGCTACGGACCTTCTGTTGGCTGCTCTCCTTGAGCGCGTCGTATGCCTCGTCGTTGGAAATGTTGTAGCGCTTGAACATGGGGTTGGCAAGACTACCACGGCTGTCACGCTTGAGCCCCAGACCCAGTGTCCGAGGCTTGGGCGGCTCTGCACTTGGTTGTTGTATATCCAGCAGGAGGTGAGGGTCGTTCATGTCCAAGAGAATCTTCTTTGACAGCTTCGACGTCTCCAGCTCTGGGTCGTCCCACGTAGGCAGGTCCATGTGGTCGTAGACGGAAAACTTGATGAGCTGGTCCTGGTCTCCTAGTCTGCGCTTCTTGTTGGGTGACTGGCCAGCGTTGACGCTTTCAGGCGGGGTAGGTGCTTGGCCACGGTCGGATAGTGTTGTAGCACTTGTATCGTCTGGGACTTCCCAGTCCTCGCATGCGATTCTGAGGTCACTCCATGATACCTTGCCAATCAACTCGTGGTCGTCAATGGTTTCAAAATGATCAAAATCCATATGCTCGTTCCCGTCACCGTCTTCTTCCGTTGTGCTTGTTATATGTATGATGCCGCCTTGCTCTTCCTCTTGTTGCCGACCAGATTTGGGTGTAGTTGCGGGGTGTAACCGGAAGCTCTTCTCCTGATCTGTCGCCAAATCCAGAGTAAGCTTGTTCATCTGGAAAGGCCTCGGTGCCTTGGGCGGGACTTTTGGTATGTAAAAGGCACGTTTTCGAGGTACCAAACTGAAGAAACGTGGGGGTTTGTCTGCCTCAAAATTGGGCCAGATCTTCTCAAATTCCTCCCTTGATGTCTTTTTCGGTGCGTCTGCTGGCTCATCTTTCTTGCGAAGAGACTGGGCAAAAAGAGCCAGTTGCTCGCGCACCTCTGGGTCTTCTTCCTCGTCTATCTCATCCTGAAGTGTCGTCTGTGTGGTGTTGCGGTTGCTCGGTTGCGACTTGTCCTGTCCAGCACTGCTGAAGCCTTCCTGGACCAGATCCTCGATTGACGTGAGTGGGTCGTCTTTGTGCTGTGTGCTTTCCTGTGCGGGATCCGAGCGATCTGGGTCATCACCAAAGAGGTCGTCCTGTGCGTCGCCATCGCCAAAAAGATCATCCATATCCACATCGCCATTCTCCAGCGTGTCGCCAGAATCCTGCATTGTCGTCCCGCTGAAGTTGACGCCGGCATCGTCGCCTCCGGTTGACTCAAACTCTTCTTCCGGCAGGTCGTCATCGCCAATGTCTTCGTAGTCTACGGCATCATCGGCCTTTTCGCCAGCCTCGAGCGGGCGCGAGGCGATGCCATTTAGCAAATCCTCCTCGCCTTCGGCTGCGCCCATCTGCGCCTGGCGCATGATCCTCGCAAAGTCTTCATCTTCGGCTGCGTCGCTGAGGCTGTTGGCCGTGGGGTTGTGTTCGTCATCCATGGTCGCGTGTGGTGCAGGCGTTGTTGAAAAGTGGAGTCGCTTTTTGGCGGGTTCGCTGTCGTCGTAGATATCAATAGGGCCGCGCAACTGGGGAGCGAGAGGCCAGAGTGCGCCGCGGAGCGGGTGAAGGGTTGAGGGGTGCGCGTGCCGTCATTCACGCTGCCACCGCGCTCGGGATCCGGTGCCGCGATGCAAGAGTAAACGGACTGTGTTGGGGTGGTCCTCGCGATTGTGGTCGTACGCGGCTCCGGGTGATTCGAGTCGCTGCAGTCGGTGTAGCCAACAGGCGTGTTGTGGTGTGCAACCCATGGAGAAGTCGCGGTCCAAAGGTTCAGAGCCGCGGCGAATGGGTCCGTGCGCCGCTCCAATAGCGGCCGCCCGACTAGTGCGATGGGCCGCGGGCATCGGTTTTCACTCCGCACTCCGCACGGAGCATTGCTAGTAGGTTTTGTTATGCTGCACGTGGTTTGGAGTGTTTGGATTCAACATGCGGTTGTTCTATTTCTCATGATATGCTTCCCAAGCTTTGTAACTACTCATTCAAGGCAGTATCCACCGCTATGTCGCACTTAACTGTATGCGTATTTGGGTAAACTATAGTCAACTTGGGCCGCTCAGTCTCCGCCCTCTCTGTATGCACTAAGTTCTTTTTTACCATCAAGTCGAGTTTAGGGTTGAGCCGCGAATACGCCGAGCACATGACCGACCAACCTGTACATCAACCATGCTGGCATCACCATCATAACAAAGCAGTCGTGCAAGAAAAACTCCAACATTATATTCATCATCAAGTACCAGCCCGCATGCATCTCAATGTGGTATCATAGCCCTAGCTCGCCCCATATCAATGCGTGTCTCATGATCCCGTATGCCAAACACCCAAACGCCCACATCGAAAGCCAGAACGTAACTAGTCATTCCGATCATGCCTGGGCGTTGATGTAATCCTTATTCTCTATCGTAACACTCTTCGTCTGTCATCTTGTTAGCTGAGATCCAGACTACCATGCACTCAACATGTGACTTACCATGTGA
Organism: Exserohilum turcica Et28A; assembly: GCF_000359705.1. NCBI lineage: Eukaryota > Fungi > Ascomycota > Dothideomycetes > Pleosporales > Pleosporaceae > Exserohilum > Exserohilum turcicum. The sequence continues at coordinate 1,472,398 of NW_007359937.1, read as the reverse complement.
TTAACCTTGTAAACACCAACCAGCCGACTCGCAAGCTCAAACATGTTGTTCCGGAGCGAAATGACAATGAATTGCGCATTCTTAGTCCTCTCTTTGATGTAGCTGGCGACAATGCTCACGTTGCGGAAATCCAGCGCGGCGTCAATTTCGTCCATGACGTATAACGGCGTGGGCTTGTAATGGTGCAGTGCGAACACCAAGGCAAGAGACGATAGCGTCTTCTCTCCACCAGACAAGTTGCTGATATTTTTCCACGACTTCTTAGGAGGCATGACGGAGAAACGGATACCTTCCGAAAAGGCATCGAGCGTGTCTTCGTACTCGAGTTCGGCATTACCACCCATGGTAATCATCTGGTACATCTCCTTGAGACGTGCCGTGATGATATCGAACCCTTCCTTGAAACCCTCTTTGCGCAGGCGTCGAAGCTCTTCGCATTTGTGCTTTGCCGCGTCGCGCGCACTGACAGCCGTAGCCAGATCTGCCGATCGCGCAGCGTGCTCTTCTACGCGCTTGCGGTATTCGGCGAGAACAGATAGATCGACTTGTGTGGACTCATTCTTCTTCTCTAGATGCGCGATTTGCTCTTTGAGAGAGGCCTTGTCCATGTCCTGAAGCTCGTCTTTGCTGTACGACGGAAGCCCCTCACCGCCACTGCCGCCTTCTTGCTCTTCGCCAAGGTCCGTTATATTCTGATACGAGAGCTTGCTCAGCTTGTCTTGGAAGTAGGCCTGCTTTTTCTGGAACTCGTGCAGTGACTTTTGTCCTTCTTCGAGCTTGTTGCGCATCTCAATCTCGACAGCACGCGTCTCGTTGAGTTCCGTCATCTTCTCGTCAAGTTCTTTCTTGAGCACTTGGAGCTCTTCTTTCCTCGTCTCAAGCTCCTCCTGTGCTTCTTCAGCTTGTTGCCGGATTCCAGACACGTCTCGTTGCTGAGAGGCCATGTCCTCTTCCACCTTTTCTGCGTCGGCTGCCAGCTTCTCTAGTTCTTTAACAGCGTCGTTGTATGCCTTTTCGTGCTTGGCACGCTGTTTTTCCTCTTTGGACTTGGAAACCTCGGCGTTGGAAGCCTGCTCAGTAAGAGTGTCGATTTGGCCTTTGAGACCGTCAACCTTGGCCTTTTGACCACGTAGCTTGACACCTCCAATTTCCATAATCTTGTCCTGCAGGGCCTTGATCTCTGCCTCAATGTCTTCCGTCTCCGAACGGAGTTTGGAGACCTCCTTCTCCATCGAAGCAATACTCTTCTCCAAGGACGAGATGCGGCCCTTGTCCGTCTTTGTGGATGCTTGTTCACTACCAAGCTCCTTGATGCGACGCTGACAGTCGGCAATATTGCGGTCGAAGCTCTCCAACTCAAGTGCGAGTTTTTGCGCTTTGGTGTCTAGCTCAGGAATTTGCTGGTTGAGGTCCCTCAACGTCGTCTCTAGCTCCCGCTGCTCTTGCTGGAACTCGGTGAAGGTCTGTTCGAGCGTATCTCGGTCATGTTCCAGCTTGGTGACCTGGTCTCTCGTAACATCTGACGCAAGCTTGGACGACATCTTGCCCTTTACTACTCTGCTTCCACCACCACTCATAGTACCCGCTGTGTCGATGAGTTTGCCGTCTAGGGTCACGACTCGCCATCGCTTTGCGCCATACGCGATACGCTCAGCCTGGTCGAGGTCTTCGGCGACCAGGGTGTTTGTCATGACCTGGAAGAAGGCAGGCCTAAGCTTTTCGTGTTTGGGTTTGACGAGGTCGAAAAGACGTGGCACATTCTCTGGAGTCTGCACGGGCGACATGTCGCGCTTGGCAAGACGATCCAACAGTATGAAGTTGGCGCGGCCCAGGTTGTTCTTTCGCAGGTACTCGATGCACTGCTGGCCAGACTCTACGGTGTCAACAACCATGTTGTCTAGTTGTGGACACGCAGTAGATATGGCAACATCATACTTTTGATCGATGGTACCCAGATTACCCAGGCGGCCGTGGAAGCCATCAATACGTCCAGACTCCTTCAAGCGCATAAGGCCTGTCAGAACATTGCCCTGAGTCTGAGCAGAGGAAAGGCTTGCACGAGCCTCGTCAGCCTTTGCTCTTGCACCCGAAAGCTTCGACCTCAACAGAGGCTCTTTCTGGGTGATCTCCTCAAGTTTGGCTTGTATCTTCTGGATGCCCTTCTCCACCCGCTTCCTTTCAGCTTTGCATTCGTCAAGCTCTGCGGCCTTGGCCTGTTTTGCCTCCTCCAAGCCTTCGATCCTAGCTTCAACGTCGGCAATACCCTTGGCACCCGCATTCTCGCGCTCAAGCATGATATCGAGCTCGCTTTGTGCGACCGCGATGGCTGACTGCTTCTCGTTGATCTTGGCACTCCAAGGCTCCAACGACTTTTGCTTTGCCGCAATCTCGTCTGAGAGACCTTGTGTCTTGCCTGCCAAGCTCTTTCGAACAGCTTCAAGCTCCTTTTCTTCAGCCTTCATGCTTTCCTCGAGCTCAGCCACCTCTTCAGCGTAGCGCTCGAGATCTGAGGCATACTGCTTCGAGAGACTTTCTGCTTCCGACCGGCCATAGTAACTCGCCTCCTTGGTCTTCTCAAGCTTCTTTTGCTTGCCTGCAAGGAACTTTTTCTTTTCTTCAAACTTGACGGCCTCCTTGTCGATGCGAGCTACCTCCTTCTGAAGCTCTTGGTTCTTCTTTTCGAGCTGCTCACACTCCTTCACGCCCTTCTTGTACTGGCGCTCGAGCTCTTTAATCTCCTCTTCGCTGCCCTGATGCCTTTGCAGTTCTTCGTCTAACTGAGTCTGCAACTGAGTCACAGATTCCTGAGTGACCTGGATGTGATCATCAAACTCAGAGACGTAGATTTGGTAGAGGGTTGACTGCTTCGAAGCGAGCTCGTTCTCGTCGCGAAGGTACCCAAGAGCTTTATCCTTTTTCTCTTCCAAACCACTCTTCTCCTTTTCCACATGCTGCACACGATTGCTCTTCTCTCGGCAGACTTCGTTAAGGGTTTCGACTTCCACTTCAGCTTCTGCAATCGGCGTCTTGTACTTTGATGTGCCGATAATGTCCTCCAAATACTCAAGAAGACCATCATCATGCTCGCCCTGGGCTTTTGGCTTCATCTGCGCAATGGATTCAACCTCACCCTGCAGGATCAGGAATCGCTTGTGGTCCAGGTCAACTCCTCGGTCCTTGAGCAGATTCGTGACAATGGTGAACGTCGACTCTTTCTTGTTGATGTAGTATTTGCTCGAGTTGTTTTTGAAAGCCCTTCGTGAAATTACAAGTTGGGAGTCTGGGATAACCTCATGCCCACCATCTGGAAGGTCCTTAACTTCCTGGAAATGAACCTCAACTTCGCAGAAGTCCAGATCTGGAAATGCAGCCGAGTTGTGAATTAAGGCCGAGAGTTTGCTCTGCCTCATCTTATTTGCGCGAAAACCGAAGACGAAAAGTAGCGAGTCGATGACATTGGACTTGCCGGAACCATTAGGTCCAACCACAGAGGAGAACGAGGCATGGAACGGCCCCACTGCTTGCCGGCCAGCATAACTCTTAAAGTTGTTCAGGATAAGCCAGGTAATGACTGTCCGCTGCTTTGGTGGCGCAGGCTCGTGCAGCGACGGTATGGCGGCCGCTCGCCTTTTCACCACAATGTCAATGGGCTCGAGCATGGTTTGCTGTATGTTGGCCTCCTCTGACACCTTAGCCGGCGGCTGCGGTTGCTCCAGTGGCCGAGCCTCTACGTCTGGTTCTGGTATGGGGGTCTCCTCCTTGGGCTCTATCTGTGTAGTCTCAGCAGCCGGTTCAGGCTTTGCTTCCAGCTCAGGCTCAGGTTGTGGCTCAGGCGTAGGTGTTCGATCCTCCATCACCGTATCCCCGTCGGCATCGGCTTGTGGCGAACTAGCTACGACTGTAGCTTCCGAGGCCTGCTCGGGTTCAGGTGATACTGAGGGCTCAGGTGTGAGCAACTGAGATGTTTCCTCGACCGGTTCTGGGACGGGAGCGACCGATGAGCGGGGCTTCCGCCCACGCTTCTTGGGCATTGCTTTGGAGGGCGACGCAGCCCTGGAGCTCTCCACCGCAGGCGCGGGCATCTGTGTAGCCTCCGCCGACTCGGTAACACGAGTTCGCCGCCTCGTAGTCGGCTTGGGTGTCGCATCTGCATCCTGGGCTGGGGCCTTGCGCGGCCTTCCCCGTCCTCGCCCAGTCTTGAGTGGCGCTGCTGCAGGTGCTGGTGTGAAGTCCTCCTCTTCCTCTTGCTTCACCTCGGGGGTCGGTGTCCTGTTCTCCTCACCGTCGGAATCGTCAATGACGGGCGCCTTCCGGCGAGTTGCGGCGGCGCGAGTCGACTTTCTGGGCGATACCGATGCCATTGTCGCTGTCGCGGTGTGTGTCTGTGTGTGTTAGTGGTGGTCTAGAGGCCGTTTCTGCTCCTCGTGTCTTGGACCGGCCTGCAGCCTGCACCTTCCGTTGTTTGTTTTCGTGGAAACCACGCTAAGCACGGGTCAGCCCCGCTCCCCACGCGTCGCCTCAATCCCACGTCCCTCGAATGATACAGCCCCTCATCATGAAGAGGAGTTTGGCCTTTGGCGACTCAGCGGCCCGCATTTGGGAGCCCTCAAGAGATGTGTGTGGAGTCGTTCCTTGCTAGTTGAACGAAATAGGCTTAACGACGCCTATGTCAACATGTCAACACTGTTTAGGGCGTATCTGCAATGAAAGCAGCCCCGCCGCAATGACACAAGTGCTTGATATATATGTCAGCGCGTCCTCTTAACCGGCTCACCTCACATAAAGACATACGCATCAGTGCCTTCAAGAACCTAGTGTGTCCATTTACACAGCCGCTGCTACTCTGTCTGTTACCATGGCATCTTCCCTTCAGAAATTCAAGCTCGTCTTCTTCGTACCCCCCTCTTCACTTGACGCCTGTAAAACCGCCATTCTCAGTACTGGTGCAGGACGCTACCCTGGCCCAGGCGGATATACCGAAGTATGCTTTACTAGCAGAGGCACAGGACAATTTAGGCCTGGCGATGCGGCCAATCCAACTGTAGGTCTTACTCATCCGGCCAAACACCCAAGCGGATATGGAGTGTGAGACTAACGTGGCTTGACCAGATTGGTAGGGTTGGTGAGCTAGAGGAATTGGATGAGTACAGAGTAGAGACATTGTGTGTGGGACGCGATACGGCTGTCAAGGCTGTCGAAGCACTGAAGAAGTGGGCTCCCTAGACACCAGCATCAAGTAGCAAGTGCTAACCAAACCAGAGCACATCCCTATGAAGAGCCTGTATATGAGGTTTACAAGATGGAGGACATGTGAGAGAGACCATAGTTTGTATAAAACAACTGCATAGTGTACATTAAAGAAGAAGTCACCCAAACAAACATCAAATCTCCTCCTAAACGAGCTCCTCTAGAACCTGCTTGATGATGGGCAAGTCTCTTTCCACCTGCGCCATCCAGTTTGATACTGCAAAACGACATGCCGCTCTTCCTTCCCATGAAGTACCGGAGACGTAAATCTTCCTGGTTGCCTTGATCTTGTCAACAAGTTGCTTGTTCAGCTCCTCATCTTTTGCACGGAAAAGTACAATGATGAAGATGCCGCTGAAAATCTCTTCTTGAGGGGCATCTTTTTGAGGCAACAACTCATACTTGTTGCTTTCTAGAATGTACTGCGCAATCCCACGTGACAGTTGAATCTGGCGCTCAAGCATGTCTTGATACCCCTCTCTTCCATAAGCCACCAGGCTGGCATACACCGGCAAAGCTCTGAACCGTCGAGAGTTTTCTAGGCCAATGTTCAGTGGCGACATGATGCTATCGGGACCATTGCTAGAGGCGAGGTAGGCCGCGTTGGGGTTTTGGAACACGCGCTCAGCCATGTTGCGATGTCTCGAAAAGAAGAAGCCACAATCGTAAGGCACGTTGAGAAGCTTGTGTCCATCGCCGGTTATCGAGTCTGCTAGCTCCAGGCCGGCGCAGGCTTGTATGATGGAGGAATAGGCGGGAGATGAAAGGATTCGACCAAAAAGGCCAAATGCACCGTCGACATGTATCCATGCGCCGTACATGTCGCACAGCTTTCGTAGCTCTTGCATTTCTTCGAGATTCGATGTAGCGAAGACGCCAGTGTTGACTTCGGATGCAGAGATTGCGACAATAGATGCGGCGCCAGGCTGCTCTAAAGACTTTTTGAGCAGCTGCATATCGAATATGTGGGGGGCTTCAGAACGACCCAGGCACTTCACGCTCGCTCTTCCAAGGCCCAAGATACCTGCAGCTTTACTCAAAGACGAATGTGGTACGGTGGTCAATACTTGAATATCATCGATACCAGCTCTTCGCATAGCTTCGACTATGCCGACTTCGCCAACGCTGTTCTCCACGTCTGTACGGTGCGCCGAAGCTTCTGCAACCACATACTCTCGGCCACAAGCGAGACCTAGCACATTGGCTGTTGTGGCACCTGTGGTAAAGATTCGGTGAGGCCATTGCGCAGGCTCGAGATTCAGCAGCTCGCAAAGCAAAGACAAGGCCCGATCCTCTACGTCTGTGGCAATGGTCTCGTTGGGCAAATGAACTTGCACATTCTGATCGTATGCTGTGACCATATTATCAGCAAGGGTTGCTGCCTGATTGGCTCCACCAGTTACAAATCCATAGTAATTGGGTGAACGAGAGGAGGCGTTAAATGATGGGGCTAGATCTTCCCGTAGATGCCGTATGCTTTCTTCAAGGCCTACTCCTTGAGCAGGCAGGTGAGGCTGAAGCTTGGAACGAGCGTCTTTCAATGCATCCCCAGATGGCAAGACATGCTGAGGTGGTGGTTGAAAATGTATTTTTGCAATTTCCGCAACAAGCTGGTCGAACGTTTCCTGGTTTGGGGCTTGCATGGTTAAGGACTGATATCGCCCACAATGTAAGAAGTGAGGTTCAAATATGTAAGGCCGACTTGAAAACGAAATTTAGTCAATGACACCGATTACGTGGAAAAGAAGAAACTGGTGATCTGGTGACACAGAGGCTGAGCGGTTCATCCAAGAGGGAGGCCTGACTCGCATTAAACCTAACTCTTTATGCCTACGAGAAGCGAATCGTGGCCTGTCATACCATACTATAACCAGGTCCGTATGTCGAGAGCACTAATGCGTTTGCGGATAGTGCCAGGTGTTGGTAGCGCCATTTGTGTCGGCATGTCACCCGACCATGGGATTTTAGCGCGTTACCATAGGCGACCTACTATACTTAATATAATTTACGCTAAATATATTAAGCTCAACTTTATACTATATATTAAAATATATTTAAAATATATTTAAAATAGTTTTATAATATATTTATAATATATTTATGATATATTTTATGAAATTTTATTTACTTCAGCTAAAATACCTTTAGTTCTTACTTTCTTTAGTATTAAGTTACTTTAAACTTTTATAAGTTTTTTTTACTAAAATATATTTTTAATATATTACTAATATATTCTAAGGCTTATACTAAAAGTATATTAGCTTTTTGACTATACTGATGAATATAGTAGCTTAGTAGCTTGATATAAGTAATAAAGTTATACTATACTTTAGTAAAGTATACTACTACTAGAATATTAGTAGTAGCACCTTTTATAGTATAAAAACAAATTCTTAATATAACGTGGTTCATAAGCGAGTCGGCCACCCAAGCGAGTCGGCTGTTACACGGGGTTTCCTAACACTATCAGAAACTATACTTACCTAGTCTCGGTCCGGGTTAGGGCGAGGCTATCTTGTGGAAGTATCCGTGAGGTAATTGTCTGGCGATAAGGTGGAGAGAAGTTATAGGAGTTAACCGGGTTGGTAAGACAAACCAATTCTATTGGAAGATAGAATAACTAAGTATCAATCTGTGTAAGAGAAGAACTTATGAGAGTTGACCACAACGAGTGTAATAATGAAATCCAACCCATTCTTATACCTATCGTGTTCTGTCCTGTTCTCCCTCTTCTCCCTTGACATCCTTGTCTTCTGGGAGATGTGGGAGAACGCCTTCTCCCATCCTGGCCCATTATCCCTTCCTTGGCGGGAGAACGGCTCTTGGCGGGAGAACGCATCACGTGACCCCAAGCCCCGCGATGATCATTACCTTCTGACGTGGACGTGGTTGGCCTTCAACCTCGTCGTTCCCCGTCAAGGAGAGAATCCTTCTTGTTACTTGTAACATCGGCCACTTTGTACCGGCGCGTCGACGTTAACACTATAACGCGTTATGTCTTAACCACACAATTATTTGTTAATCTATTCTAAATCTAATCTTTAACTTGCTCTTTTTAACGTCCAATCGCAACGTGTTTAAAGCTAAAGACGTGCTGCTTCTATCTATAACGTGCCTCGAACTACTCTCCAAGACCGACGCGCTAGAAAGCGCTTTCGACGCGACTGCAAACCGAATTCAAAGCGCCTAAATAAGCTAGAAGAGGAGGCTATTGTTAGGCGTATTCTTAAAGAGTCTACGCGAGGATTTGCCCCTATAAAGGCTAAGGTTCGAGCAATAGCTAATAAACTGTTAGAGGAGCGTGGTGGCAACCTTGTTGGTAAGAACTAGGTTGACAACTTTGTTAAGCGGACTCCTGAGCTCTGTACGCGCTGGAGCCGTCCCTATAATCACTAGCGAGCCGCCTGCGAGGATCTAGTGGCTATCCAGCGCTGGTTTGACTTAGTCCAGGCGACAAAGCAGAAGTGGGGTATTGTGGACGATGATATCTATAGCTTTGACGAAACTAGCTTTATAATAGGCAAGATTTTATCACAGTTAGTTATCACAGGCTTAGAAGAATATAGAAAAAAGAAACAGGTACAGCTAGGCAACTATAAGTAGGTTACTATGATCTAAGGCGTGGGCGCGTTAGGTCGCCAAATACCACCCTTTGTTGTCTTTGCGGGCAAGGTGCTTATCAACGTCTAGTTTAAGGATTTGCCTGCTAACTAGGTTCTTAAAGTTAGTCCTAATAGCTAGACGAATAATTAGCTTAGTCTTGCCTAGTTAGAGCACTTTGATACCCATACAAAGAGGCATACTATAGGTGGGTATCAACTGCTTATTATTGACGGCCATGAGAGCCACTGCTCCATCAATTTTCAAGATCTTTGCAAGGAGAAGAATACTATTCTTCTCTGCATGCCTCCACACTCGTCTCACCTGTTGCAGCCCCTTAACGTCGCCTGCTTCTCGCCGTTGAAGCGTAAGTATGGCGACGCTGTTTCAGGCTTGGCACGCAACCGCACCCACTATATTAGCAAGAAAACCTTCCTACTAGCCTTTAAGGCTGCTTTTAAGCAGTCTATCACGAAGGAGAATATCCAAGCTAGCTTCAGAGGCGCTGGACTAGTCCCACACGACCCACAGGCTGTGCTATCTAAGCTTGATGTGGTGGTGCAGACGCCAGTACAATCACCGCGACAGGCAGCCGCCTAGGAGGCGCAGACACCACGCAACGCGCGCGAGGTTAAGGCTTAAAGTACTCTTATTTAACAGAGAGTAAGAAACCGCCCTAGGTCTTCTGCAAATTCTCTTAACGAGAAGGTTGTGCAGCTAAGTAAAGGGGCTCAGCAAATAGCACATAAGATAACGCTTATAAGGGAGGAAGTAGCTGCTCTTTAAGAGGCTCTAGACACAGCAAATAAGCGTAAGAACCGCAAGCGGCGATACGTACGGACAGAAGAGACTCTTACTGTAGGCGAAGTACAAGAAGTATTAGCTGAACAGGCGGGTAGCAGTCGTGGTGATGGTGAGAGTGCGTCGAAGAGGGTGCGAGGAGAGCGGCGGTGCGGGCGTTGCAAGCAGACTGGACACAACGCTCGTACCTGCGCAGTTAAGATAGATAGTGCAAGTGATAGTAGCGATTCTGATAATTAATTTGGTATATTGCAATAGTTTATTGACTGTGATAAAAGACTGTGATAACGTGTTGAAGTTGACGCGACGGTATAAAGTGGCCGACTCGCTTGGGTGGCCGACTCGCTTAACTAGCCCCACCACAAAGTGCGCGCGACCACAAAGTGCGCGCGCGCCTTACAACCACCTCAACCTCAACGCGTCGTATCCCCACCACTATGGCTAATATTGAGGCTGCGCTTGCAGCTATTAATGCCCTAGGACCTGATGAGCCTTTTTCGTATATAGATATTGCAAAAAAATATGGTGTTGTTCGATCTACGCTTACCCGAAGACACCAAGGCCTACACGCCTCACGCGCGATAGGTGGCCAAAAACGGCAGCTCCTCCACCCACAGCAGGAGCAGGCCCTAATCGCCTATATCAATTGACTAACAGATAGAGGCTTACCACCTACTCAGCCAATGATACGCAATTTTGCCTCACAGATCGCCAAGACTGAGGTTGGAGTACACTGGGCTAGTCGCTTCGTCCAGCGCTATCCTGATCAACTTACCTCAAGGTGGGCAAAAGGCCTTAATAACTGTCGCCACAAAGCAGATTCAAGAAGCAAATACAACCTCTACTTTAGCCTCCTACGCGATAAAATTAATCAATATCACGTCGAGGCGCGTCATATCTACAATATGGATGAGAAGGGCTTCATGCTTGGTATCGTAAGTCGTTTAAGGAGGATCTTTAGTAAGGCCTCGTACGAGGGCATAAGGAGGAGGACTACGATACAGGATGGCTCACGCTA
>NW_007359937.1:1434492-1456434 GCF_000359705.1 Exserohilum turcica Et28A | reverse complement strand
TTTTTTTAGTTGTCTTTTTGGGTGTTTTTTTTGGGTGTTTTTAGTTTTGTTTTTTTGGATATGTATCTAAGGTTGTTCTTAATTACTAGCTGCTACTGTTGCGTAGGAGCTAGGGGGCTGAGCTTGAGGTTGGGTGGGCGGGGTATTTGGTTTTTCAAGGCGTCTAACTTTCTCTCTTAGTTCTTTAGAGACGTTAGATAGAGAGGAGATTTGGTCTTCTAGAATTATAGAGTTTTTCTTATTTACTCTGCCGTTCTCTGTAAAGTCTCTAAAGACTTCTATAAGGTCTAGTAAACTAGTTTGCCTAGTAGGGTTGTTTTTAGCTAGGTTAGCTACTTGGATTACTAGGTTTCTAGCAATCTCTAAGGCTTCCTTAATAGAGGTTGCCTTTGGTGTTTTCCCTACTGTAGGGTATCTTGGCACTGCTCCAATAAATGGAGAAAAATTGCTTCTTGTCCTAGTATGGGTAGGCCTAGGCGGTTCTTCTGGTTGCCTGTTAGGGCAAGGCGTAGAGGCCTCCTCAGCCATCTCAATTTCTGGATTATTATCCATTAGTCGTTTGCTTTTGCCTCTAAGGTCCTTTAAGGCTAGTCTTTTTTTATTATTTTTATTGTTTTGATGTGTCTGTGTTTCTTGCTAAATTTAAGCTTTAATAAGCTCCTGCGTTCCTATTAGCCCCTTTGGTCTTGGCATTAGAGCCTAAGCTCTGTGAGAAAATTCTCACAGGCGTGAGAAAACGAAGGAAGGCCTCCTTCTTCTCCCTACTGCGCGCTAGCGCCTTAGCTGCAGGTGTTGAAAGTGCTGTTAGTCGATTCCTCGTGGTCGGTTCTCCTAGATAGCGTGCTTTTCTAGCGGTTTCCAGAAAACTCGAAGTTGTGGCTGAGGTTGTCGATGTCCTTTAGATAGTTTATCGCGCGACTACTGTGCCTACAGCTCGGCTTTCCAAGACACTGTAGGACTTCCTACTACTTGCTGCGCCTTTCCTGCTTAGAGGATTGTAGTAGCAGTGCCTACGATCCCTCTGTGGGATGCCAAATAGGACTTCTCTCTAACTAGCTTCCTGCGAAGCTTGTCGTCTCTTCGGCAGCTCTCTCACAATTGCGCGTCAAGTTGTCTCCTGGCCTTTTGTGCCCAACAACACCACCAACGCGCCTAAAAAGGTACGTTCTAAATAGAATTCAGAAAGCAGCAGCTTGCGCTATTGCTTAGTGGGATCAAATTTAAAATGTAAGGGGCTGCGCTCCGTGGAGCAATCGCTTTAGTATACAAGGGAATTGAATTCGATGAGGAGCTAAGCTCCTAGGCTATGGAGTTGTCTATATACCATGCTAGTTGCCTGAGCAACTGTCGGGCCGATAGCGTCCGTGTCAAACATCGTTAGAGCGGCGCACGCAGGAGCCAAGTGCTATCCGAGGTACTTGGACTCCTGTGACCACACGAGATCCCATCGAGGAGTAAGACCTAAAGGGGCACCAGCCCGTCACATTATACGAGCTTATTACACATAACTAAATATATATAATACCTATAGTTAAGCATTATAATAGCATTCCTTATAACGTATTCCATCACCAAGCGGGCCACATCACCGAGTGTGCCACTTTTTCTTGGCATCACGAACTTCACGTACGAAAGATAATGCCCCAACAACAGAACGCGATATTAACTCAGCAAGAAGGTAGGCTTACTCTAGCTGTTCAGGCCTATCGTACAGGCTAGTTTAAGAGCATTCGACGCGCTGCAGCAGCCTACAACGTCCATCATTAGCAGATCTCTCAGCGGCTTCAAGGAATCACCTTTTGACCTACAACACAGCCAAATTGCTAGAAGCTAACTAAGTCTGAAGAGCAAACTATCGTATGATATATTCTTAACCTAGACTCGCGAGGATTTGCCCCCCGTCTATGTGAAGTAGCAGATATGGCGGAGAAACTACTACGCGAACGAGATGGCGAGCCTTTAGGCAAATGCTGGGCAGAGCGGTTCGTTACTTGTATAGACGAGCTTAGAACAGCCTTTAGTTGAGCAAAGGATCGTTAGAGAACTTAACAAGAGGATCTAGAGATTATTAACGCGTGGTTCAAGCTCGTACGAGAGATGGTTGAGAAGTATGGAGTTCATTTAGACGACATCTATAACTTTAATGAAACTGGCTTTTAGATGGGCGTAATTGGCTCAATGAAGGTAGTCACAGGCGCAGAGCGTCGTACGAGGCCTACTCTCACGCAGCCAGGCAATCGCGAGTGGGTTACAGTCATCCAGAGCATCTGCGCTGCGGGATACGCTACCCCGCTATTCATTATCTACAAGGGACGCGTCTACATCTCTGCATAGTACAAAGAAGCGGATATACCGTACGACTAGAAGCTTTCAGTATCAGAGAACGGCTAGACGAACAATGAGCTTAGTCTCGCGTGGTTAAAGCACTTTAACGAGCATACAAAGACGCGTCAGGTAGGGTTATACAGGCTACTTATCCTTAACGGCCATAAGAGCCACCTTAACTAAGAATTTAAGGATTACTGCCTCGTACGAAAGATCCTTACCCTCTGTATACCTGCTCATTCATCGCACATACTTTAGCCACTTGACGTTGTTTGCTTTTTGCCTCTTAAGCAGAAGTACTCTTAACGCGTACGAGACTTGGCACGCTACTATGTCTAGCATATTAATAAGAAGCGCTTCCTTCTAGCCTTTTAAGACGCGTTTTTTAACGTGTTTACGTCTAATAACTGCAAGAAGGCCTTTAAGGCAGCAGGGCTAGTCCCTATTGACGCGCAGAGAGTTATTAATTGCCTTAACGTACGCCTTCATACTCTACTATAAGAAGCTTAGCTAGAAATACCCTAGACGTCAAGAACACTAAGTAATTCGCATGAATTTAGGTCACAATCAAAGCTTGTAAGAGAGTCTTTCGTACGATCGCTAACTACTGCACAAGAAGGCTTTTTAAAGCTTATTAAAGGGGCTGAGGAGATGCTATATAAGAATGTGCTTATAAAGGCCCGCGTAAGAGAGCTTGAAGAGCAATTAGCAGCAGTAACAAAGCGCCAAGGGCGCAAAAGAAAGCGAATTCAGACAGGTGGGACACTAGACTTTGGTGCAGGGGCATCGCAGGTAGCTGAAAGTAGTTCTGCTGGTCGTACGACATCAAAGAAGGCACGTGGTGAGGGTAGTCAAGAAAGGGCCCTACTAGGTTAACGGCACTGTAGAACCTGTGGGAGGACAGGCTATAACTCTCGTACGTGCTAGAAAGATGTAGAAGAAGATTCTCTTTTAGATACAAGTAAGTCGTACGAAGCATCTATAGCTAGTGTAGAGTAATCTAAGTTTTCGTACATGAAGTTCGTGATGCTAAGAAAAAGTGGCACACTCGGTGATGTGGCCCGCTCAGTGATGGAATACGTTATTTATAATATATTATAAAGAAGTTTATATAATATATTATATAACGTGTTTCACTAGTAAGCGGGCCACCCTAGTATGTAGGCCACCTCCCCAAACTTTTACATCTTTATAATAGTATTACGCAACACTACTACAATATTTTTTATTAAGTAGAATAAGATATTATTCTTTAGACGCATTGCTATCCTCTATATTCTCTAATTCTACTTAACAAGTGCAAGAGTTGTGTCCAATTTGGCTGCAACGCCCGCAGCGCCGTTCACTACGCACCCTCTTCGCAGACGTTGCACCATTATTATAGCTACCACCCTCTGCCTTAGCGATCTAATTAGCTATCTAGCTAACTGTCTAGGACCCCTCTGCCTGTACGTAGCGCCTCTTACGAGTTTTTCGCTTCGTTACTTTAGTAATTATAGCTTTAAGGCGATTAAGTTTCTTCTGCATTAACACTATATTATAAGCTATCTACTAAGCTTCCTTACTTAACTACTATATCTACTTCTTAAGAGAACTTGTAGAAGACCTTTGCTGGATTTGCATACGGTTTCGAATAAGCGTAGCCTGCGCCTCCATTTCGCGCGCGTTGCGCGGCGTTTTCGGCTCCTAAGCAGTAGTCTCTTGCGCTAGTGGAGTTGGCGTACGCAGTATGACGTTAAGCTGTGATAAAACAACGTTATAATCGTGCGGTGAAAGTCTAGCACCTTAGAACCCTCCGCGGATATTTTCTAGTGTAATAGCCTTATAATAGGCCTTTTTAAACGCTAGTAGGAAGGTTTCTTTGCTAATATAGTAGATGCGATTGCGTGCTAAGACCAAGATAGCATCACCATACGCGCGCTTTAACGGCGAGAAGCAGCCCACATCAAGAGGCTGTAAGAGGTGCGACGAGTGGGGAGGCATACAGAGGAGGATTATCTTCATCTCTTCGCAGAGATCTCGGAAATCCACCAAGCAGTGGCTCTCATGGCCGTCAATAATAAGCAGCCTATGCGTCCCCACAGGCCGCGCATGGGAATCAAAGTGACGAAGCCAGTCAAGCGCTAGATCGTTGTTCGTCCAGCTAGTAGGACTAACTTGGATCACCCAGTCGCGTGGCAGATCCTCTGTAAACTAGGTAGAGATTAGAACCTTGCTAGCGAAGATAAGAAACGCTAGGATACGCGTGCCTATTGCGCCAACGCCTTGTATTAGCGTAACCCACTCACGATTGCCTAGCTGGATCTTCTTTGTTCTCCCTAGTTTGTCTGAGCCTGTGATAACTAACTGTGATAAAATCTTGCCTATAATAAAGCCAGTCTCATTAAAGTTATAGATATCTTCGTCTACGATACCATACTTTGCCTTTATATTCTGAACTAGCTTAAACTAGCCCTTAATAAGCGCTAGGTCTTCGTAGAGAGCTTGCTGGTGATTGTATGGACGGCTCCGGCGCGTACGCAGCTCAGGATTGCGCTAGACAAACCTATCAACCCAGTTCTTGCCCACCTCCTTCCCGCCACGCTCTCGGAGCAGTCTGTTGGCCATATCTCGCACGTCGTCTTTCCCACAGGGTAGTCCTCGCTCAGCCTTGACTATTACACGCATAGTAATAGCCTCCTCTTCTAGTTTTGTTAGGCGCCTTGCTAGTGGCTCCCAATCGCTTCGAGGGCGCTGTCTAGCTCGTCGACGCTAGATTGTTGTTCGTGGGACGCTATAGGCGGCAGCAGCGCGTCGTTCACTCTAAATTTGTTTAGAATTAAGATTAGTAATAGCAAGAAATAGATCTGCTTTAGTATAAGTTTTTAACGCGTTGTGTTGTTAAGACATTACGCGTTGTTGTTGTAAAGGTGGGATATCATAGGGAAGTGGCCCACATACTGGGGTGGCCCGCTTACTGGTGAAACACGTTATACGTAAAAAGTAATTTTTATATTTTCATAACCTATAACTACTACTATTTTACTATATAGAAGTTTTATTACTATAAGAAATTGCTTTAGGTAAGCGCTAGTCCTATTATGGAATAGTGCTATGGTAACGCCACCGCCGCCCATGGTCGACTGAGTTGCTTCCTGGCGCCATTTCCGCATTCGTGAGGACCGGCGAGTTCGACTCCGAAGCGTTAGGCATCTGCACGTGACTTGGTGCTAGCGCGGCGCGTTCCGGACTTAGCACAACACGGTCAAGAGTGCCAACAGTGATGTCGCCACCACTACGCCCGTGAAACTGCGAAGTTGCTGCAGATGCACGTGTAGAACATCGATGCGGATCCCCATACTAACGATGCGACGCTCTCATGCCTCGGAACAATCTCAGTAAACATCTCAAGTGGTTGCTCGCTGAGAAGCCCTTCATCCCACCCGCGTCATCAACCGTGGCATACGACCCGAACGCAAACCCCACGAGTTCAGCAACACTTTCGCAGCAACACTCCTCCGCTTTGGAAGAGCAAGCGACATACAATGAACCTGAACCTGCATCCGTGTCAGCGCCCGCACCAGCACCACAAGTCGCTGGATCTGTCCTACCCCGCAGCCTCGCCCGACCGAAAACGATTGATATACACAATCCCCCAGAAGAGGAGGGAACGGCCTCGGATATGGCAAGATTGAGAGGCACGCCAGCAAGTGGGAAGCCTAGACTCGTAATAGCGGGACTACCACAACATGCATCGTCTTCAACAACAGAGCGCAGGACAAGAGAGGTGAATCGTACAGTAGAGTTTGGCAGAATTGGTTCAGGAGCAGCAGAAGATCGATCGACAACAGTGCGGAAAATCAACGGGCATATGGAAGTGCCCACTCCGCAGTACGGAACCGCTCGAATGAACCACATAGGGCCGATTGATGTCGACTCAATCGATCTTACGGGAGACGATGACATACGCTCTTCGCCCGTTCCGACGCGCACTCCCAAAGGCCGGAAGCGAAAGAGCGAAGAGTTCGAAGCAGACCTTCGACATGCCAAGTCCCCCAGGCCAGTACGAGCTGCTCCTGCGCTCAGTCCAGAACCTGACGACGACGACTTTCCCGATATTGATGATATGATCATGGCTCCGGATAGCCCGCCCCCGCCATATTCGACAGTTGCAGGGAGTACAAGGCATCCACCAAGGCAGACTGCGGCAGCCGAGGACGACGACATGGAAGCAATGCTACAACTAGAAGAGGAGGAGAGGCAGATGATAGAGTTAGAGCAGGCAATATCTACACAACAACGCAAGCGCAAACCACTGAGCCGTGTGGCCTCAGAAAACGCACCAGCTCGCAAGATGGGGAGACAGACCCGCAGCCCTAGTCCGGGCAAGAGTAGGCCTTGCGCAGCCAAAGTCGCAACACCCAAATCGGGTCGCGCACACATAGCCACTACTAGGAGAGTTGGTCATGCAGTGCTGGACTCGGAAGATGAAGAATTTGGCACAATCGATGAGATGGACATCGATGCGCAATCCCGGACCAAATCACCTACACCGGCAAAAACGAGGCCACGCGAGAAGACGCCTGTGTCGAACTTGACCAAGCCAGCAAGCCAGACACTACTCCCCATACGTTCACCAGTAAAGGTTAGGCCAAGCCCGAGCCCATACCAGCCTGAACAAGACTCTATTCCTACTCCCGAGAAGTCACAGTCCCCTAAGAAGAATGTTCAATCCACACCTGCACAGATATCCACATCCAGCAAGCCTACACCGAGCTCTTCAGAGTTATCAAAAGAAGAAAAGACTGCTATCAAGGGGGCTATTGATGTATTTTTAGCGACAGAGGGACAAAGACTACAGAGCCACCTCAATGCAGCCAGCTCAGCATGGGACAGTGCCCGTGCTGCTTTCGTAGCGCATCTCTCCGAGTATGGGAGACCCGACCCCAGCGAAAAGGAAAGAATGGAACGCGCTCGCTCACGGAAGGATGCTGTGGAGCAGTTGATAGCCCTGAAGATCCGCCATGACGATCTGGTGGCTCAGAGGCAAAAGGTGAAGCAAAAACTCGAGGACGACTTGAACATTGGGCAATTTGATGCAGCAGACGGTGAAACGCTGAGCAAACTTTTCAAGACGATCGAGGACATCCAGATACAAATGCATTACCTATTGGATTTGGCAGCCATCAAGCAGCAACCCAACCCTGTCTTGAAGCCAGAGCCGAGGACCAGTCGCAATGTGGTCATACAATCAACCCAGGCAAGCCCGGTCCGATCTGTTTCCAATGGTTTAAAAGATGCAGGCCCGAATCGTATCCCTCAAACACAGTACCCCAAGCACACTGACGCTGCTGTTGAAGAAGTGTGGACCCCGCATCGCCGTATACGATTCGCTGAAGAACAGGTCGCTGCATCTCCCTTGCCTCCCCCAAACCTAGGTGTTCTTTCTCGCACCGATACTGGTGTGATGGGAAGACATAATACAATGTCTAAAGATCAATCGCACCGAATACCCGAGACACCAGAGCGTCGGCGCCCTACAAACAAGCCAAAGCCAGTAGCACGTCAAGACACACCAGATGATTTTGGAGAGCTGGATCTTGATGAAGATGAGAACTTGTTCGCCAACGACACAGGCACCCACCATCAACCCATCGAGCTCGACGATGACGATGAATTTGGCGAGGAGTTTGGTGCAGACGACGAAGAATTTCTGCATGAAATTAATAATATCGAGAATCAAGCTCCAGGTGGTTTCGACTGGAGAGGGGAACGGGCAGTTCCTAATCCATCAACAAACTCCCGCGAGGTATTCCGTGAGGCCTCGCCAAATAAAGTCCCACCGAAACAAAACCCATCGTCACCCGAGAAACCGCAGCTGAATATGCCGGCCAAGAACCACCCAGGAATGAACTTCCCATGGTCTCAAGATTTGCGAACGGCACTTATTCGTCGGTTTGGCCTAAGAGGCTTTCGACCCGGACAACTGGAGGCTATCAACACTACGCTATCTGGCGAGCACTGCTTTGTACTGATGCCCACAGGAGGCGGCAAATCGCTCTGCTACCAGCTGCCTTCGGTAATCACTTCAGGCAAAACACACGGAGTCACCCTGGTAGTTTCTCCACTGCTGAGTTTGATGGAAGATCAGGTTGAAGCGTGCAAACAACGTTTCGGCATGCAGGCTTTTCTCATCAACGGAGAGTCAACTGCAGCCCAGAAGAAGATGATCATGGACGGCCTGCGCCAAAGGGATCCGCAGCAGTTCATCCAGATACTCTATGTGACGCCGGAGATGCTTAGTAAAAACCAGAAAATGATCAGTGCCTTCGAGAAACTGCATTCTGGGGGCAACCTTGCCAGGATCGTCATCGACGAAGCGCACTGTGTCAGTCAATGGGGTCATGATTTTCGACCCGACTACAAAGCACTTGGAGATGTCATTCGTCAGTTTCCTGGGGTCCCCGTGCTTGCGTTAACTGCGACTGCGACCCAACTCGTCCGTACTGACGTGGTAGCCAATCTTGGTATGCAAGGTTGCCGTCAGTTCTCTCAGAGCTTCAACCGCCCGAATTTGTCCTATGAAGTGTTACCCAAAGCCAAAGGTGTTATCAATAGCATCGCGGACCTGATCAAGGAGAGATACGTCGGAAAATCCGGTATCATTTACTGCCTATCACGAAAGGGCTGCGAACAAGTGGCGAAAAAGTTGTGCGAGATGGGCATCCGTGCCCACCACTACCATGCCGGAATGGACTCTGCTGATCGTTCTGATGTTCAGCGCAAATGGCAGAAAAACGAGCATCACGTTATCGTCGCAACAATTGCCTTTGGTATGGGTATTGACAAGGCCGACGTACGATATGTCATTCACCACTCACTACCGAAGAGTCTGGAAGGTTACTATCAGGAGACTGGACGCGCTGGTCGTGATGGCAAACGCTCAGAATGTTATCTGTACTACCAATACGCTGACTCGAGAATCTTGCGCAAGATGATTGACGAAGGCGAGGGCAGTAGAGAACAGAAGCAAAGGCTCAGCGACATGCTACGAACTGTGGTTCAATACTGCGAAAACAAAGCCGATTGTCGACGCGCTCAAGTACTCGGATACTTTAGTGAAGCTTTCGATGCCTCAAAGTGCAATTCGACATGCGACAATTGCCGGTCTGATGCCACATTCGTTACAAAGGACGTCACAGAGTACGCAGCCATGGCCATCAAGCTTGTCAGTCGGATCCACGAGGACAATGTCACAATGCACCAGTGCGTAGATGCTTTTCGAGGTGCCAGCGGCGCCAGGTTCAAGAGTGCCGGGTTAGTAGAATATGGATGGGGTTATGGCAAGGACTTGGACAGAGGCGACAACGAGCGCATCTTCCAGCATCTGCTGGATGCCGGTGCATTCAAGGAAAAGAGCAAGGTGAACAAGGTTGGCTTTGCAACAAGTTACCTACATGTATGTACCATTCTGTGTTGGTGCGTTTTGTCTACTAACAGTCTTAGCCTGCTTCGATACGCAACGACTACGAGACCAAACGGAAGCAGATGAAGCTGCAAGTGCGCGCCTCGCCACTCACAGCACGCACAAAGGCGCCCGCAGCCAAGAAGACAAAGAAACAACAATCGCAGTTCCCATCGACCAATGTTCCCTCTCCTGTACGGGCACCCAAGCAAAAGATTCGATCATTCGCTTATAATGGGCGCGATGAGGATGAGGACGAGGACGAGGAAGAGGATGCCTTTGATGCTCCTCGCCACCCAAGCCGTAAGAGGAGAGGCCATGGTTACCAAGCCGACGGCTTTGTAGTCGGCGATGGAGACGAAAACGAGGGGTTCGCACCGGTTCGCGAGGCCAAACCGTTGAAAGCAACAAAAGCGAAGGGCCTTGGGGTTCCCATCACTACAGATGAGCGCACCGCACAACTCACGGAGCTACAAAGCGATGTATTGCGGGATTTCATGACTGGGGCCAAGCAGATGAGAAAGAGTATACAAGAGAGAAAGGGCCACCGCGAAGCCATCTTTACCGACACTGTACTTCGTGAGATGGGCCTTGACTTGCCACGGAATCTCGATGAGATGAAGACGATACCAGGGATCCGAGCCGAGATGGTGGATCGTTACGGTAAACAGTTCCTACCGTTGATCAACAACACGAGGGAATTTTATGGAGACGAGGTGCCAATTCCTCGGAATCCGCAGCTTCGCAACCGGCAAGCCCAAGTGGTGCCCGTTGTGTATGAGATTGACGATGACGAGGAAGTGGAGGATCAGAACCATAAGCTTGTTTATGATCTGTGTGGTGACTCGGAGGAGGAGGCGGCAGAGGTGCCAGCTGGCAATGGCGAGGATTCTGGGGATGAATCTTCGTACGGTGGTTTCGACGATGATGACGATGACGATGAGGAAGTGCATACAAGTCATCACTTTATGCAGAACCCAGAAGTGACAGACTTCAACAACCGATATACACAGCTTGGTGGAGGCGCAGCACCAACGACCAAGGCTGCAAAGAAGAAGAAGGGGACGTCGCGCAGCAGGCGGACATCGGGTAACGTTGGCAGGGCCTCTGGAGGCGTCAAGAAGCGTGCGCCGAAGAATGGTGGCGGCAGAGCTTCGGCTAGTGGCTCGACAGCCAGGAGGCCTTCTGGGGGTGCGGGTCGAGGGGGGGGAGGAGCATCAGGGGGCGTATGGAGCAACATCATGGCCATGCCTACTTGAGGGTGATGTATACCTCAATGGCAGTGCAAAAAAAAATTTCTAGTAAATATCCATCTGGTCCGGGATACCTTGTCTCGACATGACGACATGTGTGTATACGACCTGGCAGTTGATATTCTTATGTAAACGATGGTTATGTATATCATAATCTTCATGCCTCACTTGCATGAATTAGCCAGCAAGCAGTACAAAAACAAGAATAGGATACCCATTACTCATGTCATTACCATTACACAAACACACACACACACAAAACGTTCCTCGCAAGAAACCCCCTTCCCCTGAAAGCTACACTACACTACACTACACTACACTACACTACACCGTACTTGCTACTACTCCTACTCCTACTACTCCTTACAACCCATTCCCATGCGTATGCGCCCCCTTGTAATGTCCGCCCATGCCCAGCGCGCTCTTGGTCTTGTCAAGGATACTGCCGCCCGTGGAGCCGTGCACATTGCGGTCGTAGGAGCGGCCGGCCTTGTCCATGGTGGCCTGCGAGTGGTTCTTGGACGAGTCGGGCTGCACTTCGCGGGCGATTTTGTCCGCTGTGTCGGTGATGGATTCTTTGATCTTGGTGCTGGTTGATTTGGTGGATTGTGGTTGCTGTGGGGGGTGGGGTGGGTTAGATGGAGGTATGTAAGTAAAGTGGGGGGTTGGTGGATATACCATTGCTTCACCGAGTTTGGTGTGGTTGTCTTTGCGGAAGGCAGAGGTCATTTTTGGTAGAGGTGGATGTGGGATTTAATTGGTTGGTTGGTTGGTTGGTTGGTTGACTGATTATATATGTAGGCTGGAGTGTGGAATAGGTTGATGATGATGAGATGTTATGGTGAGAAAAAAAGTTAAGGGTTTATATGCTTTCCCATTTCCCGCTATATCTACATCATGTATTCTGCCTGCCCGTTTTGCAAGTCGTGGTAGCAACTGCTGGGCTGAGAGGCCTGCTTGGGTGCGTGGTGTTGGTGTTAGAGTTTTGGGTACGCCGCGCACGTCATGGCCGGTTTGCGAGCATCTTCGCGAGATCCAATCATGATTGCGCCAGGTGCTCTGATAGGTTGTGCTCGTTTGCTTGGGTTGTTCGCTTGGTGACATTGCGAGGCATGGGTGAAGGAGAAGGGCCCTCGTGATGGAAGATGGGTGGCGATGGGAAGCAAGATGTGGCAGCCGTTTGGAGCAAGGTCTGGGCCCTTTGGTAATGGGGCACCATGGACGTCTATCTACTTCACGTCGTGCGCAGTTCTGCAAACCCTTGCCAAGGGATAGCAAAGGCTGTTCAAGCCTCATACGCGAGCACATGGAGATACTTGGCGATATGCGTGGTCGGGGTTTGGCAGACCCACTGCGGAGGTGGCAGTAGCAGTGGCAGTAAAGGTAGCGGTAGCAGTAGAGAGGAAGAGTATGGCGGACCCTGCGTCGCGCAGGTTTTGGGATGACGTCATCGCATGTCCAGCCGGATGCCAGCCGCGTGCGCAAGGAGCGCAACCACAACCAAGCCTCTTCCACTCTGCACTGCCCGTCCCCACGTCAACAACATTACCCAGTCACCGTCGTTGCTTTTGGCCGGCATCTGCCTGTCACGCATGCGAAATGTCTCTGCTGATCGCCGGCAGATGACGGCACCCGAATGCCGCCAGCTCCCGGACGCCGAGTTGTGGTTGGCATGATTGTCGGGGCCATGGCGACAAACGGCGGACCAAGCAACGCTCACCCGACCGTCGACGAGGAGCGCGCGATGCAGGGCAGGCTACGGGCGGCGTGGCAGGTCGAGGGATGTGGATGGAACAGCGAGGCGACCCGCGGCGCTCAGGAGGGCACCGAGCGCGCAGAGAATAAGTATAGCGCGGCGTGGAGCGTCGTCCAAGAGGTGGCGGTATGCGCTGTTGAGCAGGCTGTTCTGCTACGGGCCAGGCTTCCCCACCGCGGCGCGTGTCGGTGCTGCTAGGCTGTCGGGGGCGCGAAAGAGCGGTCGCTGGCATCGTCTCGGAGCGCTCGCTGTGCGCAGGCCTGCAAGCCGTACGCAGGCCGCCACGTCGCTGCAGGAAAAGCAGAAGGCTGGATAGAGGCATGGGGTGGGACAGTCTAATGCAGGAACACGGCCGGCACGACGTCCTCTTGCGACCAGCGCCCGTCCCGATCGACGATAGCGCGCGCGCTGATTGGGCGCCGCGCGGGGCCGGGGTATGACGTTGAAGTTCTAGGCGGTTGCTACAGTTTCCGTGCTGTTGATGCGCCCTCCAGCCTCCTCCCAGCCACCGTGCCCAACCTCACCATTTACGCAGCAGCAAAACTACCACGGCCTGCAGATACCCAGAGAAGTCACACTCCTGCCTCCGCTCACTCTCACATCCTTTCTTTCCTCGCAGCGTCGCTCTTCTAACCATCGTCTGGCAGTGCATATCCCGGCCACACGCTGCAAGAGCCGCCTAGCCAAGTGCACCACCCACCACAGGCCCGCGCCCGAGTCTGTTCTTGACGCACTCCCCTCACCGCTTGCTCTTTCGCTGTCTCTTATGAGGCAGAGGTAGCCACCAGCAACCCTCTGACTGCACTCCACCGCTCACAGCGCCCGGCCCTCTGGGGGCGCAGGGAGACTCAAGAAACGCCCCGGCAGAGGCAATTGAAGCAACCACACATCCAACATGTCGAATCTGAGGTTCGCCGTGAGCATGCAACGTAAGTCGCGACCCATTGGCGAAAGAGAAAGACGCATTCTAACAATGGCCAGGGTTAATACCGTTTCTTGGCTTCCACCATGTGCTCATGATTCTCATCGCAATTGCGATAATATTGCTGTGTAAGTCGAGACGAAAGCACTCGATGCCGCGACCAACACTAACAACCTCCCAGCATTGCTACTAGCAGGATGCTCGTCCACATCTCCACTCATTCCTGGCATCTTTCTCATCTCCATGTGGTATGAACACTACACACCAACCTACTCGCCTGAGCAGGTCGACCCGGGTGTCACAGCCGCCATTGCAAACATTGTCGGCAACGCACAGCTCGGTGTTCGCGTCGGCTACTTTGGCATCTGCATCAACCGCGACGGCGGTGGCTTCATTTGCTCCAACAACGCCACTGCGCTCGTCGACAATGTGTCGGTCGACCAGGACCCGCTCAACCTTGTTTGGGTGGCCGCTACGTTCAAAGACGCCGTCGTGTTCCCCTACCTGTTGATTGTCGCCATCATCCTCGCCTTCTTCACCTTCATCCTACTTGCCACCTTTCCCGGATGGCACGAGGAGCGGGACGAGCGAACTGGATCCGACGTCGACGTCAAGCCCTTCCCATCTCGGCCTGTGTCACAGGTTGCTCTCGCGCTCATCTTCATCGCCTCCATCTTCGTCCTCGTCTCCGTCCTATGGCAACATACGGCCTCGGTTGCTGCAGCAACGATTGTACAAGATCTTGGAAATGGCAGTGTCAAGTCTGGTGTCGGTACGTCGGCCATGGTCCTCGGTTGGTTTGGCTTTGTGCTGCTCATCATAGTAACCATTGGGTTGCTTGTCATGATTCTCAGCATCATCGTCCTCGACCGTCTTACCGACAACGACTAAACACCCGGCGATGCTGCCAATACATTCCAGAACATACTTTCGACAAGACGATCGCTTTGTTGGCGCGACGATGTAATATGATGCCGAGCTGACTCGGCCTTTTCTTCTTTTGCTCAGTTACATACCCTTTTTTTGATGGCGCGTGGCAGCCTTCTGCTTAGAACGATATTTTTTGTGGCATATGCGGCGTTGAGATTGGTTTTTGCATCAGATCGATTTGATCCATGACGTTGAGTGTTGACTCACCGAGGAATGTTAGACGAATAGGAGGAACGAATGAAACAAAATGGATGGATGCTTGCAAGCACTGTACGTATGTAGTAAACGACACAATGAGAACCGGACACGTCAAATCAGCACACATTGCCACTCGATGCGTGATTTAACTGTAACAGGGCAATGCAGGCGCTACACGCTTCTAAGAAGTTACTTTTTGCGCGATGAAATGCGGCCTTCAGAGTCTGCCTCTAGCACAAAGTTTATTTGTCTTTCGTGATGTGCACCCGGGATGTTCTCGCTGGGCGGGAGGGGCAAACGCGGGGAAGGGTTGCACCAGCGGACCCGTCTCAGCGTGGCTTTCACGACCCAAAAAGGGCAGAGCTCGCATCGTGCAATCAACCTCGTCTCTACACAGCAGCGACATCAACACGCTTCCCAATTTACTGTCCGCAAAGTTTGTCCGAATCGCTCCGACAACCGGCTGCACCTCAGGCTTTCTCAATGGCGCCATGCCTAAACGGGCCTAGGGCATCCTGTCGCGTCCAGAAAAATTGGTGGGGTTGATATTGATGGACTTGGGGTGCTCTGACTGCTTAAAACTCCGCGCACAATTTAATCCCCGACCTCCTCTCCTCCCTTCACCTTCTCTATCCTTTTTCCCTTTTTTCCCTCTTTCCATCCGTACTCAGTCGCTCGCACATCATGTCTAGCTACGCGCTACCAAAGTCCCACCAGGACGTATGTTGCCCCTCCTTGCAGCCACAATACAGTCGATGCTGACATACACCAGCTCATGGAGAAGTCCCTGGTGGACACTGACCAGGAGGTCGCCCAGATCATGGTAAGCACGTCCACATGGTTGCTCTTCGGTAACCCGCTCACAACTGCCACAGGAGAAAGAAATCCAGCGTCAGCGAGAGTCCATCCTCCTGATCGCCTCCGAGAATGTTACCTCCCGTGCCGTCTTCGATGCGCTTGGCTCGCCCATGTCCAACAAGTACTCCGAGGGTTACCCTGGTGCCCGATACTACGGTGGAAACGAGCACATTGACTCAATCGAGCTGCTCTGCCAGAAGCGGGCTCTTGAGACCTTCCGCCTCGACCCCGAGAAGTGGGGTGTCAACGTTCAGTGCTTGAGCGGTAGCCCGGCCAACCTGCAAGCCTACCAGGCCATCATGAGGCCGCACGACAGGCTCATGGGTCTTGACCTGCCCCACGGTGGACATTTGAGCCACGGCTACCAGACACCCCAGAGGAAGTGCGTACAGGGACTAGTCATGTGCATGCTGAACAAAAGCTAACAGCATACAGGATCTCTGCTGTTTCCACATACTTTGAGACGTTCCCCTACCGCGTGAACCTCGAGACCGGCCTCATCGACTACGACCAGCTCGAGCAAAACGCTCTCATGTACCGCCCCAAGGTCCTTGTTGCCGGTACCTCTGCCTACTGCCGTGAGATTGACTACGCACGCATGCGCGAGATTGCCGACAAGGTCGGCAGCTACCTCCTCATGGACATGGCTCACATCTCTGGTCTCATCGCTGCCGGTGTCAACAAGTCGCCCTTTGAATACTGCGACATTGTCACCACTACTACTCACAAGTCTCTGCGTGGACCCCGCGGTGCCATGATCTTCTTCCGCAAGGGCGTCCGCAAGACCGACGCCAAGACCGGCAAGGAGACCTTGTACGACCTCGAGGGACCTATCAACTTCTCCGTCTTCCCCGGTCACCAGGGTGGTCCCCACAACCACACCATCACTGCGCTCGCCGTCGCGCTCAAGCAGGCTCAATCAGATGACTTTAAGCAGTACCAACAGCAAGTCATCAAGAACGCCAAGGCGCTCGAGGTTGCTTTCAAGTCCATGGGCTACAAGCTTGTTACTGACGGTACCGACAACCACATGGTCCTGCTTGACCTGAAGCCCTTCTCTCTTGACGGAGCCCGAGTTGAGGCCGTCCTCGAGCAGGTCAACATCGCTTGCAACAAGAACACGACGCCCGGTGACAAGTCTGCTCTTACACCCATGGGTATCCGTATCGGAGCCCCCGCCATGACTTCGCGTGGTCTCGGCGAGGAGGACTTCAAGAAGATTGCCAACTACATTGACACTTGCATCAAGCTGTGCCAGAAGATCCAGAGCGAGCTTCCCAAGGAGAGCAACAAGCTCAAGGACTTCAAGACCAAGGTCGCTTCGGGCGAGGTGGAAGAGATCAACAACCTCAAGAAGGAGATTGCGGCTTGGGCCGTCACCTTCCCTCTCCCTGTCTAAGCAAGGGCTGAGCAATATACGAGTCAAAACTAACATGGCGTATGACGGCGTTTACCTGGTATTGGGGGGCATATAGGTGTTTCAACAAAAAAAGAGGAATCGGGCTTTGCGAGTTCAACAACTCGTATCATGTATGAAGATTGATGAAAGGCATCACGACATGGTGTATACGTACCAGTAAAACGCCATCTAGCGAGCACCTTGGACGACCAAACAAAAACGTCGTTTGTGCGTATAGCCTATTGATTAGACTGCTGCTTAACCAGCGGTTATTGGCGAATGAAGAGAATATTTTTTTCTCATAATCTTGTTCACACTGCACATGCACGTTTTCATATGATTCATGTCATGCAAGTTCTCATTCGCATCTATGCAACCCATACATGGCGGGATTCGGCAATGCTCTCTGTATATATAAAAAAAATGTCACATAGGTTTCATCACCTACACAGACTGCCAGGAAATGCTAAACGCAGCCGCGTGATCGCCGCCGGCATACACCGTCTGCTGCGTGCTTCCCTTGGCCACGGCATCGGCACTCCACTTGGCGTTTCCACCCGCGGCCAGCACCCCGTCGGCATTGGTGAAGGCCGTACCGGAACTGACGCCGCCTCCGCACGTCAGCGCGCCGCCGACAACACCGCAGTTGCCCTTTGAGCTCGACAGCGTAAAGCTGTCGCCGGCACCGGCGGCCGAAGCGGTAAAGGTCGCGCACGTGCCCGTGGTGTACCACGTGCCCTTGCTGATGATGCAGCCTTGCTGCTTGCCGTTGAGCACGACATTCAGGATGCCTCGGCCGCTGAAGGGCGTGCCGGGGGCAGATGTCGGCGCGGGACTACTACCTGCTGTTGTAGTAGTAGTGGTGCTAGGAGGCGATGATCCACCACCACCACCGCCGTTACCGTGCTTAGGAAGGTACTTGATTCCCGATTTGGGACAGGTAGATTTCGTGCCATCTGGATTCGAGGGGACGAATTCCCCCGTCTGGATGCTGCCGCGGACATCGAAGTGGTACCATATTTCGTTTAGGGCGCCGGAGCGGCAGCCGAGTGTTACATCGACGTCTGGGCGCTTTGCCTTGATGGCCTGCTGGATGGCGTCGAAGGTGTATGTTTGGGATGTGCTGGGCACGATGCCCGCGTCGCTGAGCCACTGGTAGCTCGGCAGTGTTTTGAACAAATCAACGGTTTTCTGGAAGAAGTCGACGACTTCCTCGGTGGGCTTGTGGTCCGTGTAGCACTCTGGGTCCAGCGTCGAGATGCACGTGCCGTGCTTGGCCCACTCGTGGTACCAGAAGGATTCGTCGTGGCCCTGGTAGTCTTTCCAGTACGTCGACATGTACGACAGGAGCTCGGTTGCGCCAAACGAGTTGAGGATGGCCGAGATGTTGGAGTAGGACCGCGACGAGTCGCAGTTTGCGTCGTAGGTGCCGTCGCAGCGGTCGGGCCTGGATATGCAGTTAGTATTCTTGTCGGGTTTCAGGGCGGAAACTGTGATTCGGGCAGACGCACCATAGTCCGTGGATAGTCCAGCTATCGTCGGGCCCCGTGGGCGGCGAAGCATCCCAGAACTGTGTCTGCAGGAGCTGGCCGCCCGGCGCGTTGAAACAGCACAGGTTCGCAACGGCAGTCGTGTTGTGGCAGCTCAGCTGGGCATTGGGACAGCTTTGGGTGAAGTCACCCATGACGCGCTTCCCGCCGCCGAGGATGATTTGCGCGCCTCCAACGGCCAGCTTGCTGAGAGTGCGGAGAGAAGGCATGTTTGGAGATTCTGCTGCTGCTAGACCGGCAGAGGCAACAGCCGCCGCATTATGTACCCCATCCCTTGCAGCGTCTACCAGGGCGTCGAGCATGGTGGGCAAGAAATTGCCTCTACTATCAACTGCTAGCCGGAGTCTCCTTCTATTCCAGGCAAAGGACGGTCGAAGCAATATACAAGCTTTTTGTCGGGAGCGGTCCTCCCGTCGGGCAGCTCTAACCTGCACGCCTTGACGTTTGTGCCGCTGATTCGCAGGCTGCGAATAGACTGCTCCTCAAAGCGGAAGGTCGGCTCTTCTAGTCTGCGCGGTGGCCGCCGGGAATGCAGCGAGGACGAGATGGGCGATGGATGGGGCCCAACGGAGAGGCCGAGGACGTCGTCTGAGCAAGGCGAGTGGCTGCGAGGCAGCGTGGGTTAATGCAGCGGATAATGCAAACACGGTAGTAGGCGTAGGTGAAGAGGGATCAGGGATGGCGCGGGGGGGGGGGGGCGAGGTGGTTTATGTTGGATGAAAGGACCAAGGGAGACGGCCACTCAAGGCGCAGTGCTAGGCATCACGCTGGGCGCGGTCACGCAGACGGCGGCAGGGCCATGTTTCGAGGCTGAATGAAGATCTGCTGCTTGGGGGCCAGTCACATGGCGTTTCATGGCGGTGGGCGATGACTGCACGTGTGCCGGCGCGTGGTCGATAAGATAGAAGTGGAAGCTCCCCAGTGCCAGCGCGTGCCAGGGGTCGCGCGCTTGGACCCTGAAGCCGAGGCTTATCGGCGTGTGGCGCTAGGCCCAGATCGGTCAGACCCGAGATCTCGGCTGCGTCCGTTGCCCGTCTCGCGACCATGTTGATGTCGTCTCTTCGGGTTCCGGACGACAGACAGTACCTTTGCATCGCAGGAGGTGTACAAGGCTGGGTTTACTTTGGTGTTCTGGCCAGAAAATGAGGCAGCTTAAACCGGTAGTGCTGTCGTGGTGCTTACTTTTCAGTCTCTGTATCAGCATTTGAGTAGATTGCTAGTTCAGACGATTGGGGTATTTCCAAGGAGAGTGATGATGAATTTGTTAGACTCATGCACCTTGCCTAAAGTGTTGTCTTCAATATCGACTGTGTGGCCATGGTCAGAATCCACGAATGCAAAAACATTCAGGGGTAACAAAGCAACAACACAGCTATCGAGTAGTGCAGGTAGCTAGCTCCTTGCACAGCCGCTAGTCAGTCGCATGGCTGAAGAGAACAAGAATCTACGAGGTCAGTCTTGCTCCAGTGCTTTTCTAGATGTGTATGGAGATGGCTTCCTACTCTTATGCATGAGCAAAACCCAACACGTCTCTCACCACCAAGTCATGAGATGACACTAAGCCTTTTCGGGCTCTTGTAAGCCCCCTTTTGCGGTGAGTCAAAAGGCCGACCGGCGCTGACGAAGATTTGGACTGGAACGAGATGTATATCCACTTGTTAACAAGGGGTTGTTTCACATATACACAACATTACTATGTGTGAGAGCTTGTACGGTAGATTCTCACTCGGCAGTCATCTCATCCTCAACAGTGAATGCTAAAAGTTGCTTGTTCACGCTCAACAATATGTCGTTGAAGCAATCGCAGAGACAGTGAGAAGCTATTTTGGCAAGAGAGCAAGGTCGTTGGGAACTCGTCTTCTCGCAAACGCTATCTATCCTTGGAAGATCATCTGCCTAGAACATCCATTCGATGCGCTGCTGATCTTGTCATCTTGGGATTATGTGAGAACAGAATAACAAAAGAGACCCAGCATGAAAAATATGTATGTAGACCCAATATTTTATGTTCTCCATGTTCCGCCTCGACAACCAAGACATTTTACCTCCGATATAGCTGTAAAAATCTGGGTATAACCGAAGCCCTATTTTGCTTGGATCAACCATCTAGATAGTTGGTAGGGATTCTGCTAACACCTGAGGGATCGCTTTGACCAACGCCGACTTCTACAACATCATATAGCAGCTTGACGGTGCACCGCTCACAGAGATGATGAGCATACAATCTATTTTTTGTTCATATGCACTGCTGTTGCATATGTGCCTGCATGTTGGCACCAAGACCGCCTGTCAGACAACAGCAATCTTTTATGTAACACAGACCAAGTTCGCTCGCAGAATTCGTCGGCGCGACTACGCAAATCACTCACACAGCGCGCTTCGGAGTCATATACATAGCACCCAACTCCGAGGTTGGTACGCATGTACGTACATGGGCAAACGAGGTAACGGGACGCTACATCAGTGCTTAGGCCAGGGAGAAGATTTTTTTTTAAAAAAAAGCGAGGTTTTCCCACGACATGGCCGCGTTTCATGACACTGGTCAGCAGAGTTTACGCACAAGGAGAGAATTTCCTGAGCAGACTTGTTGGCACATAGGTAAGCTGGGCTTTTTAATAAACATTTGACTGACGTGGAATCCATGTATCCAAGGACAAGCTGGGTGACGAATCAACAGCACGTAGCAGCCCCACGGGTACAGGGAGCCAGTGTTTGGTTTGTGGAGAAAAACCAAGGAATTGTTTACGAGGCGCTAGTAGCTCCAGCACGGTACATACTACGGAGGAGCTTGTTTTGGTAACGAATATGCGTTCGCAGTATGTACGCCTGTCCAAACTGCGGAACAACAATAACAGCACAAAAAGGAATACCTAGCCAAGGGCTAGACGAGTCTCTGAGTAAATCTAGATCTAGTATGTACTCTTTATAAGCAGCTACTACTAACGTGCAGGGTCAGTAACTAGCCCCACCACAAAGTGCGCGCGCGGCCTCACCAAAACTACCTTAAAAACGAGGCTATAGAGCCACACCAAATAGATATTATCACGATATATTTTGGTGGTGAGATCAATAGGCTTTAATATATATATACAGCTATAGAAATCGAGACGGAGTTCTAATCGCGCGGCCGCGACGCGAGGTTGGAGGTGGTGAGCTTGCAGCACCTCCCTGAGGCTCCTCACCACCTTGAGGCCTCGCGATAGGCTTCTTTTTTTGAGTAGCCTTTGCAGGAGCCATGAAGCTCCTTCTCCTACCCCTTTGAGAAGTTTTTAATAGCTTTTTGAAGTTGTTTTGCAGCCTTACGAGC
>NW_007359937.1:1422567-1431511 GCF_000359705.1 Exserohilum turcica Et28A | reverse complement strand
CACTAAGAATAAGATTATCACTCTCTGTATGCCGCCTCACACGTCGCACCTCCTCCAGCCTCTAGATGTGAGCTGCTACTCTCCTCTTAAGCGCGCGTACGGACGCGAGGTTGAGGAGCTCGCCCAGCATGGGGTCTACCACGTTGACAAGATAGACTTCCTTGCAGCCTATACACGGATCCGGCTGAAGATTTTTACGCAGCAGAATATCCAGGCAGGCTTTCGGGCGACAGGGCTTGTCCCTCCTTGTCTAGATCGCGTTCTATCGTCGCTCACAGTAGCCAGAACACCGTCTCCACCACAGACAACCACAGATAATAACACTACAGCGCAGGCAGTAACGCAGACAGAGACACCACATACAGTAGCAGAGCTTCAGCAGCAGGTGCGGTATCTCTAAGAGCGACTGCGCCAGCAGCCAGAGAGTCCAACAAGCGTTGCGATACGCCAGCTTGCTAAGAGCGCTTAGCTTACAATGCAATTAGCAACGATACTTGCAGAGGAGAATAAGAAGCTACGTGAAAAGAACCAGCGTTAGCGGCAAAAGCAAGATCAACAGCGTTAATATATTGCTTCTAGTGGGGTACTCCAGGTGCAGCAGGCTCAGCAGCTTGTGGCAGAGGCAGAAAGGTTACTTATAGGGGGTAGCCAGAACTAGGCTAGTGAGCGACGTTGGCGCGCGCCGCTAACGTGCACGAAGTGTCACGTTAAAGGACATACTTAGACTTCATGTAGAGCTAAATAGTAAACTATATATCTTAATTTTATATTATTTTAATACGTTGTTGTGGCTCAATTGCGCAGAACGTCGCGCGAAGTTTGGTGGGGTGCCCAGCTTACTGATCTGCCCAGCTTACTGACCCTGCACGTTAGTAA
This sequence comes from Exserohilum turcica Et28A, assembly GCF_000359705.1. Classification (NCBI taxonomy): domain Eukaryota; kingdom Fungi; phylum Ascomycota; class Dothideomycetes; order Pleosporales; family Pleosporaceae; genus Exserohilum; species Exserohilum turcicum. Next base: position 1,430,635 of record NW_007359937.1, on the reverse strand, counting down.
TATTGCTGCGAAAGCAGTTTAGTGTTTATTATTATTGTAGTTTAACGTCCTTTCTCAGCCCAAAGAAAGTTTAGTGTTTAGAAGCACGTTCTAACGGCGCGCGGGCTACAGCACAGCATTTCTCACCAAGCCAGCGCATTTGTATGACATAATACGAGCATTTCAGCTTGCGTTACATTTGCGCACCACACACACACACACAAGGCTGTACAGCTAGGTGTAGTGTAGGCAGCTGCAATATTGAATATTAGTGTCTGTCTGGATACGGTGCATGAGCAGCGTGTGTACGATGGGAATGCCGAGTTTCCCGTAAGCAGGTGGGCTGTGGCAAAATAACACTAAAAATAAAAAACGGGGCCCGCAAAAGAGTATAGTACAGTACACCTAGTACGGTGATTGTGTGATGTGTGGCTGTACCCGTAGCGCAAGCTCCCAGAATAGGATGCAAGCTACTGCTATTCTGCCGATGCTAGCGGGCTGGGTGTGGCGGGTATTGCCAGACAAGGAATGCGCTTTGCATCATTGTGGGGGAAATAAGTAAAAGTCACCTCGCGTGTATGTACAGCTTCGGGGTCTGGCACTGGTACCCCAAAAACACGAGTCCTGGGCCCTGCAAAACCGGTCCAGCAGTCCCCATATTTCGGAGCTTGAGTTAGTAAACCGCGCCACTGCCACCGACGGCACAGGGCTGGGGCTGGTTGTATTCCCTCCCCCCCCCCCGTTGTCCGTGGTCTGTGTAAAGATGTTGCATTGAGGTGTTAAATCCAAAGTCAGAGGCGGTGACGTGGGTCGGAGGCAAAAAAACGACGCTTGTGCTTGCAACGGGTCTAGCGGCACAGCCTAGTTGGTGGGGCCTCTCGCCTACCGGGACAACCCCATTGGCTCGCCAAGCCGCTTGGCACGCCGGTGGACAAGAATAGATCAGAGTCAGACTGGGTTGCACGCTGCAGCTGCAATTCGCGCGTGCAACCCACAATGCCATGCCCTGCCATGCTCCATGCAACACGACCGCCTGTCAATTTCTCGTGCGCTGTCGTTTTCCATGCGCCTGGGTCCATGGCACACGATAGGGGGAAGCGGAGGGAAGGCCTATACAGCAATATCCTCTCTCTCGACTTGTGCATGCATGTCAACACACACAGAGATACATGATCCAGCAGCTGTGTGTGCTTGGAATGCCAACAACCGTATAATCAATGCGCACATGACATCACGGCACGCTATGTGTCAATAACAACCAATACTACATGACTTCATGGAGTAATATTGCGTAAATCGGCCGAGCCCACTGTCCATCCCTTCACTTGGCCCTCCCGGACAGCGGACAGCTAGGCTAGCAAAGTACGTAGGATGCGCGCACAGGGCCATATCGCCTCCTCTTGGAATACGAGCTCTGTCTACGTATATAAGCGACGGCCAGACTTCGCAAATTGGGAGCTTATCCTCGTCCCACCATCTCCTATAACTTGAGTCTGCACTTGCACAACCTATCCATCTCATTTCAATCACTACCTCTAATCACCTAATCGAATTAATCTTCACCACAAACATACAATCAACATGAAGTTCACCACCGCCGCCGCCGCCTCTGCCCTGGCTGCCATCTCCGCCGCCGCTCCTCTGGCCGCCGCCGACGACATTGTCAAGTCCAACCAGGTCTTCAATGTGATTGCCGAGGCCCCTGGCACCGACTTTGACGGCCTCTGGTGGCAAGCCTCTGCCAACGGACTGCTCATGGGCGGCACCAACCAAACCGCCTCGTGCGGCCCCAAGCCCCACAACTACGCCGACTTTGTCATCGGCGACAACGCCCTGTACCTGTACACGGCCAACCCACCCCAGCAGATGGCCGTGTACCGCGACGGCATGGGCCGCGGCCTGATGCAGTACACGACTGGCGTGCAGCCCGCAGGCCGCAACAGCGAGCGCACCACCTTTGTCGTCAACGACGACGGCTACCTCGTCTTCCGCAGCGTCAACGCCGACGACACGGGCTTCCAGGCCTGCGCCCCGGCCGTCGGCGCAAAGTACTCCATCTGGCTCCAGGGCTGGGACAACCCCACTGGCTCCTTCGACACGTGCACCAAGTTCAAGGCGCGTGCTGTCCACGCCGTCGACCCCGTCAAGTGCGCCTACAGCACATCTTAAACCAACCAACCAACCAACCAACCAAATCACACACGAACATGCCCAACGGCCAGACATTTACAACAACAACAACAACAATAACCACAAAAACTTACGAAAAAGTTCATCGATTATGTTTTGTCGAGCGGCTTGGGGGGGGGGGTTTAAACACCCTAGTTATTGCCATTAGAAGCATCTTGCTATGTTTTAGATTACCATGATGCTTATCTGTATATATGAATAGATATGTTCGAGGCTCTCTGCCAACCCAACACAACCCATTCCTCTACTGTCCTTGATACTGTGTTTTTAGTGATTTGTATAGTATAAGTTCAGATGCTCACTCCGCTGGTTCCGTTCAAACGAGAAACTACTACTTATGTATCTGTGTTCCTTACTCTTTTTTGCTCTACTTACCTCTACGGTCACGTGTGTATGTGGATTCTCTGGAATGCTTTCATGTGGCAATCGATGTATTATTCAGCTTTCCTGGAGAGATGGATAGGTGTGTGTGTGTGTGTGTGTGTATGTGAATCAGTCAGGCTAGGAAAAGCAGCTCGCGGGAGCTGTAAGTATAATAGCTCGTTGATAATTTTTTGCTCGCAGGATTCAGTCGTATGTGCCAAGGAGCGCCTACATGTATGTATAGAGAGGGATCTTGAACAGTTGGTGGTAAGTGGTAGCGAGTTCAGCATGCTTCCATCCACAGCCAAGAACAGATGCCCCGAGCGCCTCGCCTCGCACTCGTCTTATCTTATCTCATCTCATCTCATCTCATCTTGTGGGCCATCGACGCGTCGCATCAAAACAACACAACACGTGACTTAAAAACCCGCGTCCTCCCCCAACCAAAACAACAAGACAACGCCATGTGGAGTTAGAAAGAAATTGGGTAAAATATTATTTGAGTTTTTCATTTTTGCTTTGCAAAAAAGACGATAACGTCACGTCGTAAAGGGCACATTCTCCCCCCCCTCTCTCCCAAGTGCCGCGTATGTATATGTGACTGCCGGGCGCGGGTGGGAGAGGGTGAGAAAAACAAAACAAAACGAACAAGAAAAAAAGAGACAAGGACCCGATCATGCGCGCTGCAAGACTGAAAACAAAGACGCGCCCGCCCCCCCAAAAAAACGCCCTGCCAACATACGACTCGACGTAAGAAGAGTGCCTTGCACACACACAGAGATGGAGAGAGATAGAGAGAGACAAACCCAACACCGCGCGAAACCCTAATCCCATCCGTTGGTGTTCCCCACCGGTATCAACGCTGTTTGTTCCGCCCCCAGCCCAATAGAACCCATAGACTTAATTTAAAGGGAATCCGTGAAGAAAGTGTAGTCTAGCATGCGCTTCGCTGCACGACTGAAGCACGTCAAAAGGAAACGATATCAACAAGGGACGAAGAGAAAAAAGGGCTTTCAACCTCATGCCTTGACGGCCGCCTTTGGTGAAGCCTTCTTGGGCGTCGTCTTCTTCTTGGGTGTCGTGGCCTTCTTAGGCGCAGCAGCCTTCTTGGCTGCGGGCTCCTTTTTTGTTGTTGTGCCAGCGGCCTTCTTGGCGGCAGCAGGCTTAGCCTTGGTCACGCGGCCAGACTTGGTCTTGTTGAGCACGTCAGCGTCGCCACTGGGCTTATCAGCAGTCTTGCGAGGCTTGCTGGCATTGGCCTTGGGCTTAGCAGCACTGGTAGTCTTCTTCTCGGTCTTCTCCTTCTTGGGACGACCAGCGCCAGCGGCCTTCTTAGGGGCAGCAGGCTTCTTCTCCGTCTTTTCCTTCTACAAATTACGTTAGTTACAGTTGACATGAACAAAAGCGCAAGACATACTGTGGCAGTGGCCTTCTCCTTCTTAGGGGCGGCAGGCTTCTTCTCCTTCTTCTCAGCAGTCTTCTTCTCGGCGGGCTTGTCAGTGGCCTTGTCGGCTGTCTTCTTCTCGGCGGGCTTGTCAGTGGCCTTGTCGGCTGTCTTCTTCTCAGTCTTCTTCTCAGTAGTCTTCTTCTCCGCCTTGGAGTCAGACTTCTTGGTGGCAGCAGCAGGCTTAGCCTCCTTCTTAGCAAGCTTGACTGGCCCAGATGTGCCTGGGTGACATGTTAGAATTGTGCAAGTGGAGTGTTGATACAGAGTGATGGTGGGGAGCACAGCAAAGACGCGTCACGAATCAAGGTGCTATGTTGAACTGGTGCAAAGAGAAACACTTACCCTTGGGACGCGCAAAGTCACCCCTCTCCTCACCAGAGGCAATGGCACGGTTGACATGGCCGCGGAAGGCGACGTCGGTCAGGTTGCCGAGCTGGTTGTTGGCCTTGATGTACTTTTGGATGGCTTGACGGCTGCAGGCAAAGGTTAGTGGGAGCGCTTAGAGGGGGCGTGCTGAGACGAGAGCGTGACGCGATGCGACAGCAACACCGAGTGGGAGATTGGGCGACTAACCTTGATCCATTGCGGTCCTTGAGCTGTATCGCGAAAAGAACACGTCAGTAATCACATTCAACAAGAGGTACAGGGCCGGCCGTGTGTTGTTGTGTTTGGCGCGCTGATGCGCTGGCGTCGCCATGGGCGGTGCGGGGGGCAACTGGCAATGCGCCTGGGAGAATAGACTCACGTTGATGATGGCATCCTTGACCATGTCTACGAAATCAAGTCAGCATTGGCCGGCGACCACGATGCAAGCGGCGCCCAGGGCGGGCACACGGCTGTGGTGCGGTGCCAGGGCGATATAGCACGTACCGATGTAGGAGCCATGGGCGGGCGCAGAAGCCGACGCCTTGGGCTTGGAAGGGGTGGTGGACTTCTTGGGAGGCATTGTGGGTGGGCTTGGAGGCGATGGGCAGGCTATGGATGCGTTGGAGCAAAAGGCAGCGGGTCAAAAGCAACGGGGATGGTCGTGGTGGTGGTGGTGGAGGAGAGTCTGAGTCTGCGATAGGGCAAGAGCGCGCGTGCAGGTGGGGGGGCGGCCAATTTATACCACGTCGCGGGCCTGTGTGATCCAAATGCGCTCTTTTTCCCAACCCGCAAAAGTGCGCTAGCTCTCGCTCCCCTTCAGCGACCTGGAGCGCGTCAGGGTGATCTTGTCTCATTTGCTTTCCATCTTGGTCCAATGCCCCTCGCGGCCCCTTCGTCACGGCGCGCGTGGCCGCCATCCACGAGAAGCGCTCTCGTCCTCGCCCCTCTGGTGCCCACGGCCTGCCCTGCCCGTCGCCCCTACACGCCATAAGCTTTGCCTGCACACGACGCCTGTCAGCACCCCCAGTGTCGAGCGCTTCCTGTCCACGCCCGTCTCCGCTGCCCGCAGTCTCCCCAGAATGCTGTTTTTGCTCGCCCTCGGCATGGGCTGAAGGCCTCGTCCAGCTCAACTCCAGTCCAGCCGCCGCAGCAGGCTATCGCGAAAACGTCTGCCCGTAAGCCGTCATGACTGGCACAGGAGCGCGCCCCTCGAGCCGCCTGAGCCTGTTTCTCATGTCATCCCTGTTTCCTCTCCAGTCGGCATGTCCTTGGCAATCTGCCATGTCCGATTGCAACGCTAGGTTTGGTGGTGTTTGGAGACTCGGCGCCCGGTGCTCCGCCCTCTTCCGTCGTGTTTCGCCTGCGCACCGCGACACTGTTCCTCCGACCCCGACACGCCTGAAAATGCAATGCTGAGGCGCCAACGACATGCTGGACATATCTCTTGCCATGTACTGTTGCCGTGCGCCTCTTACCATCCAAACCTTCTGGCAATCGTGTCAAGTCGATGACGTGTCGGGGGGGTGTCAGGTGGGGATGCCATGGTCACGCGCTCCACGAGGCACGACTGTGCAAAGTCGCCTTCTCACCACGCTCTTGGTGTCCGTCCTTCAATTTTCTCACAAAAGGAGGAGCCCCTCTGTATACACCGCTTCATGGCCTTGTTCTGCCCAAGAGCAGCTCTCAACGCCAAATCCACATGCTACGTCAAGCTCGACGCGTTGTTATGCGGCCCCAGGCGGGGTTGTGTACTTGACACGCCTCAACAAGAACAGGCAACACTAAACGTTAGATAATCACGACGCCTCTTTTTTCTCCATTGCGCTCCTGTCTGGGCCATGTCTGCATTAATCATTCCGTAATCATGTTTTTACCAAGTGCTGCCAGATCGAGTCCATGGTTGTGCGTTGTTGTATACGGGAGAATCTTCCCTCCTATGCGCGCGCACTCGATACACATCATACCCAGCATTCCCCTAGTGCAGGTACATAGCCCCTTAAACCAACATTGCATTCAATAAAAAAAACCCTTTTTCCTTCATCTGCATTTTGCCTGTCCACCAGTAAAGCCATTTATCCCTAGTCCCAATTCCATGTCCTGCCACGTGTTGGGGAAAGATTGACACACGAATCACATCACGTCACACCACACGAATCTACTCAACTCCTGTCATCTCTCTAAGCTCTACCCGACTTAGGATTTCGTTTCTCTCTACAACCATTACCAGCGTGTGCTGTAATTTGGAGAGCAGCAGTTGGATTTTCAGAGGATCACCTACGGTGTAACCGGATCCCCTAAAAAAAAAAAAAACTTGGGGGGTTTTTGTTTGGCTTATTTACTGTCCACGTCAACGAGAAATTGTACTGCGTATCCACGTATTACCTAGAGGGAAACTCACCATGCTAATTATGTACGGCAAAAAAAAACAATAGTGTTCCTGCGACTTTCTCATAGAGGTTACTTGCGTTCCGACTCTGTCTTGTTAGCGCAGTGAGTTGGAAAAAGGCTTCGACAATGTAAGAAGCGGCCAGTATGGGTTTTTCCAAGGAAACCAATGGCGTGAATATATATCATTGTGTAAAACACTTGCTACGCGCTATATCAAAAGATCTCGCCCCATCAAACTACTATATTCCTAATCGTCAACTTTGATTGGAGGGAGAAGAAAAAAAATAGAAATCATCAGTTCTTCATTCTTCTTTCTTTCTCTATCAGTGGCTGACAGAAACACATGTCAGCACGAAATCCGGACGCGTAATGGAACTTGCAAGTAAGACGGAGCGCTATCGACAAGAAGCCGACCACATCAAACCTTACCTATCAGAGCGCAGCCTTGGATATTGAATTGTACAAAAAGGCGACAATCTTTTGTAGACTGCAAGGCGACGCGTCCCTAGATAGACATGGGGGCACCAAAACACCAACCGGAAGAAGTCGCCAAAATACAAACGTCGCGTGACGGGATACCGGGTTCTGAGCCGTGCAAGATGGTCACGAGTAAGGGGGGGGGTTTGGTCTCGCTTTGCGTGGCATGACCTAAGCGCTATCCCAATGTGTGTGTGTGTTGTATGGTGTAAGCGCTGCTTTATATTTGTGTATTATTACAAGACCTGTGAAGCTAACAAGTGTATACTATGCCAGTGACTGCTAATCCAAGCAATCCATAACCCACCCTGTCAGATCATCTTTTTTATACTCGGCCAACGGCATTTTCAAAGCTTACTCCCCATAAGCTAAGCCAAAAAAAAAGTCTATTTCAATGGTCGAGCACATATTTCAACCAAGGTTCTCACTCTCCTGCAAACATAAATCAATTGGTATATCGAAACTACTACTCGCTGCTTACTTTTTATGTAACAAGATTAAGGGGGGGGTTATAATAACCTAAGTATTATATTCTCAGTTACGGAGGTGCCTCACAAAAGTTTTGTCCTGCCAAGAATAATTTAGCCGAAATCTGGCCGCTCTCCTACACAACGCCTATCTCTCCCCTCTATATACTCATTACCACCTTGTAGCTCAATTATCTTTGGAATATGTATAAGAATACGCTCAATCCAAGCTTGGATCTTAGCTTGTGGGAGATCTCTCCAGCAATTTAGCCAGATTCTAGTTGCCTCCGTTCTTGACTGTGGAGCTCCTTTCTTTGTAGTCTCTCTCTTCATGTAGAACCAGCATGGCTCAATACAGTTACAGTCTGGAGAGTTGCCAGGCCAAAGTAGT
>NW_007359937.1:1410982-1421029 GCF_000359705.1 Exserohilum turcica Et28A | reverse complement strand
TATCTATCACGTCGTACTTGTTGATTATCTGCTCCTTTACCTTATCGTCTGCTTGAAGGTCGGCAGAGCGAGGGGCGTCTTGTACGTGCTCTGGGAGGATCTTAAGAGGGAGAACGTTTGGCTCGAAACCAGACCTCAATAGCTCTACTATAGATACGATTGACCGTACGAGGATGAACACCAGTAAGTTCAGAGATCTGTGATGTAGACTTGCCAACAGAAGGTGACTTTAACGCCACAATTAAGGTGCGGGTGTAAGGATCAGTATTAGGAGACATTGTAACGATAGATACAGACAAATCGTACAGCTACTCAGCTCAAAGGTGGGAGTTGCGCCAAGAAGAGTTATGCCGAAGCGCCGAGATTAGCGTGGGACAAAACTTTTGTGAGGCACCTCCGTACACTCCCCCCTATTATTATTATCATTTTTTTTACTACATTTGTGCAAAATACTCGCGTGTACCATTGTGCTGGGAACACCCAAAGAGGGAGAGAGACAAGAGGAAAAAGGTTAAGGAGAGAAACCACCTTTTACAGGGTAAAACACGTGGCTCCAGTGATAGGCCTTGGAGTGATAGGGGGGCGTGGATTACCTATTCTGGAGCGTCTTGCATACTCTAATCGGTCCATCTTTTTTTCTCGAGGGGGGGGGGAGTTTTCAGAGATAGTGAGATCGCTTGTGTTGGAAGCTTAGACCTCTACGTTGTTGATTCTTACGATATACCTCTATCTCTCTCGTCTGCATAAAGTCATACAATGGCGGTGACGGTTGAAACGGAAGGGTAAAAAGAAAAAAAAAGAGTTCTAGCAGAGATTTTTCCTTGTTCGTTCTATCCGCCATTTGTTCAGTCTCACCAGCCACAATCGCCTGAGCAATATTTGTTGTTTGTTGTATGGATGACGTTGCTGCGCCGACGCAGCGGTTCTCACAACGCAGTAGAGTACCAATGTAGCATAGCGGCAACGTACCACAGCCTCATTTGAGCGATACAATTAAATCTCCGCATCGGCTCGGCCCGTTGTTGCTCTAGTCAAGGTCACGGAGAACTCTTGACCGCTCGTTACTGGAACCAAAGTTTGCAGTGTCCTTGTGACCACAGATAACAGTACGATGTCTGGACTTATCACCAATCGTTATAGGCGTGAAAAAGTTTACACTGGGTCAGTAGTACGTAAGCAGTGCTAGATAGGGGGAAGCTAAAGGCGGACGTCGTGTTTATGGAGGTTGGGTTCGAGTCAAGTGTAGGCGCTTATCTGTGGCAAGAAAGAATACAAATACGAAGCAAAGTCACTGTTCATTATGACACCAAGCAGCAATGCGGAAAGGCTTGCCTGGGATCATCTATCCAAACTAGATTCTCCCAAACATGGCAGTTTCCCTCCCGATTCTTGCCAGTGCCCTGGCTTTGACCGTTTTTTACTGTCTCTACACATGGACCGCCCGCCAGTTATCCCGCAAGCAATTGAAGAAAAAACACGCTTGCCTCCCCCCACAACGCCTACCCCAAAAGGATCCCTTTCTCGGAACCGACGTGGTACGTGCCAATCTGGCTGCCGCCAAGAATCATGGCCTTTTGGATTTGCTCAGAATACGACATGCCAAGCATGGTCGCACATTCACAACAAACACCTTTTTCCGCACTACCATCAACACGTGCGATCCAAGAGTCCTGCAGTCTGTCCTGTCATTGCAGTTTGACGACTTTGGCATGGGTCCGCTCAGGAGCAAGAGCGCGTCACCACTCCTCGGAAATGGCATCTTCACAACCGATAACGAAGTGTGGTCCCACCAGAGGGCCCTGATCCGACCGAGTTTTGTCCGAGGTCAGATAACGGATTTTAGTATTTTCGAGACGCGTGTGGACCAGCTTATCCAGCTCATTGCCAAGGAAAATTACACCGTTGATCTGCAGCACTTGCTCTTCCGCATGGTATGTCTTTGCTATGATGCACTGGCTGGAGATGCAGTCCGGCTGATTTACCACAGATACTCGATTCCAATAGTGAATACTTGTTTGGAGAGCCGATCGGGCTTCTGGCTTCTGACGGGTCTGGCTCTGCCCAGTCATTCCACGATGCTCTTGATGTTGCTCAAAAAGGCATCATTTATCGCCTGAGACTCGGGTCCCTCATGTTTATCCATCGAGATTCGAAATTCGAAAAAGCGTGTGCAGAGGTACATGCCTATGCCGACCAGTTTGTTACAAAAGCACTCGCGTTCCGACGGCAGCAAGCTTTGTATCCGGAAAAATGCCTCGACCAAGGCTCGAAAAAGAACTACGTCTTTATCAACGAACTGGCTAAAGCTACCGAGAACCCCATCGTACTGCGTGATCAGATTGTCAATATGCTTCTTGCGGCACGCGATACAACCGCTGGCCTGATAACTTTTACCTTCTTTGTGCTCGCTCGGGACCGGAGAGTCTGGGACAAGCTGCGGAAGGAGGTCCTCGCCTGTTGGACATATCCTCTTAACTACGACGCCGTTCAGAGTATGACTTATCTGCGATATGTGATTCACGAAAGTAAGTCGTCGAGCATTTACCATCTTTTCCTGGGTTGCAATGCTAATGCTTCTTGTCTGTAGCACTTCGCCTGTTCCCTCCCATCTCTACCAATAGCCGTATGGCGAACAAGGACACGGTAATTCCTTTTGGTGGCGGCCCTGATGGTAATTCACCTCTATTTGTTGCGCGTAACAATGTCGTCTCGTACAGCACTTTCGTAATGCACAGGCGAGAAGAGTTTTTCGGGCCCGATGCGCTGGAGTTCCGACCGGAGAGATGGGAGGAGTTGCGACCCGGATGGGAGTTTTTGCCATTTAACGGAGGCCCGCGGATCTGTCCTGGGCAGAAATTTGCGCTGATCGAGTCGTCGTACACGGTTGCCAGGCTAGTGCAAGCGTTTTCCAGCATCGAGAACTTGGACTCGCAGGATTTTAAGGAGCACATAACTTTGTCGTTGACGCTTGATAATGGATTGAAATGTAGACTGGTGCCAGCTGAGATACCCTAGAATAGAATTTCATACAGTAGAAGATGTACATGACCTGTCTCTGTAACATGTTTAGTGATGTATTGTTAGCCTTATTTGCAGCGGGAGACAGCTTATACCTAGTCGTATCGTGCCAGCCTATCAAGTTGCTAGTGCCCCTGTATATATTCCATTGTACGATATTACACTGATTGTTACAAGGATTCTTTCCACGATGTGAAAGACCAATCAAGTATGCATGAGAAAAGAAAATGCAATGGAATGATATGACAATAGCGCAACAGCAACATTACCGACAAAGTTTGTCCTCTGCATGAGTGGAGCCTTTTGGCCGTGCGAACTGGGGCTGATGTGGAGTAGGTGCGAGCTGCATCTCTACACTGCGTACTTGTGATGGTGTGCAAGAAGCGGGATGACTTGGTTGTAGCAGTGCGCTTGTTTACCTGCATTGTTGTCTTGACAAGATACTGAGACTCCGAGGTGAGACTTTGCATCTTGCGAGTGTCGCACATCCCTCATGGTGTCGAGCCACGTGGAAAGGGTCGACTGATCGCACCTGCCAGCTTTCCGGGAGACCCGAAGCCTTTTCTCTCCTCGCCCCCCGTATATTCCACCATACCTTTTTCTAACACCACTGCTTCGCCTCGCTTTGTGCCATCTCTTTCTTGCAGCTGCTTGTTGTCATTATGCGCCGTTGATTTGCGCACCAAACTCTCGTGCCAATTATTCGTCGGGACTGCTTCTTGGTATCCAGTGAGTCGCACCACAAGCTAGCGATATTGTGGCTCTCGAACGAAAACGAAAAAAAAGACACTTGCCTCAGGCTACTTGCATGCGTCCCGGTGGCCAGACAGGAAGATCAACAGTTGGCTGCTCGAATTCTGTTCAAGTGGCGGACAGGAACGTCAAGTTTCTGCGATACGAGAAATGAGACGCATCTAAACATGTCTGCCCACGATACGCCATTAAGCCAACAATGCGCACGCTCCGAAACATGACCGCGATAAACTCCGGCAATTCTTCGGAAATGTGAAAAGACAGTGGATGTGCCGACGTGGGGCTTCATCCTGAGCTAGGAGTCTGGCTGATACCAAGAGCTCGGAATTCGGACACAATGGGGCGACAACAAGGATAACACGACATTCTCGGGACTTGTTGTACCGGGCAGTAAAATCGATGTGGATGGGGCTTTGTGTACAACAGTGGAGTCACTAGCGTGGTTGGTGATGCTGATTCAGCGGCGACAAAGGCCCTCTCTCAGCCCGAGTCAGGTGGAGTGATTCAAGGCTGAAATGATGGAGGTACGCATGTGGGGTCCAGCAAATAACTGGAGCTCGTTCGAGACTCTGTTCCCCTCGCTATGTTGGTCATCATCACGACTGTTGAGATGCATTGGGGCTGACATCTGTGAAGCTGGTACTGGACAAGCAGTGACTCCAGTACATACTTGGCATAGATGCCGGGCCGGTCGCTGACCACGTCTTCCTCATGGCTTCGCGGGTGCTGCAGCCCCTATGACAGACTCCAAGCGGCGCGGTCTGGGTGTAGGCGAGACACCGTGAGAGCGTCTGTAGCGCCTCTCCACAGCTGCAGCCAAGCTGTGGGCAACACAAGGCGAAATTGCGGCTCTGGTGATTCGCAAAGGCTTTGGCAGTGTCGTTCGAAGGGTGGAGAGAGAATGGGTCGCATCGTGTTCTCTGATTCAGCGCTTAAACGGAACGCGGCGCTAGTCGAGTGCTACTGGGCACTAGGAGACCCTTCGCGCACAAGCTTGTCCAGACGTTTGGACTAGAGCCCCGTGGAGAAGAACGCCTGGCCCCCGGACATCCCACCACCCATACACCACCTCAGGCGACTCGATGCCATGGAGACTCCAGGCAGCAAGAGCGGTAGCGACGGTGGTCCAGAGACCTACTACGACTTTCTAGCACCACCGCGTGTGACACGTTTCTGCACTCGCAACCGCGCTTCGAGACCCAGACACTCCCTCCACACGCGCCTATCCGGCCCAGCGCGCCGTCGCCGAGACACCAAGCCAATGCCGTTGGCCTTTTAGCTTTCGGCCTACCCTTGCTCGCCCATGCCTCGTCGGAACCACCCAACCCAAACCTGTCCGCGGGATCACGCACGGCAGATACAATTAAAAGCCCTGACCTTGGTGGCTTGCAGCACCTTGTCCCCCGTCGTGGGGCGGCTGTCACGAGGCGTCGCAAAGCAACACTGGAGCGCGGGACGCCTTGGGAGCGGGGTGCCACCCCGAAACTCAGCCACCAAAAGGATGCGGTGACACGCATGTGTGAGCGACTACCCGTCTTTGCTTATTCGTTCGTTGTCGCTCCGGTGCTGGCTGCTTGTCTGGCTGCAAGGTTCTCCAGATGCGCCGCACGGCTGTGGCTAGCAAAACGGATTAGTGACGACAATAGCAATACCCGGCTGCAGTCACACAACTTGCTACCTGAGCAACGGCCCAGGTGGGAATGACACCCCTTTCTGTTGATCTTGACGTTTCCGTGCTTGACCTATGAACGGTCAGACAGGCATGTGCAGGGCAGCAGGCACACCATCTTTCGGGACCGCCGTCGCTATTGGAGACAATATGTCCCGCTACCACTCCACCTCTCGAGACGAGCCAATCATTTTGTGCAGGTAAATGTACTGCCTGCAAGATATGCCAGACCCACCCAAAGCAATGGTCTTCGAGGCGGGACACGCCTCCCCAGTCCCGAATACACACCATCGCGATGCACAACGGCCGTCTGGGACAAACACTAACGACTCCGAGTCGGGGCAAGCGAAGGTGCCTCAGATCGACGTTTGTTTGACAAAAAGTAAACGCACAGTCAGGCGCCGGTGCGCGTGGCGTTTGTGTAGCAGCAAATACTGGCCGTGGACAAGACAGAGCTAGTTTGACATTCACGGTCAGGTGTTGGTTGCGCTGTTCATGGGCAGCCAGCGTGATGCGTCGGGAACCAGACGCCCGCAAACTGAAGGCACAACAAGACGTCTTGGCTGGAGAGGGCGTCGGTTAGCGCTCATGTCCTGGCCGTCATGCCGAGTTCATTCGCCAGATGCATCAAAGCCTCGGTCGTCTACCAGGTTCTTGTGGGAAAAAGTCTGCAGGTCTCGCCCGCTGGGACACACCCCCATGGGTAGCTTGGGTGAGCTTGGCGCCCCAGGTTTCGACGCCTCCCTTGGCCATTCGTATCCCAGACCAACTGTTGTACTGCCTAATCGAGCCACATTTGCGGCCATCTGCAACACATGTGTGGTACCGACTTTACAGCTTACAGCCTTCGACGCGTAGAAGCTGAGCAGGCCAAAATCCAGCTGGGACCAAGGGTCGAATCACCTGCCTGCCAACCTTACACGCAGACTCGCTCATGGCCAGGCTGGACCTGGGCGAACGGCCCTTGGAGAATAGTAGCAATCCTTCCAGAATGGTAAGATGCGGAGTAGTGCCCCGGCTGGGCCTAGCGTTGCAGTGTGCAATGTTACGGTAGAAAGCCACACGCGCACCGTGCTGCAGTATCACCGCTGCTCGAGGTGCCATATTAAAGCCTTGGGGATCCCGCCGCTGATCCTGTCTCACAGACGTCCCCAGCATCTCCTGCTTCCAGCGCCGTGCGGGACTCCTCTTCTTGTGCGAAGAGCTCTTCTCCAATCCGTTGCGCCCTTCTTCAATTCTTCCCAGCACAGCAACAACAACCACAACCATGCCAGGTGGTGGAGTTGTCCCCGTCACCGGCACGGCTGATGTCAGTCGTGTCGAAGCCCCCGTTACTGTTCGTGCGTACTTGATTGTTGCTTTCGCAGCTTTCGGTGGTATCTTCTTTGGATATGACACTGGTTGGATGGGAGGCGTCCTGAACATGGACTACTTCATCAAGCAATACACCGGAGCAGAGTACCCCGACGTTCGATTCCCCGGCCTCGACCACCTGAACCCACAGATCACCGACTACCGAAAGAACACCTTTGTCATCGCTCCATGGCAACAATCACTCGTCACTTCCATCCTGTCTGCTGGGTAGGTTTAATCAATCACCGTAGCATGGCCTGCAAACGTTAATATATTACAGTACTTTCTTCGGTGCCATTGCGGCTGGAGATATTGCAGACTTTATTGGACGCCGAATTACCATTATCCTGGGATGCGCCATCTTCGTTGTTGGTGGTATCCTTGAGACTGCTTCTACTGGCCTCGGTGTCATGACTGCTGGTCGTCTTATTGCTGGTTTTGGTGTTGGTTTCATCTCCTCGATTGTCATTCTGTACATGTCGGAGATTGCACCCAAGAAGGTCCGTGGTGCCGTTGTTGCGGGTAAGTGAATATGGAAGCAGCCCGGGATTGCACGGTGATTGACTCTTACAGGCTACCAATTCTGCATCACGATTGGTATCTTGCTGGCCAACTGCGTCGTCTACGCTACTCAGGAGCGCCGCGACACTGGCTCCTACCGTATCCCAATTGCCGTCCAGTTTCTGTGGGCCATCATTCTCGCTGTCGGTCTCGCTCTTCTTCCAGAGTCTCCTCGATTCTGGGTCAAGAAGGGAAAGCTTGACAAGGCTGCCGCTGCGCTTGGTCGTGTTCGTGGCCAGCCCCTCGACTCAGAGTACATTCAGGATGAGCTGGCTGAGATTATTGCCAACCACGAGTACGAGATGTCTGTCGTTCCCCAGACCAGCTACCTTGGCTCATGGATGGCCTGCTTCGAAGGCAAGATTAGCAAGGCCTCGTCCAACTCGCGCCGCACTACGCTCGGTATCTGTATGCAGGCTATGCAACAGCTGACTGGTATCAACTTCATCTTCTACTTTGGGCCTGTTTTCTTCCAGCAGCTCGGTTCCATCAGCAACCCCTTCCTCATCTCTCTCATCACCACCCTCGTCAACGTGTGCTCTACCCCAGCCTCGTTCGTCATGGTTGAGAAGATTGGACGTCGCCCTCTGCTCATTTTCGGTGCCGCTGGTATGGTTATCATGCAGTTCATTGTCGGCGCCATTGGTGCCACTGCTGGCAAGAACACGGCTGACCACCCCGCCAACCCGAACGCCACTCGCGCCATGATCGCCTTCATCTGCTTGAACATCTCCGTCTTCGCCACCACTTGGGGTCCTTGTGCATGGATTGTTATTGGTGAAATTTTCCCTCTTACCATCCGATCTCGCGGTGTTGGTCTCTCGACTGCCAGCAACTGGTTCTGGAACTGCATCATCGGTATCATTACTCCCTACCTTGTTGCCGACCGTGAGGACTCGGCCCGCCTCGGTTCCAACGTCTTTTTCCTATGGGGTTCTCTCTGCTGCATCTCCTGTAAGTTTTCTTCACTGTTTGTGCTTGTCGAATCATGTTACTAACAGATGACTAGTCCTCTTTGCCTACTTCTTCGTTCCCGAGACCAAGGGTCTTACTCTCGAGCAAGTCGACAAGATGTTGGAGGAGAGCACTCCTCGCACTTCTCGCAAGTGGAAGCCACACAGCACCTTTGCTGCCGAGATGAACCTGGCTGAGAAGCACCTTGAAATCCCAGTTGAGAATGTCACTACCAAGGTGGAGTCTTCTGCCGCTTAAGCAGGTCTCGCGGAAGACATTTGTCACGTGAATACACGGTACACGAGATAGGTTTATGTGGAATCATGATGTTTGGTGGATGATATGTAATGTGTAGAAGCTACAATATTGGTCTGTTGCATTGATTGCGACGATGTAGCTTCACTTGGTTGGAATCTTATACCCAGAGCCAGTTATGACTGGTCTCTATGCTCATTCTTGGTCCATGATGCCGTGACGTGTCAATATCTTTGCTATCTTTCCGTGCGCCTATCTATCTTTCTTTTCTTTTCTTTTCCTTCCTTTCTTTCTTTACCACTACTCACATAGGTGTAGGTGTACCTTGTCTCCATCAACAGAAGAAAACCCTCTACCAAATAAATAAATAAAAGAAATTCATTCCACACACAGACACACACACACACACACGCCCGCTCCTAGCCCTATACCGTCGGTTTCACATCCCCCCCTCACGCACGCACTCACCCTCGCCATATCAGCCCATCACGCACGCGCCCACACACACACACACGCGCGCCCGGACCTCCCCCTCTCTCTCTCTCACACCCCAGCTAAAACGAAAAAAAAAACCCCTACAGCGACGCTAGATACTCAATCTAATCTTAGTTCGTAAACTTTACACACACTCCAGGTGCAGGGTTATCCGGGTTCTCTGTCCGTCGGTCCCTTGCACCCCGCACTTGTCTAACATGACGCTACGTACTTAGTTACTTGCGCTATGCACGTGCACGCATCAACGAAAGAGAGGGGAGAAAAAATAATGATCAGGGATACACCCCCATTTGGGATCGAGCTGCGGTTGGGCTGGTTCGAGCTGGGAGAATGCGTGTGTGCGCGCTAAGTGTGGGATGGGATGGTGTGGTACGGAGGTGACTGTCAAAAGTTCTTGCTAGCGCCACGCTAAGCCGCCAGCCTATCGGCCCGACTATTCTTGGCGCCCACACCAATTTTTTGAAGCTGGCGATAGCTTGTATACTCATTTTTTTGAGTGTTTTTGATCTACCATGGCTCCAAATACGGATATATCGACCCGCTCTTTTATTGTTGCATTGAAGTCACCTTTTAGTGGCAAATCTACACGCGAAATCGCAGAAATGACAGGCATATCGCCGCGTACGATCGACTCAATTTATGGTAGAGCCTGCCAGCGAGGCTTTGAGCCTAACGCACGCCTAATTAAGATCCTTCCGCAGTACCTCGAAGATGCCCCGCGCGCAGGCCGCCCTCGTAAACAAGAAGAAATACACGACGCTACTCTTAAGAACGTACGCCGCGATAGGTATGGGAGAGAGAAGAGCTGCGCTGATATTGCTGGTGATCTTAGTGTTCACGGCTACAACGTCTCGTCGTCCACCGTATGGAGAGTCCTTCGAGCAGCCGGTTACAACAAGACGAAGCCGACGAGGAAGCCTGGGTTGACGACGAAGATGAGACAGGAAAGACTTGAGTGGTGTCTTGCCTATAAAGATTGGACACTTGAA
>NW_007359937.1:1374227-1410140 GCF_000359705.1 Exserohilum turcica Et28A | reverse complement strand
TGGCTCGTGAGAGCAGTCGTGGTGGCATTGATTGGTGGCGTTACCAGACTCAAGTTCTTATCCCAAAGCTAATTCCCTTCGCAAAGGAGTGCCAAAAAGAGAGACCACGTGTCTTTGTTCAAGAAGATAAGGCACCTTCGCATACCCACCACGCTCAAAGAACTATATACCGAAACGCTGAGGTGGAGCAGCTCCCATGGCCAGGCAATTCACCTGATCTCAACGCTATTGAAGCAGCCTGGCCATGGCTCAAAAGAAAAACAACACGAAGAGGCGCACCAAAAAGTCGGGCGGAAGGGACAAAAGTATGGCAACAGTACTGGGATGAGCTACCTCAACACCAAATTCAAGCTTGGATAGAGCGTATTCCGTTTCATATTCAAGAAATCATTAAACTTGAAGGTGGCAATAAGTACAAAGAGGGGCGGCGGGACCGATCTACATAGCTTCGGCCCTATTTTCGGCGGTAATCAATGCACCCCTGTCAGCAAGAACTTTTGACAGTCACCTCCGTATATGGTGTGAGATGGTACTTATGCGCAGATAGTTAAGTAAGTAGCTAGCTAGCTAGCTAGCTGGTTGGTTGGTTGGTTGGTTGGGTAAGTATTGACTAATGAACGAGCTGTGTATGTATGTATGTATGTAGGGTGGGTGGGTGTGTATGGATGGTGTACATTATGTAGGTGGACAGAATTCGGTACATAGACATACATCGATACTTACCATGCATTCTGCTCCGCTCCGCTCTACGTAGATAAAAAAAAAAGCACGCATGAGCCAGGATGTAAGGAGGTAAGTATTTAGTCTGCTCGAGTGCTGGGATGGGGTGTAGTGAGTAGGTGTGTGTACTTGGATTTGGGACCGAGGAAAGTCACTGCATGCATGCATGTATGTATGTATGTATGTATGTGTAGACTTGTTCCCTGGCTACTCGTGTGCGTGTGTGTGGGGGGGAGGGGGATTCAGCACTTTTTCTTCCTAGTTAAGAAGGGTTGGGTGGATTAGGTTGTTTCGTTTCGTTTCGTTTCGTGTGTATCTAAGTACAAGTGCTTTTTTTCTTGCCGGCGTCGGGTCGCTGGAGAAGTATAGATGGAGGAGAGGTGGTCTTGCCGTGGTGAACCCAGGCATATATGGCATGAGACGAGATGAGACCAGGCAAGATGAAGAGGGAATTGCCACACGGGGGTACTAAGTAAGTAGGTTAGGTATCTACCTACCTACACCCATACCCCTAAACACCCCAAATCCGCAACATACATATACACACACACACACACACACGCGCGCGCGCATAACATGGCATGATCCCACCACCCTACCTACTACAACCCGTCTATCCACCTAGCCGTCTATCATCCATGTACCTACCCGAGTCATGCAGCACACATGCGTTCCTTGGCATGGCTGAATATGTACAGTAAGAACTTAGCTTCTTGGTGCGGGGCTGCAAAGACGACAAGCCCGTTCTAGAACTGGCGTGCGCGGGCTGGTGGGGGTAGGGAGACGGAGAGACGTAGAGAGAGAGAGAGAGAGAGAGAGACAGGCTGAGAGCACAGTATAGTACAGTACAGTTACTTATTTACTTATTGCTGGGATGTGTGGCATGTGGAACGGAGAGATGGGCGTGAGCTGGGGAGTTTCTAATGTACTCATGCGAGATGCTGGCCTTGGCTCTTTTTTTGGGTTGCTACGTAGGGCTGGTTGCTGGCTGATTGTTACTTAGCTGCGGAGATGAGTTTTGGTGGAGAGGAGTCGTGAGTGCGTGCCGTGCGTGCGTGCGAGCGAGTGTTTGAGTACTTAATTATTTTTTTCATGGTCATGGTCATGTTCATTTTTTTGTTTCATGTTTCATGTTTGCTGTACAGTGCTGTCGCGAGGATTGCGCAATACTTATTTAAACTTTAGACTTTTTAGACTTTTCTTGCACGAATCCATGGCTATTTGGCACCTGTGTGTTCGGACTAAAGTAAGTTTGCCTTTGTCCACCACAACTTGTTTCTTTATTCAAGAAGCACACTACAAAAAACATGGACCTTTTTTTTTGTTTCGTTTCCAATGTGAATTTGCATGAGTTGCCCTGTTGTACAAAACTACAAAACGATGAAACTAAGATATGTATGTTATTTATAGCAAAGGCTGAAAAGTTTCATACAGCGAAAAGTAAAAAGGAAAAAAAAATATAGACAGTAAGTAGGAATTTGGAATAAGGGGAGAATCAAAAAGGAAGTAAGGATTACAAAGTTATTCGTCAACACACGCTTTTTAGCAACCATAAGAACACACCTTTCCCGAATACCAAGTTAGAGACCCAAAAAGCCCCAAGACATCAGGACGCCATTCGTATGCTGAGTTTGTTCCTTTCAATCATGAGGGTATTCTTCACGCACATTACTTACAAAACAGTGATTTGCATCATCCCACCGTTTAAAGTGGCGGCCAGCAAGCTTCAGTAACGCCTCTGAAGGATACGTGTGCTCGCTTACGGGCTGGATGTTCTCTGCGGCAACGTATCGAACGGATTTATCACAGACGCTGTATTTCGTTAACAGAGTTCACAATAAAGAAACACATGAAAATCAGCAGTCTTACAGGACGTGATAGAAGGCCTGATTCCTCCCGTTCGGCAGAGCATCAACACGCATGTTTTGAATCCAGTCCTCGTTTGCGTCGCACACGACATCCCATCCCGTAATGACACCTTCGTAGCCATATCGCTTGTGTTGGAACATCTGACCGACTTTGAAGGCGACTTTTGTTGTGCGCTCGGAGCGGCTAATAATGGGTTTGGGCATTGAATCTACGTGATTCATGCTCTGTACAAACTGCAGCAACCGATGCCCCTCGGGTTGGTTGTAGAACATGGGAATGACGTAGCGCGAGAGCAAGGTGACATCCCACGGGAAGTGCATTTGAAAGTGTTCGAGCAGATAAGGCAGATACTGGCGACGGCGGATGGTGGTGTGGCCTATGTTGGAAGGATCATCATTTGGCCCCAGGAGCAGCATGGCCCATATGGTTGCGTAGAATGCATTGTCCATGTCTGGACTTGCGTTTACCCATGACGCCTGGACATTGCGCATACCGGCTTCAGCTTCACGGATGGTTTGCACAGAGTTCATAATGTTGCGCGCGGTGCGGAGGACCATTTCTCGTGTGTTGGTATCAGTCAGAAAAGCGCCATGTTCGCTGGTGGGTACGCCCATGTCGCGTAGGGTACGCTGCAAGTCGCCCTGTCGCACTTCTGAGGTAGAGCGGAAGGGGTCCAGATACATGTAGTCGCGCTCGGTAGAGCTGGTAGGCTTGTATTTTCCATCAAGCGTGTAGTTCTTGGGCGCGTATACAAGCGTGTAGACGTGGAAGAGGAAGCCACAGGGACGGGCATCAAGGCCAACACGTCGAGCAACGGCGCAGTAGATGGCTACCGAGATCAGAGGAAGCGACTCATGAGCGGCCGAGCGCAGGACTAGGCCAATAAAGGAGTTTCGCAGAGCGCGGTATGAGCGATCAGGGACGCCGTTGAAGCCCCGGTTTCGCAGATACGAGGCTAGCGTCGAGGCCTTGTCTCGCGGGCTCCAGTTGCGAAAGTGCGGATACTCTTCCAGCAAGCCGTTGGCAAGTTGGCCGATGTCATCAGAGACGACGTCGACGTCGACTTCTTCGCCGACCCGGGCAAAGACGTCGTATGCGCCCAGGGCTCGCTCAATAGGCACATCCTTGCCGTCCTGCAGACTGGACCAGAGCTTGATGGCGACTTCGCGATGGATGCGCTCGAGGACGGCGTTGGCGTAGTATCTTCGCGCCAGCACATCGTCGGCGTCATCTGGACAGGCGCATTCTCTGAGCAGGGCCTCTTTGGCGTCGTAGCCATAGTCTGCAATGTCGTTGATGCAGCGGATGCGGTCGCGCTGGGTGGCGACAATGTGGTTGAGCAGGTCTCTTGTGCGGCGGTTAATCATATGCTTGGTCATGTACAGGGCGCGCCAGTCGACGTCTGAGAGCGGCGCTGCAAACTTGGCGGCGATGTGGTGGCGGGCGTCCCATGTCTTGAACTGCGTCTTGCAGAGGTGGCGCCAGATGATGGGGGCATCGGTGGTGAGGCGCTTGATGAACTTGTTGGCCTGCGAGACGGCGACGAGCGACAGCGGGTCCAGGTTCAGGAAGATGGCCTCGAGAATCTCGGTGGGCAGGTCTGTGAGGCAGGGACGTTGCTGCATGGCGGGCACAAGGACCGCACCCAGGCCCCGCAAGGTGGATCGGATTAGGGCTTACGGGGGGCTCTGGAGGAGCGGCGACCGGACGTGGTCAGAGAGCGCGGTCGTGGTAGCTTGAGGGCGGGCAGCGGGCGTAGGCGGAGGAGAAAAAGGCGGCGGCGCTGCGAGTCGTGATTCAGTGAGCGGCGCGGGATTGCGTCAATCGAGGCAGAAGACGGCCATGCGCCCAAGCAGAGTCTTGGATCGCTCGCTTATCAGCGGCGCTAGCCTCGGCAGTCTAGCCGCGATACTGCACCTCGGGCGCCAGTACACCTAAGTTACTGTACATGTATACACCACCCCACCAGTATATGTATGCTCGACGCCGTGGCAAAAACAAAGCAGCCCGCAGCCACGTGGGCGCTGCATCCTCTGCGCACACACACACTCACTACACACGATACACGTCGCGAGCAGCAGCCACGGGCATGTCCCCGCCACCGAGGCCGAGGCACGAAGCCAGCTCGTCCAGCGTCAGCACTATGCGGCGCGTCTCTGGCACCGTCCCGGCTCGCAACGGACGTCGCAATTTCAATTCCACCTGGGACCTGGTGCGAACCATGCCCCAGACACGGCTGTCTACCCGGCACGGGCATGCCATGGCCCCGGGGTGGCATAGTAGTACTATCTGTGCACACGCGGATTTGCATATTTCGTCCGGATCGCGGGCGAAGCATTCCGATCGCCGCGTTCCGAAGAGCCCGACCATCCTGCAGCCACATTGTTGATGTCACTGCTTCTGCCGCACCGCCATAAACAACATGACGCCTTAGAATCGACTTCTCCGTCTGACCGCCTTCCCCCCTCCTCTCGGCCTTGCGATATCGTCCTCTTGCCCCGACATATCGCCATACCCACATCCTACCATGGCCGACCTCAGCCGAGTCGAGTCGATGCAGTACCCTGCAGGCCATTTTCCCCATCTCTCCCAAAACCAGCAGGCCCAGCTTGCCGAGTTCAAGGCTATCAGCCAGAAGGCTGGCTACTACACGCCTGCTGCCGGCAGCCAACCAGCCAGCCATGACGACGAGACCATGCTGTACGTACAAAAAACCCTGCATTTCCTGCAACTCCTAGTGCCGCACTGACTGCCAACAGGCGCTACTTGCGCGCGCGTCGCTTTATACCCCAAGAAGCCTTCAAGCAGTTCAAAGACACCGAGGACTGGCGCAAGGAGAACAAGCTCAATGAAATCTTCACCACCATTGACACCGACGAGTACGAGCAAACGCGCCGCCTGGTAGAGTGCCCCACAACAAACACACCGTCGTCCCTACTGACAGCCTCGCCCAGTATCCCCAATGGCTCGGTCGGCGCGACAAGCGCGGCATTCCCCTCTTCCTCTTTGAGATCGCCCATCTCAACTCCAAGAACATTGCCGCATACGAAAAGCAACTCGCAAAGTCAAAGACGACCTTTCCCAATGTCGCGACCAAGAACGTGCGCCTCTTCGCCCTCTATGAGTTGCTCACAAGATTCTACACCCCATTGTGCTCCATGGTGCCCCGCGTATATCCCGAGACGCCCATTTCGCAGAGCAACAACATTGTCGACATTAGCAACGTTGGCCTGAAACAATTCTGGAATCTCAAGGCCCACATGCAGGATGCTTCAACACTAGCCACAGCCCATTACCCAGAGACGCTCGATAGGATATTTGTATGTCCCGGAACAAACCACCGCAAATCCTCTGACCAAAACTAATGCGCTTGTAGATTGTCGGCGCGCCTAGCTTCTTCCCCACTGTTTGGGGCTGGGTCAAGCGTTGGTTTGACCCCATCACTGTATCCAAGATCTTCATTCTCTCCCCGAGTAACGTCTACTCCACACTATCCCAGTACATTGACCATGAAAACATTCCCAAGAAATACGGCGGTGGCCTCGACTTTGAATGGGGCCAGTTGCCCAATCTTGAACCAGCCATCGAGGCCCAAATCAAGTGGGAAAAGCCATACATCCAAGGCGGGCGGAACACACTCCCCATTGGTCCGCTAAAGTTCGAGGAAGGAAAAGACGGAGAGATGCAAGCGTGGGGCATAGGCAGCGTGGGCGGCAAACCGAGACATGAGCTCATCTTCACCATCCCCAACCCCGTGGGCTACAACCAAGGAGATGTGGTCCCAACTACATCCGTGGAGCAGTTTGGCGAACCTCTCACAACGACAGGCACAGCCACCCATCCTCCTGATACAGACGGGTCAGGGTCACCCACCCCACCCTCTGATGATGAGAGCTCAACCCCAGACTCTCCTTCAACAGCCCTGCCCGTCCGCTCAGGTACCTCGGAGGCCCGGTACGAGCAACAAGACCACACCCATGCCTCGGGCCAGCTCGCAGACGGCACAACCAACGCCGCAATCGTCGAACACGGCCACGGCGATAAGGCTATAAGTGTCGAAACAAACACCATCGGCCAAGCTCCAAAAGAGGTACCCCTCCCTGATCCAGAACAGCCTGCTGCCCCAGGCTACCTAGACCAAGCTAAATCCGCCGCTGCATCAGCTTCGGCCTTAGTCGCTTCCACAGCCACTACCGCCGCCTCGGCCGTCGCCAGCGTCGTTACCAGCAAAGAGCCAGCGAAGCCCGAGGACCCGCCCAAAGAAAAGAGCCCCGAAGAAAAGGAAATGGATCGTCGGATTGATGCCACCAGTGCAAAGGATGTCGAGGATTTTCTCAGGGAAAAGACAACTACCGCCACCAATGGACATGTAGCGGCTTGAAAAATTTAGGGATAATATAGGGTCATCTTTTCAACTAGATACCTTTTTATTTATTTTGTATAAACGGGGATTATATACCACGGAAAACATGTTGGTGTTGATGGAGGGGAGTGAAATGAAGGGGAGTGTGTGTGAAAAGGGTGGGGGGGAATGAGTATGGATAATATTACCCCTGAACCTGAGAAATCTCGATCCAAATACAGAACAAGATGCTCACATGTCATGTCCTTGATTCATATTCTTATACTTGAGCCAGTCTTGGTATTAACGAAGCTATCGTTTAACTCTCTCTCTCTTTCTCTGATAATCCAAAGACATGCATATAAAGGAGGAAGAAATGCTTCCACACACACTAAGAAACAATAACAAAAATAAAAAAAGGAAAAGAAAAGATACAAACGCCCGTAAATGCAAAAAGGAAAAAAGAAAAAGAGAAAAACAAAACAGTATTCATATCCTGATTCCCCCCCGCCCATGATTTCCCATTCCCCCCCCCCCCCCCCTTTACTCTTTATCTTCATCTTTGTACTCCTCCTACACAAACCACCCCCCCCCCCCAAACACACGCTCAATACGCCAACATTTTCTGCGCGCCCTTGGCATCAACGCCCTCACCGGGTCTCGCAAAACTGCACCAACGATCCTTAATCGAGACCACCTCATACGTGCCTTCTTCCTGGACAGGAATACTCATGCTCATCTCATGACTAACCTCTGTCCTGATTTCCAAGACCTTACTCTTGCGGCCTTTATTAGCGTTTGTGCTGCGGGTATATGTGAATTCAAAGGGCGGGGTGCCCCAGAACTGGAATTCCAGATCGGTGCCGCCGCCCTCGTGGATGTCGACTTCGGAGACTTGGCCGCCCGAGAGGCGCACCGAGGGGATGGGGTGGATGGTTTTTGTGAGGGCGAGCGTGGCGACGCATTCCGAGGCCGAGTCGCGGAGCCCCGTGATGGTGAAGGTGCCCGGCAGCTCGGCCAGACGCCGGAAGGTGGTGCCTGGGTTTGAGGCTTTGCGCTCTTGCTTCTCGAAGGTGTAGTAGACGGTAAAGGGGGATTGGCCGCTGAGCGCGAACGAAAGGCGCTCTCCGACACAGAAATCCTGGCGGTCTTCCAGAGGCGTGGCGGTCGGAGCGTCGTGTACGCTGATCTGGACTCGAGGGCCGCCTGCTGGGGGCTTGAGCGTACATCCACGCGAGTCGCGCACCTTGCGGATCGAGATGGACGAGTGGCCGAGGTGCATCTTGCGGTGCTCAATCTTGAGGTCGTACTTGTTCGTGGGTATGTGCTTGTGAATGCTAATCTCCGGCTTGGGCGTACCCTGGTGCTTGATCTCGACTTCCAGGTAGAAAGGCGCGACACCCTCCAGGGTAATGGGAATCACCTCCTCTCCCTCGGACTCTCGCGAGCAATAACTGTACGTCTTTCCGGGCTTGTCGAAGCGGGCGCTCGGCCTTGAGTGCACTGTTTGCTGGATAGTAATGGGCGAGAAGTGCTTCTTCGAGTGGTCGTAACGGGAATCGGCAAGCTTCATGAACGTGTACTCGTAAGTACCAGCCTTTGAAGTCTCGGATCGTATCGAAGCAAAGCCGCCAGCAGTGTGGATATCCTTTTCACTGACGGATGCTGTCTTGCCCTTCTTATCCTTGTACTCCTGTCGATAAGATACATCGAAAGGAGGGTTACCTGCGATTTAATTAGTATTGTAAAAGCTATTGATAGATCGAGGTGCGTACCAGTCAAAGCAACTTCGAATGCATCCTCATCACCTTCACACACGGGCTCCTTGATATACTTGCTTCCATCAAGAACGGCCGTCTTCTCGGGAACAGTGAGCAAGGGGCGGGCCACCCAAGAAACATCGAATTGATCGGCCTTCTCGTCAATCAGACCTGGACAGATGGAGTCCTTGACCGACAGCAATTGATATGTGCCGTCGGCCGTGACATCGAGCCACGAGTTGGGGTTCTGGAAAGACTCTCTCTTGACTTCTCTGGTCTTCAAATTCTCATACTTGAGCGTCCAGGGACCGTTTCCAGTAAAGCGAAGTGGCAGTCCAACCTGTCGGCTTTCCAATGCCAGTACTGACTGCTTGCCTTCGATATGGCCAAAGTAAGCCTTGGGCCGTTCATGTCGTACGTTGACTCTGGCTTCCTCCTTGAGGACTTCTTTGCACCTGGCTTTATCGGTAACGCTAGTCAAAGCCACAACGTATTCCCCACCACTGCTGAGCTTGTCGGTTCGGATGGTGTAGTGAGCGTCTTCAGTTTCAATCGAACGCCTTGTGCGTTTGCCGTTGTGGACAATCTCATATTCCAATTTCCATGGGGCCTCGCCAACAAAGCCAACGTCAAACTCCACCACATCGTCGATACAAGCCTGCTTGGGCCTCCTACTCTCAATGAAGTGCGCCTGTGCCGACGGCTTCACATCCTGCTGAAGTCTAATGTTGTTGAGCTGCCTTTCAGGGTAAACAGAGTCGCTGATAGTCTTGAAGATGTACTCGTAATGACCAGCGTCTTGTGGGGTGAGGTCAATTGTGCTGCGAAGACTGGCAATCTGTAGCGGAGACTTTCTAACTTCTCTTCCGTTGTCTTTCTTTTCGTAGTAGGTGAGCGTGAAAGGCGGGCTTCCCACAAAATCGAGACCCACACGTAGACCAATCGGATTGCCAGCGCACTTGTCGATGATGTCTTCGCTGTCCAAAGTCATATCCGGCTCAGGCGGGTTCTGAAGCAGACACGAAGTGGGCTCGAAAACCTCGCCATCACAGAACTCGGACGAGACAGACTTGATCGTATAAAGACCTGCCGCTGAAATGGTGGGTTGTTCTCCCTTTCGCATGACCTGCTTCTGCAAGATGGCATCTGGGCTATGGTAGCCATCTGCAACGATATTTTCTTGGGGCGTGAAAAGATATTCAACTGTGTGCACAGAGTCAAGCGGATTCTTCCCAGTGGATGCGTAGTGGACCGGTAGACGGGCGGCATTGCCCTTGGGTACGCGAAGAGGATTCTGCGGGCTGCAGCCCTTGAGGAAGGCTGTGGGTCGCTCGTGAACCTCAAACATCTGACGAATGCCTGCAACCTTGGGCTTCGGCCGATCCTCATCGTCGACATTGATGTAGCTGACAAAATTGCCCAATCCGTCCTGTACTTCTTCGATCTCATATTCCCATGAACCGCTGTTGGTAAGAGTTTCATTCAATGGTACCGTGACCTTTTGCGAACGTGCCCAGGAAATATCCTCGCGTCCGTTCTTCACCAGCGCTTGTGACGTATGTCTGGACAAAGGCGAAATGACATCCTCTGGCTGCAGGTTCTGAAACTGGGATCCACCTCGAGGCTTTCCGTTTACTGTCAGGCGGTACTTGACACTGAGCGGGGGTGTGCCTTCGACTTCCAGCGCAACATTTGATAGATCGCTCCGGCATCGATTGCTACCAGTCGGCTTGACTCGGGCTTGCGGGCAAGTGGTCACAACAGCGTTGGTTGAGCGCGGTCGCACCTGGAGTTTCGACTGATCTGTGACCTTTCTCAAAAGATAAACACCTGGCTTCTTGACGGTGTAAGTCAGAGTCAAAGGATCGTCCGGATTGGTAGTCTTGACTGCCTTCTTAGCTTTCTTCATCATGCCCTTCAACTCGCTCTTCTTGACTATGATGGTTTCATTAACGTTTGTGTCGATGTCGATGCGCAGTAGTTCCATCTCGTGGGGTTCGGTCTGGTTGATCCTGATGGGTATCTCAAGTTGAGAGATGGTCGAGCTGAGGCAAAAAGACTGTCTTTCCGGGTTCAGGATGGCGGATCCTTCAGGCAGAATGTTGACAATCTGCTTTCCGAGAATCAGGGAGGCGTTGTGTAGGATGGCCCCCGGTTTGACGCTCCGCTCGCTGATGGCCAGCTCGCTATCCCACAAGAACCCAACCAAGCCCATGAGCCAAGCCTGTACGGGAATGCCAATTCTGAACATGAGCATCACATCCACGGCGGCATGCAATACAAAGAGCAGAAAAGCGGCGCCATTGCCCCATTCCAGCCAGGGAATCTCCAGCAGCGGCACGCCGAACATGAACAGCACATCGAAGAAGCACCATTTTAGACACAGCCATAATGACTCGTCATCTTCAAGTGCCAATGTGTAGAAGTCGTATGTCCTGTATGCCCACAAGGCGACGTAGACTGCGAAGACGTAGAAGCGCTGTTGGGCGGCATCGAGGATGTCGGAGGGTATGAGGGGGCCTGAGCTCGGCTGCGGAGGAGCTTTTGGGAGGTCGGGAAGCGGCGAGCGTATATTCGGCCGCGGCGATGATGCCTCTGGGCTTTGTGGGCCAGGAGACCTGTTGGCGTTGTTGTGTGGTGTTGAAGGGAAGCCGCCCACGCCTCTCCGAACCTGCGGTGTGCCGTTCATCGCACCGGGAGTCGAGGCTTCAGCTATATCGTGTTCATGGGCCGAGATGGGCGACGGCGAGTGAGCAATTAGCCCGTATGGTTTGCGTAGTTGAGGTGCTGGTTACTTCCTGGGCGACGTGAAACCGTCAAACAAAACATTTACTGACAGCCTACGCGACACGGCGCGACAAGGATGATGCGGGCTGCGCTGCGTCACTGGCCAATCAGAGCGCCGTAACGCCGAGCTCTCGGTCACGTGTCGTCAGAGCACCACCCTATCTGTCTTGCTTTCGCTGACCTGCTCACCTTCACCACTACCAGCACACTAATCGCTTTTGTTGTCGGCGCACGGATTATACTTCCAAATAGAGCGTTGGGCGAGGTGCAAAAACAGTAACCATGCCCGTCCACTTTCCTTGTCTCCAATCACCAAACGTCCACATGAACACTTGAACTACCGCAGTTTCAACTCAACCCACAACCTTCCTTATCCACAGTAACAGCATCCGCCATGGCACAAGTGGAGTCTCTGCAGCTCGGAGCTGGCTCTGATCTCCTGAAAAAGACCCCAGATCAAACCCAAGAGCAAGCCATCTCGACCAAGGGCCCCGAAACTATGCTGGAAATTCCCAGTTCCGAAATCACAGAGGGAACTAATGCGTTGGTTCCTCATACTACTAATGCTTCCGAATGTTCCGTCGAACCTTCCAAAGCAGCTCCGCCAAATGACAAAAAGCGAGGTCCGCCTGAACCATCAGAATCCGTGCCCAGCCCTAAAAAGTCCAAAGAGTCGCCAGCACCGCCAGCACTCATGGATGGCCTCATACCCAAACCTGTCTTTCCAAGCCCCCCAGATATGCCAGCGACTGCGTTTGACAAAGAGACGTGGCAAGGTTTCTGCGAAATCGAAAGCGAGCCCGCATGTTTCTCCGTCATCCTCCGCGAAATGGGCGTGAAAGACGTAACCGTCCGGGAGGTGTTCAGCATGGACCAAGACTTTATCCGCGAAAACGTTCCCCAACCAATCTACGGATTCATCCTGCTGTTCCACTACCGCGAGTTCGGCAACGACGACTGGGAAAACGAGGGCTCCAAGAAAGTGTGGTTTGCCAACCAACTACCCGCTCAGAACAGCTGTGCGACTCTTGCCATGATCAACATTCTCATGAACCAGGGTCCTGAAGTGTGCATCGGCGAGCACCTGGAGCAGTTCAAGGAATTCACCAGTGACTTCACGCCGTACCAGCGCGGCGAGGCTTTTGCGAGTTTCGATTTCGTCAAGAGAATCCACAATTCGTTTGCCAAGAAAATGGACATCTTGGAAGGCGACAAGCATCTCAGCTACAAGGTCAAGCGCGCGGAGCGCCTCAAGGCACAAGCGGCTGAGAAAACCAAGCCCAAGAAGAGAGCTACAAAGTCGTCGCGGCGCGCCTCTGTCGACTCGATCGCTACAGAGGATAGTGAAGACAGAGTGGAGAATAACGCACACCACTACATTGCCTTTGTCCCCGTCGGCAACGAAGTCTGGAAGCTGGATGGCTTTGACAAGTACCCGACATGCATGGGGTCCTTTGATCCCGAGAGCGGAGAAACATGGTTGGAGTCTGTATCCACAACCATTGCCACCCTTATGGCAGCCGGCGACGACGACTACGGCGTCATAGCACTAACGCAGTCGCCTCTACTCTCTCTCCGCAAGAGCGCCAGCCTAACCCTCAACACTCTCACACACGTCGAATCCCGCCTCACGCAGCTCTCCTCCCACACCTCTGAAAACTGGCGAGACTTTGTCAGCGCAGACGACCAGCCACCCACCTCCTCCATGCTCGGTCTCGACCAGCACCAGCACCTCACCGCAAACCCGGTCCCCACCCCCCTCCAACAAGCAATCGACTCCGAAACAGACATTCAGCAACTCCTCACCCGCCGCCAGCAGCTCCTCGCCGAAGCCCACTCCACCGCCGCCACCATCCTGCTCGAGATGCAAAGCGACGCAGAAGAAGACACCAAGGCGAAACAGCGCCGCTACGACTCCGGCCCCGTCATCAAAAAGTGGCTCGAGATGCTAGCTGAAAACGGGTTTTTGGAACAACATCTCGAGCGCTTTATGCCGTGCAAGACGTCTAGTTCTAATAGTCATGCTAGTAGGAAGAAGTAAAGAAAAGTTCCGTTGGAAAAAAGAAAGAAAAGGAATTCGTATTGGTTTTGTTAATAGCACGGCATGGTGGTATGAAGAATGGATGGGGCTGGTTACATTCTTGTGCATGTAAGTGTGTATATGGATAGTTTCGCAAGTAAGCGGCTGTGGGACTTGTAAGTTGTGTGTGTGTGTGTGGCACGGTGAGAACATGGGTCATGCAACAAGGAGTAGTCAAGGGAGATAGCAAAAGAACGATGCATATACTTGAGAATCCATGAATTAACATTTCCTATCAACGACAGTAGAGAAAGAAAGATAAATCAATCCGCAATAACTGCTGCCATATCAACAGTAAGCTAGCCGATTTTCCCGTCCTTTTCGCAAAGGGTAGCCCCATCTATATATGTGTGTATGTGTGTGTCTTACATTACTACGGTTTTTGGATCTTGAACGGATGAGCTTCAGTGTTGAAGACCCAGTCATCCAGACTAATTGTAGTCGGCTCACTGAAGGTAAGGTAAAAGTACTTTAGTGTTTCGGCCAACCAGAAGCTCTGTTTTTGCGAGTCAGCTCATAGTTGCGTGTCATTACTTCTTCAAAGACTTTTTACATACCTCCATGCGATCTTCCCTCGGCGGCGAATCAGCAGAAACATCTGTCAAGGCCGAGTTACCAATGTCCGTGTCGGTGGCGCGCATAATGGCTGTCCACATGTCCCATGCTGCGGCCTGCCACTGCTGCTCGCCTGTAAGACGGTGCATGATGAAGACGCTCTCAATGGCTTCGGGCCTGAGAAGATACCGCCTATCATCGATCGAGGTGAAGCCGTCCGGAAGGCGCAAGCTAGCAATGTTCCTGAGGGTGTCCTGGCCCTTTTCTTCGCCAGTCCGGCGTGACATGACGCCCTCATGCCAGGCATTTTCATCCCATTCGCATGTAGTCAGGTTGGCGCATGGAAGGAGGCGCGATACTTCGGGCATGATGCCCGAGGGAGAAGCCTTGTAGCCCCACACACAGGCGCCTGCTAGTTTGCGGCCAATATCGACGTGCTCTTCGTTTTCGAACACCT
The DNA here is from genome assembly GCF_000359705.1 of Exserohilum turcica Et28A. Taxonomy (NCBI): domain Eukaryota; kingdom Fungi; phylum Ascomycota; class Dothideomycetes; order Pleosporales; family Pleosporaceae; genus Exserohilum; species Exserohilum turcicum. The sequence continues at coordinate 1,395,570 of NW_007359937.1, read as the reverse complement.
TTCCGCCTAGCGCAAACATGCCACCTGTGTAGCAAGCTAGATGCTCCATCACTGGGTCCAGCTCTTTTCTTGTACCATCGGCCATGACGATACCTGACATGAGCATGTCGACGTTTTGGGGGTTGGAAGGGCGAAATAGAGTGTTTTCGATGGCAGCGTTCATCGATTTCTCGTACATCTTGTGGTAGATGGGCTCTTGTCCACCGAGCAGGATGTACTCCTTGCCAAGGTATTCATACGTCGAGTCGGCCATACTTCCCAGGCCGAAGTGGTAATCTTCCGTAAAATTGGCGGTCCGACCGTTCAGAATGATGGGCCACATGCCCGGTAGCTTGGTCTGGTCTTGTTGTTCCTCCAAAAGCCTGGTGATTCTATCAACTGCATCGTACCACTTGGGGTCTCCGGTCAATTGCGAGAGGCGCGTAAATTCCAGAGTCATGCTACCAATCTCCGCAAGAAGCATATGCTCCTCTGGCTCCTGGGGCTTGCCCTCGCCTGCGGCGCGGAACTGCCATCGGGTGGCTGGTATGTGGTTGGGGGTATCGAAGGCATGGTACAGCATCTCGCCAACTTCCTTTGCCTTATTCAGCAATCGTTTTTCGCCACTCAGCTCATAGGCAGCGAGAAGACCGCCAAGATGTCGGATGTTGGTCTCGAAGACGTTAATTATTTCCTGGTCCGTGTACCCAAAGTCAATCATCTCAATGTCTTTGATGGCGGTTGAGAATTCATCCTCGAATCCCATGATGTAGAGCGTGTCGAGCGCATCAATGAGCGTAGTCGCCCAGCCTCCATAGCTGTTTGACACCTGCCCGCTTATAGGATGAATCTCATCGTGCATCCATGCATAAGTCCGGTAGTTCCTCCAGCACTTGAGAAACTGCTTCTTGACATCCTCTCTCCTTGCCTCGCGTATCTTCTTTGCTGCCGCGTCTTCCTCGCCAAACTTGAACTGTATCTTGGGCAGTGCTTTCGGCTTGCCGCTCGGTAGCGGGGTAAAGGACTCGATGCGGTGCTTGAATGGTACTTTGGTCCAATCGAAGGACTGGTATTTCTGCGTCCGTTCTTGGTTCTCGTGGTTGTCGTTTTTGTCGTGGTTGCCGACTACGGCCGGGGGGTCGGGATTCTCGTAAGGAAAGCTGAGGCAGTAAAGAAAGTAAAAAAGACCGATGGTGAGGACCGTGTAGAGGCTATAGCGCCTGAGCAGCGCCATGCTGTATTATTACAATTAATTACTACGGGGAAGAGATTTTAAAGGGGCAAGAAAGGGAAAGAGGAGAATGAAGCTGGCGCGAGAGCGCACCCACGCCCTCCGCTTTACGAGAGAACTGTGGGGAACTTGCCGCCCGCAGTAACCAGGTGTCCCTGCCAAGGCGGGCAGGACGGCAGGCCAATATCCCTGCCGCCATCTCGTTCGCTTGGGCACGCATCTGCGCTAGGAGGCCAACTGCTACTGATCGGGAACCATGATCGCGCATTGCATTACCACTGGACTCTTCGAATGTGGCAGCTCTGGGAAAGACGAATTATCTCAACCATGGAAGCTGGCCACTCGATGAGACGCTAATGCGAAGCTGGGCGTCAGATCTCACTCAGCAGTCACGTGGCTACACCAGCTAGCGCTCTAGCGTGGACTTGGCAGTGATAGTATACTATATTTGGGTTGTGAGTGATTTCGACATGCTGACACTGCGGATTTAACCATGCAGATGGCAGCGGTATAAGCATAGATGATTGCCCTGGTATTGGTATCATGTTTCGGTGTAAGCGCATCTAGAGCAGTGGCTCTAATCAATTCGCTAAAATACTATCCAATCAAAAATATCCGCTAGCTTACAAAAGAAAATAATGTCGACCTAGTACAGAACAAGCAAATCAAGCTCTAAGCTCTGTACTGTCAGACATTTGGTATCATATATACATTACTACAAATGAAATAGCCTTTATCGCTCTTCAACAATTGTAGTGCCTAAAATTGGCATTCAAATTATCTTCCCCGCTTCACGCTCCAGCGTGGATTTCTCATTCTGATTGCTTCAAACTGAGTGGATGGCTCTCGGTTGCATTCTCTCAGGCCGTGGGCGACTAGGCGCTATCAGAGGCCGTAATCTCAGGGCGAGGTGTCGCACTAAGCCGGCCAGTGGATTCTGTTTCCTCCTGGCCAGACACAACAGAGGTCTGTGAAGTCCCAGCCTGGGATATCGATGGGGTCCTCTGGTTTGAGTCGCGTTTTGGAGGAAAGACGTCTTCCGGTACTTTGTCTTTCGAGACTGGTGACGTCACAGGTGTGGATGAGGCCATGGTTCCACCGATACCCATCTGAGAAGTCGGTTGTGGTGCCGTGCTTAGCGGCATGTTGCGGGTAATTGAGCAGCCTGTTGACAGCACCACAGGAGCCGGCCCAACAAGGCCTGGTATTTGTAGCGGCCCCAAGGCTACGTCAAAAGATATACGTGGTGCCGAAACTTTGTTAGGCTTGTAATCGGATGAAAACTCAGACTGCGCAAAGTAATCGCTTGCAGTTGACACGACAGACGATGCATGAGAGGCGACCGAGTCACGCAACGAGGATTCAGAAGACTCCGTTGCGCTCCCACGAGTGTCATTGTCGGATAGCGGTGTTGATACTGCATCGCTTACGGAATGAGACCTTGCTGGAAGGTGAGGCACGCTGTTTTGTGAACGTGGAGGCCACCGGGGCGCATCTGATGTAGATGCCGATCGTCCCTTGTGACCCATGGCTTTCCACTTGGCCATTGTTGTGTCATCTTCTAATGTTGTAGCTTCATCAGTTGCGACAGGGTGTTGATAAACCTCGAGTATGGTTTCACTCATGCCACGCTTATGGTATTGTAGAACCTCCTGTATAGTATGCAAAGGTCGCGGTGGAAAGTCCTTGACGAAGTCGCGACGCTTTCCAGTGACACTCGAGACGCGCTAAAGTAAAGTTAGACTTTGTATCAGTATGTTGCCACGTCACATACCGAAAGTTTTGGAGTTTCTGAAACCGGAGGCGTGTTGGGAGCGGTTGAGACAGCAGAGTCGATACGACCAGCCTCAGGCTCATACGAGGTGTTGTGTGGCGAATTCAGCGAAATCTTAGGAATCTGTAGCCCAAGTGGCTTTTCTACTTCTCGACCAGAGGGGGTTGCATCAGCATGGCTGGGGGCCTCTTCATCAACTTCGGGTGTCGATGGTGTAGCCAGTGTTCTCAAGTGAGAGACATCACTTGGTACTTCCGAGCTGCGTAACTGTGTAGTCATCCTCTTCAGTTTGCGAATATCGCTTCTGTACCCCTTGATATCGAGCTTGAACAGTATGATTTCGCGGACGTAGAAATCAATCTCTTGGCGGAGATTTTGGATCTGGGCTTCGTGTGGGTCGACAGCAGGTTTGACCTCGCTCTCGGATTGTTCATTTTTCAGGCGCTCATGAAGCTTGTTCATCCAAGAGTCAATGTCCTCTTTCTTGGTGAGGGCAGTAAGTTCTGGAAGGGGGTCCTCTCCCTCATCAGCGTAGAGCTCAATTACCGCATGCCGTCGGATCTCGGCCTGCAGCAGGAGCTTATGGTACTCTAGCTGCTTCCTTAATGATTGGATGGTCTCCTCATTCTGCATGATTGTTGATTCGCGGTCAATAACTGCATTCCGGAGTTGTTCAATGAGCCTGTCTCTGCCGCGTGAATCTTGCAAAAGCTCGTATTGAAGGTCCGATTGGGCTGCGGCTTTTTGGTGCTCCTGTTCGAGCAGCTCGTATTTATGTTGCAGCAGATCATTGTTTTTCTCCAACTCAGCGATGTATGCATCCTTGTCCCTAGCTTGGGACTCGAGTTGCTCAATTTGCATAGCTAATGCAGCTAGCGTCGAGTCTGTTTGTGTGCCATCGGGCGTACTCGAAATGACAGCGCTAGTGCTGACCTTGGAATCGAAGGCTGACAGTGTCAGATCCAATGGTAGTTGGAGCTTGGGTACAGTGAGGTCAAACGGCGACTTCTGGTCCCTCAAGTTTGAGAGCTGTTCCTCGGCATCCAAGCGCTTAGCATTAGCGACTTCCAGGCGGTTTTCCAGATTAGCAATCGTATTCTGCAGGCCGTGGACGCTCTCTGCAAGCTTGTCGGTATGCCTGGCCTTGTCCTCCCATTCGGCGCTTTTCATCTCCGTCATTCCGAGCGTATTTCTCAGATCTCGCTCATTCTTTTTTGATTCATTTAGCTTGGCCATGAGCGACTCAATCTGCTTCTGGAGGGCAGCATTGTTCTGTATGTATAAGTTGAGCTCTTGCAGCAGATTCGGAGCTGCTGTTTCTTGCTTTCGAGCGGTACAAAGCTTGCGTTTCAAGTTATCCTAATAATATAACGTCAGTATACAAACTGAGTGTTGCCGTGGGCTAGTTACCATCTCGGGGTTGGTTTGCGAATACTCGAATGAAGGTTGCCGGTCGGTCAACTCAACTCGAAAAGGCGTCAAGTCGGCAGGCGCAGGGCTTCTTGAAGTCTTTTTCTCACCCTCGCAGGTTGCCGTACGCGACAATTCGGTCTCACTCCCTCCAGACCGATAGTCACAGCTTGACGCTATATAATTTTAGTAATTGGCTTCGTAAGTAATATTACAAATGCACAACACGAACAACGTGCATGGCGTAATTGCATAATACGACACCGACGCCGTGGCTTGGCAGAGTAGCACGGTAGTCTAATATTTAAAAAAAAGGGTACATACTGTCTTGCGGATTCGTCGATGCAAATTGTTTTCTGAAGAGTCGTACTTGATTCCTGAGGGAAGCTACTCCCAAGGAATTTGAACGTACAAGGGTGTTAGCGCGCGCTTCAGGTGCTACCCTAAGACTAGCAACCTTGGCTTGCAGTGGTGGCCTGGTTTGGTGGTGACCTGGTGACTCCAATTCGTAGGTAGGGTTGTCGGGTGGCGTAAACAGGCTGTATCTAGACGACGGCTGCAAACAATTAGCATGCGCTAGAGCTCAACCGAAGTATCTGAAGAAAAGTTGAATGCCAGCAAATAAAAAGACATCAAAAGCTGTGGTTATCAAAAGTTGCGAGTGCGGTCCGTGCGCCGTGTGGTTTTGAGACGAGCCACCACCAGGGCCTCTCGTGGGACACCTGGTAATACACTGAACAAGGGCATTGGTATGCAGACCACCCAACGTGGCCCAAGTGTAAAAAATAATGTTTAACTCAGGCAGATGTTGTCGCAGGAGAGTAGGAGACGCAGCATTGCGAAAACCCTGAAACTGTTTCGTTATGCAATTTTGCCGTTTGTCCAGTAAACATGCGCCTGCAAGGAAACAAAAGAAAAACTCACCACTTCTGAGGCATCCAGGCGCCTTTCTGCCTTTCGACCGGAAGGCATCCTCTCAATCGGCCGTGGAGCTAGGTAGTGATCCTTTGCGGCATCAAGCCGCACTTGGCCAGCTTCAGATCTGTTATCTTTATTACTGGAGTCGTTTCCAGCAACGTAGGGAAATGATTCCGCCAAGTCCACCCTTGGGTGTGTCCAAAAGCCGTGTTCGGCAGATGAACTGTTTTGCTGCGCACCTGGTAGATGGGAGTGAGGGGGAGCAGGGGTGTCGTTGGGGGGATATGTCCTCACTCCGCTGTGTTGCAACCTCAATTCTGGAACGCTGCGGGCGTGAGCCAATGTCGTCATGACCGAGTTGCTGACGGGTGGAGGGGTTTTGCCATAGTCGAGAGCCTTTTTGCGAATATGGCTCCCATGCCGAGAGATGCGGACTGACGACCTCGCGGACGCGGGAGTCGGACATAGTGACTGAGATTGACTTTCCGACACGATAAAGTCAGGCACCTCAGCGGGTAATTCTGTAGCCAAGAAGATGGAGGCGGATCTGGGCCGGTAAGGAAGGGGTTTGTGTTTATTGATAAAGGAACTAGCTCTTGAAAAAGTAGTAACGGCCGACGCCGGCGAGCGCTGTATGTCGTTGATGGCGGTCTGGAGGTTATTGACTGCACTAGCGAGAGCGACATCGTAGTGCGAGGCGGTTGGACTCGGCTCGTAGTTGTCGTCTGCCTGGACGATTGCAAGTCTCGACGGGCGCCGTTTCTCGGCTCTGAACGTAGGGGTCTCTCGATTAGGTGGCTCAGGGCCAGCCTGGCGTTTGGGCCAAGAGAGAAACTGCTTGGACAGCATTGCAGTGGTCGGACGCTCTCGACACACTTAGCGAGAGAGATGTGGCGGAGACATGGGGACAAGATGGCGGCGCGACACGCTCAAGGAACAACGACACGCGAAGACGAAGGCGACAGACAGTGGCCTCGAGACTGGGTGGATCCATTATACTAGTACTTGTGGAGGGCGTCTGACTGCTCCATGGCACGCTGAGGCCTACCTTGGGGCAGCGAGCCAGGCCCGTCCGTATCTCGAAGCCAAATGAGCATAATCACAGTTATGCCTGCAGGGGGCAGAGTGCTCGTCCGATTGACCCAGTGCTGACCTACTGATAGGTGCGGCGCCCCGATGCGCGCGGTGGGTGCCGTGTACAGAGGGCCCAAAGAGAAGAGGTGATAGGAAGGCGACCACGTGGCGGTGCCCAAGAGAGATTGATGGCGCACGGGCCCTAGTGCTAGCCTTGTGTGGGGAAAGTCGCAATGGGGCTGTCACCGTGCTTTTGGCGCCGCCGCCTTCTAGTCGCGCTGCCTCTGGAGCATCGTGCAACTCATCACAATCTGCGGCGTAATTTTCCACCCCCCGAGCCGGCGATATCCCGCAGTGCCTGCGACTTGCCTCCGAGCGCCCGGTCGCTCTGTCTGCTAGCGCAAAAAAGAAATTGGGCACGTCATTGCGCCACGAGCCCTCGTCTCTACCACCGCCGCCAGCTGCTGCCAGCACCCGGCCCCAAGATGCCCAGCGACCTGTCGCCATACAGCGCGCGTCGCCTGCTGACCCAGCAGCTGGGCGACTCCAAGGCGGCATCGCCCCAGCCGGGCCCTGGCAGGAACGCGAGCCCCAGCAGCCTCTCCAGAAATGGGTCGGAGCATGCTACCAGAGAGCCTCCAGTGGCATCGGCCCGGCGTTCAATGAGCGCCTCTAAACGAGAGAAGCCGAGGGAGGTGTCCATGGACCGCCGGCTCAGGAATCCGGCAGCAGCAGAGCCAGGCGCCCTGGGTAAACGCGACCCCTCGCCTGAACCCTACAGAGAGCGCACCAGAGACCGGTCCAGAGACAGGCGGCGAGACCGGTCGCGGGAAAAGAGACGCGACAGGTCTGGAGACAGGAAGAAGGATCGTTCCAGAGACAGGCGGCGCCATCGCTCCAAGGACAGGCACAGTCGCCGCGACCGCTCGCACTCCAGAGACCGGCGGCATAGGGACAAATCCAAGGACCGACAACGCTCGCCATCACGTATACCGTATCGTTCTCGTAAGCCACGCGCTCGCTCGCGCTCCGGCTCAACGTCGCCGCCACCCAAGCGCCGCCGCCGTTCACGTTCCGCATCTCGCTCCCGTTCACCTCCTCTGCGCAAACGGGACAAGCAACCGCTCCCTTCCCAGGAGGTGTCTTTCCGTGGTCTCGATGATTCTGCTCAGCCGCCGTCGAAATATGGTGGCGCGCCGCCCGACAAAGAGAAACCCAACTTCAAGCCTACCGGTGCACTAGCGAAAGCTGCCAACCGTGTAGAGGGTACCAAAATTTCTCTCAAATACCACGAGCCGCCTGAAGCGCGGAAGCCGCCCACATCACAGCCATGGCGCATCTTTGTCTTCAAAGGCGACGATGTGGTCGACACAATTGAGCTCTGGCAGAAGAGTTGCTGGCTCCTGGGCCGGTCGCGAGAAGTTGTAGATTATGTACTCGAGCACCCGAGCTCGAGCGGACAGCACGCCGTTATCCAGTTCCGATATATACAGAAGACGATCGAGGACGAGTTCGGAGTGAAGAGCACGCGCGGAAAGGTTAAACCGTATGTTATCGACTTGGAAAGCAGTAATGGTACCGAATTGAACGGCGAAGATATTGAAGCCAGTCGATACTTTGAGCTTCGCGACAAGGACATACTCAAGTTTGGCGGAAGCGAGAGGGAATACGTTGTCATGCTACCGCCAGCAGACTCGAAATAAGTAGTTAGCGGAATGCAAAGCAGGATTAGACTGTAAAGAACAATCAAAACTAGGGAATGTTAGCCCATGCGTGACGGGGGAAACCAAGAAAATTGTTCCTAGTACCAGTAATCTGATTCCGTATCAACATGAAGACCTAATTCTGTGCCTCCAAATCTTCCACATACTGCACTGCTTGATCCCACTCCTCTACCTTGGTGTACGGGCTCCTCAACCAGGAATTCAACTCATGTAGGAAGAGCTTGCTATTCTCTCTGCCGAGGAACTCTGCTAGTAAATTCTCTGCATGGCCGTGGCTTGCTTTCAAGTCCACCATTTTCAGGATGGACACAATGTAAGAGAGCAGAAACTCGGCATTGCTACTCGTCGCTATGCCAGGGGATGAGGCCGAGGAGTCTGCTTGCAGGAATGTGAATACTCGGAGTTCGCGCCGGATCCAGGCACGCGCTTTGGATTGCATGTCTGATGAGTGCGCGATCATGTCCGGGGTTATGTCGCAGTATCCGGACAAGGGATTGCTGCCCACGTGCAGCGAATATAATTTCCGCCGGTACACCCCCCTGCGTCTGCGCAGAGCAGCGTCTTCGACGGGTGGCGAGTACGGACGCCGAGTTCCTCTTGGCCGCCTTAGTAGTCCATAAGGGGCGAACAGAGAGCCTGGTCGGTCACTGCGACTGGGATTCCCGTCGCTGGCGCTTGAAGGATGGCTACCAGGGACAGCGTAGCTCTTGTAGTCGGATGGAGAACGCCAGTCGTATTGGACAGCAGTGACGTTTGATTTGCCTGTATCCCAATCAGATAGGCATTGTATATTAGGTAAAGAACATACATAGCGGACAAGTCGACCTTTCCTGCAGCCAGGACACCAGACATACAAAGTCAAACGTATAGTGGTTGCATGGGACGGTAATGGCCCGTTCTGTGACTGAAGAAAGACATATCACGCATGTGTCTTCTTTGTCGTCGTGCGCGGCTTCAGTCGTACTTCCCGGCATGCGCTTGCGGTGTTGCGGGAGTGAAAGGAGGAGCGCACTGCGGTTCCGATGATGAGCTCATCCGTCGGAAATGCGCTTGGACCAACCAAAAGTAGTCGCAGTCGCGTCTTCCCTCGTCCAGCACGCAGCCCGGGGCTTCACCATTTACTCGCCACACTCGCGGCACGTGTCCAGAGGCGTGCAGTCTATCGCGGTCCCTCCTGCGCCAGCTGCTGCGTAGATTCTACCTTGGATGCTACTCTCCGCCGTCCGACGCATTGCTTCGCCTTTTGTCCGACGCTCGACCCCAGCCATGTTAGCAACCGCGACCAGGCCTACTGTCGCAGGGCCAAATGGAAAGCCGATGTACCATACCGTGACAGCGCTCAAGCGGTGGTCATGTGCTGACAAGGAGCTTCCTGCCGTGCCTAAAATCAAGGCCATTCACGTCTACGACTTCGACAACACCCGTACGTTGGTCGCAGTCATGTCGCAAGCCGAGCACTGACCCAAGAATAGTATTTGCAAGCCCGCTTCCAAACAAGCAGCTATGGAACAGCGCCACCATAGGCCAGCTTGGCTCGCCCGACATGTTCCTCAACGGAGGCTGGTGGCACGACTCGAGCATCTTAGCAGCGACGGGCGAAGGCCTCGAAAAGGAAGAGGCGCGCGCATGGCAAGGCTGGTGGAACGAGCAGATTGTCGAGCTTGTCGAATCATCGATGGCCCAAAAGGATGCGCTGAGTGTTCTCTTGACTGGCCGGGGGGAGTCCAACTTCGCCGACCTTGTCAAGCGCATCGTTCGGAGCAGGCGCTTGGAATTCGACATGGTCTGCCTGAAGCCTGCCATTGGACCTTCGGGACAGAAGTTCAAAAGCACAATGGAGTTTAAGCAGGAGTTGCTCAAGGACATTGTCTACACATACAAGGACGCTGAGAAGCTGAGCATCTACGAAGACCGAGTGAAGCACACTAAAGGCTTCCGCGACTTCTTCTTCCAGTTCAACGAAGACTTGCTCAGGGCCCAAAACCAAGCGCCGCGCCGGCCTATCACCACCGAGGTCATACAGGTTCCGGAGAACGCCACATCACTCGACCCGGTGGCTGAAATTGCGGGAATCCAGAAAATGATCAACACACATAACATACAAGTCAAGTCGGGAAATGTGCCCCCTGGCACACCGCCGTACCAGATCAAGAAAACAGTCTTCTACACTGGTTACATGATCCCTCCGGATATGACTGAGAAGTTGACTTCTCTAGTCTCATTACCCCCAGGTGCTCCAAGGGACGACATCCGATACCTCGCAAACAGCATCCTCATCACACCGAAGCCATGCCCAAAAAGTATATTAGACAAGGTCGGCGGAATCGGTGCAAGAGTCAGGTGGAAGGTGACGGCCATTTCCTGTTTTGAGAACAAGCTCTGGGCTGCAAGAGTTGAGACTGTGCCAAAGGGCACAAAGTTCTACTCTGAGAATCCTGTTCCGACAGTCGTCTTGGCGACCCGCAAGAACGGTCGACCGGCAGACGCCGCACGCATCGTCAACTGGCATCCGGTACCCCAAGAACATGCCTTTGAATTTGACAGTGTCGTAGGTGAGAAGCAGATGTTGCGCATCGAGGAAGAGACGTCAAACGAGAGCGAGTACGAGAGCTATTTCCCCAACAAGTCCCATCGCAAGGAGGAGCCGAACGGCCGCCGCGACAACTCTCGGTCAAACCATGGCCGAGGCAAAGATAAGGATGATCGGTCTGGAGGCTATCGTGGTGGCAACCGAGAACGGGGTCGCGGAAACAACAGACACTCGTCTTATGGCCAAAGAGGTGGCGCTCGTGGTGGCTACCGTGGAGACCGGAGTGGGGGGCGAGGACGTGGCCGTAGCGGCGGTGGACAGTCGCAGTACAGGAGTCTGGACGATGTCGACAATGGCTACGGCAACCGCGGACCTGACAGCAATCCGGATGCATTCTACTAACATTGCAGTGTACGTGACCGCTTTAGGTGCCTGATGACGACCGTTCGCTTGTGTCGATCCATACCACTACAGAACACTGCGTAGCTCGCAGTAAGTATAGGAGACAGTATCAGTAGTATGACGCGCTAGTCATTCCGATCGGCTAAACCTTTGGACCAGGTTCGGTTCACGTGACACGTCTCTTACATCACACGTTTGTGATGTCATAGATCTTTCCTTGCTCCTGTATGAATACTTCAAAAGCGAAGCCTTTGCGCCATCCCGTACTCCATTAGATACCCGCAATCCCATTTACATGGCTCATTCCACCCCAACTCGTATACAATTGCAAACTCTCGCGCACACTACTATCCAGAGCCAGCCGCAGCCCCGACGCGAATTTCACAGTCTTTCTTTCAACTAAAATGGCTTGGTTTTCAGCTCTTCGCACACAAGCTGCCGAAGCTGCCGAGGGTAGGGCTGACAATTGGCGATGACGGACTTCCCATACAGGCCACACCACACGTCGCGAACATCCGGACCAGGCGCGCCATCAGTCCACACGACGGACAAGCCACACCGCGATACACAACTCAACCTCGTTAATCCTCATGCAGTCTAGCACTGTCCACTTTCCCAAGCTACCAAATATGATTGGGTAGGATGGCAGTCCCGGTGGAAAACAACGCAGCAGCCTGCTGCTGGACATGAATCGGCGATCGCATGCTTCCCAGTTAATTTTTCCAGGTTCCCCCAAATCTTGATTTGGCAGGGTGCTCCTCGGGACGGGGGCCGTCTCCTGGGATCACATGAGGGCTTTATGCATTAGTCAGGGCGGGGCTTTTTGGTCGTGCAGCAGGGAGAGAAGTTTTGAAGGCCGTGGTTGAACGAGGGGTCTCTGTTCTCCCAGACGGTTCGCCGGTGGCTGGACCCTTTTCTTTCCTCCTTCTCGGTTGCTTCCAACGCTACTGTGAAGGGACGTGGATTCCTGGGCTACGCAGGAGGTTAGCTGCTGTGGGTTTCGGCGGTATTTCAGTGCTTATCGTGAGTCCTTTTTGCTGGGAGTGTGGGTTACGGTTGGGGGGTGAAGACAATGAATGAGCGGGTTTGTGGGTAGCAGTGCCCCGAACACTGACCTAATTGTAGATCATAAGGACACCCTGCCGTCCCGAGCTTGTATCAGCATACATAGTTTCGGGGTACGTATCGCATAATCTTGGCTACAGTCAAGTCTGGACAGCAGTGCCAGCTCAGAGACGACAGAGGCTCAGATTTCGTCTTCCGGGGCTCTTTTCTAGCAGATTTTCGACGACTCTTTGCACTATTGTTTTGTTCACATCATGCTGTTCAAGATTTTCTGTCATTACCACTGCCGCTGTACTTTGCACGCCGAAACCGCGCGAGCATCCTAGGTTCTGGGATTTGACGCTTGTTGAGATTGGCTAGGGACGAGGGGTTATTAGACCCCGATTTGCAGCCCAGCTCCCCTAGAAGCCACGATATTCAGGAAAGCGAGAGAGAGAGAAGCAGAAGATAAGGAGGAGGAAGAGTAGGAAAGAAGTATCCATCACCCAAGCGTCCCAAAAATTCACACCTCCAACCCACCCAACCCCGATAACAAAAGAACAAGAACCAGGGATAACCCGTACTATCGCGAACTTCCCACCCCTACAATCCAAATTGAGAAGCAGCAGAAACAGCAAGAAAAGAAGAATAAGAAAATAAATCAATAAAAATGTGCACAAAAGTCACGCTCAAACACAGCACATGCCGCCACATGTTCTGGGTCAAGCGCACGTGTCCACGACACCCGCTATGCAACTTCACGACCGAACTGAATCGCGAGCGTGGCGGCGAGTGCTGGGACTGCGATCAGGGACAGGGACCGCCTGAGGCGCTGTTTGCGCGCAATGTGAGTTGGGGGAGGGTGAGGATTGGGGTTAGAGCTGGGGGTGTGATGAGTGTGTGAGTGATGGGATGGGATGGGATGGGAGTTTTGCGGGGGGGGGGGATAGAAGGCGAGATTGATAGCGAGGAGGAGAGAAGGGAAAGCGGAGGAGAAGGGGAAAAGGGGAGTTTTAAGCTAAGAATTGAGTGTCATGTATGTGGTTTTATTAAAGTGGAAGATTGGAATATGCGGGTTTCTAGTACTTATGTGTATTCTACCCTCCTCCTCCTCTTCTTCTACCTCATCCTATTGTACCTTGTTCCACCTCATCTCATCTTATCCAAGTGCAATATCACAAGCAAACAAGCAAAGTACCCCCCCTCCCCTCTTTTCTTCATATCTATCCCTCACCACTACATCTCACCAGTAACTATCACCACATTACAGGATCCCAACCCACAAATATATCCAGCATATACATCAAGTCCCTCTGTGTTTGTTTGTTTTTTCTGGGTAATATAATGCGTACACTTTCTTTCCATGACACATGTATATATATTTCTTGGTATACTTGGTTAGCTGTACTATGTACTATGTAGTATGTAGTATGTAGGATTCAAACCAGCACAACCGCGTCTTAATTTGAAGTATAAATCTAGGTTAAAAACAATGTATGTAGGCTTTGATCACGTGGGGAGTCTCTTCGTAATAAATAATAACATAGTAGTCGTACCAAGAATTAGGATCAAGAACAAGATATTGATTAGGAAGCAAAAATAGTTAGCATGATATTTCATATGGCAGCTTTTTCCACTTTTAAACTCTGGCTTCTATTTTCTACTTGTATAGCCCTGGTCTTCTCCACACATCTCTCTCTCTCTCTCTCTGTATGTATGTGTGTATTTCTACAAAACCAATCCGCCCTCAAGCATGCTTAATGTGACTTCAAACTACCACAAGCACTTCCACCATGCGCATATCCTAAACCAGCATGATGAGAAGAAGAAGCCGAGCTAGAAGAAAGAATAGCTAGAAGAAAAAGAAAGAAAGAAAGAAAGGAAAAAAAAGGCAAAGCGTCATCATGGAAAAAGGCGCGTCGTGAACAAGCAGGGGTCAAGGAAGAAAAAAAAATAATAATAATAATAAGAGGGGGAAGAGGATGAGGAAGAGGATGATGACGATGATAAACGCCAAGCCCTGATGCTGCGTAACCGTGTCTTGTATTTTCTTTTCTTGTCTTTTCTCTTTGGTATGTAGGAGTATATATGTAGATCTGTGCAGATGTATATAGGAGGATATGTGTGTGTAGGAGTATGGGAGTGTGTGAGTGTGTGAGTGTACCATGGAACTGAAAAAAAATATAATAACAACCCAAAAACACCCCGCCCTACCCCCAAAAAAGAACAACCATGACGCTTAAAAGTCGATGATCAAAAAGGCCACATCGATCGAGGGGGAACAAACAAAAACCCACTAAAAAGCAGTTGGTTTGTTTGGAACAAGAAGCTGAAAGATAGCCAAATACAAAAAAAAAGATGCAGAATGCGGTGCAGGTGCAGGTACGATACAGTACAGTTGCAATGACGCAAACAGTCTTCTAAACATGTGGAAGGAAAAAAAAAGAGAGGAAAAACAGCGCGCTAAAAAAACAAAAAACAAAAACATCAGATAGACCACATGTCTCGTTGAACATCGCAATAACAGCAACACCACCACCTAATCATCCCGATCCCTCGACATACCCGCCTGACTGCCCTCGAAATTCCTCATTTTTTGCGCGTGATTGAAATTAATCATAGTGCGCATGGGGTTCTTGCGCGCGGCACTGACCATGCTCGGGGTAGGAGGATGTCTGGCGGCCCGGACGCTACCGGTGCCATACTGGATTTCGTTGAAGAGTTGGTCGTACTGTCCCTGGGTTAGGCTGTCCTTGCGAGAAGACGACTTTGAAGAAGATGATGATTTGACGGGGCGTACGGTAGAAGCTTCGCTGGGTTCAGAGGTGATGGAGGGCTTGAGCTTTGCCGAGGGCCTGGAGGAGCGGTGGGAGCGCAGCGATTCATCGTCGTCGCCTGACTCGGGCGTCTTTTGCGTGCGGTGGGAGCGGTGGGAGCGGCGCGTGGATTTGCTGACCGACGACTCGGTATCGTCCGTGTGCTTTCTGCTGCTGCTGCTGCGGTGGCTGACGGATGTTTCGGCGTCGTCGTTCTTCTTGCTCTTGTGGCGGTGGGAACGGTGTCGGCGGCGGGGACCATCGCCAATCTGCGAGATACTGTCGCTGGGCACCACCGTGTCGAGATCGTCTTCGGTCATTTCTTCAATGTCGAGGTCGTCGATAAAGTCATCATCCTCCTCTTCCTCTTCATGCTTCTTGGACTTGTCGCGGTTGAAGAGACTGCTCACAATGGAGGCGGCCTTGGAGGGAGCCTTGGTCGGGGACTTGGACGGGGCTTTGGAAGCGGGGGCGGGAGGTGGGGAAGGAGAAGATTCACGTTCTCTACGGCTGTGCTTGCTGTGCGAAGACTTTGCCTTGGACCTGCTTGAGCGGTGCGAGCGCGTGCTCTCGGCGATGCTCTTGTTGTCATCATTGTCAGCCACAAACGAAGAGATGAAGGAGCTGGGCGCGGCGCTGTGGGCCCTGGAGACGACGCTCTGGGGCTTGGACGCTGGGCGCGGGGGCTTCAGATGCGTGCCGGACGACACGGTACTCCTTGCATTCTCGAGCATCAATATCTCGGGGCTCGTGCTTGACCGGTGAGCTGAGGTAAGCCTCGAGGGAGCAGCTGAGGGCGCACGCGAGTAGGCGGGCGCATACTCAATAGCCTGAGGCTCCGCATACTCGATGGCACGTGGCGAAGCGTACTCGATGGCACGGGCCTGGGCGAGGGCACTGGGGGCGCCGCTGAATTGAGATGGCGAATAGTAGTCGGCCGGGGCGGCCTCGATCTGCCGGGGCACCGACGAGCGGGGGATCTGGGATGCGCGCGAATAGACCGAACGCGCGTCGTCGTCGTTGTCGTCTTCTTTGATGCGGTGTACTGACGGGGCGGGCTCTGGTGGTGCGACGACGACGGGCACAGGCTGTGCTGGCTGCGCCAGTGGTGCTGGCGGGTCGGCTTGTGGGGTCTGCTGGGGTGGTTCGGGTTGCGCCGGGGCCTGAGCGAAGAGGCCAGCTGCATTCTTGACCGCGTTTTTGGCGTCGAGGAAAGCGTTGAAGTCGGCCTCCTTCTTGGCGCTGTCACGCTCGCTCCGAACAAATGCATACGCCACCGCCGCCCCAGCGGCAGCCCCAAGGAGCGCCCCAAAGAGGTGCTTGCTGCCGTCGCTCGATTCCGACTTGGTCGCGGCTTCCGGGACGGGCACCACGTTGTCGGCGGAGAGACTCCTGATTACACTCGGCGGCTTGGGCACGGCGGCGGCGGCTGCGGGCTCGGCCTGGGACGCCGTGGCCTGGGACGCTGTCTTTGAAGAAGTAGACGTAGACGTAGAAGAAGAAGACGTAGACGTAGAAGAAGAAGACGTAGACGTAGAAGAAGAAGACGTCTTGTACGTGTGGACGCTCGACGACGTCTCGCGGTAGCTGGTTGTCACTGTCCGGCGGTACGTGATGACGCGGCTGTGGTGGTAGATGGTGCCGTCTTCGCCCACGTCGGGTCCATTGCGGTACACGGCCTCGATGCTGTTTCCGTCAAAGTCGACTACGACGGCATTGAAGTGGCCTTCTGCATTTCGCGTGGCTGGGCTGCCGTTGGGTCGACCGCCGGCGGTCAATGCCGCGGTGTAGAAGTTCCGGACCGCGGTGGTGCTGGGGGCGGTGAAGGCAATGTGGGATGCCCCAGCCTTTACACTTTGGAGGCAGTCAGTGGCGGTGTATCAAGAGGGTGGATTCTGCCTCTTACCCAGGCGTTTCTTGGCACAGATAGAAGTCTGCATTGTGAACACCCAGCCCAATCTGGTGGCCAGACTCGGAGATGTAGCGATAGCCAAGCGGCTGGAGGGCCGAGAGGAAGAAGGACGTCGAGGTTGGCAGATGCGAGACTGTGAGACCAATCTGGGCGATAGGCATTGCGCTCTATGGCGGCAAAGGGACGGGGAGAGGGGGAGAGGGGAGAGGAGGAGAGAGAGAGAGAAGGGCACAAGGCTCGTCAGAGACAGTGAGATGCTCAGAGAGGGGGGGGGGTAGTCGGGAGATGGTCGGGAGATGGTCAGAGGGAGGAGAGTCAGAGAGACAGCGTGGGGTTGTTTAGAGCAGCAGCAGCGACAGCAGCAGGACGAGGCATTCGGTAGCCGGACGAGGTTTATATCGTGACGCCGCCGCCCCGTGTGTCGTGTAGAGGGTTCCATGGCCGTGGAGGAAAAGCAGAGCTAGCCTGGCCCCACGGCTGCAGACGGCCATCAGGGAGGCCGCTGTCAACATGTTGTGATGCTGCCACATGTCCTGCGTCTGCAGCTAACAAATTCGTCCAGGCAAGCGAGGCGCGCCCCGTTGGCATTGGCCCAGCATCGCCGGCCCGCCGCTGCCAGTGCATGGTTGGAGACGGGCGCCCGCCTCACAGCGTGGTCCGCTTGTCGCGTGCAGTCGAGTAATAGGAGACGAATATTTGCGGTCTGGATGCGCGCGACCTGGCCACGCACCGAGCCGTGGGCCATGGCAGATGATGGTGTGACGTCGGGACGGGGCCGGCACGCCTATGCCTACATACACATACACCCACACCACGCCAGGCCTATGACGCTGCCGCCCCTGGATGAGGCTGTCCGCCCATGGCCGTGGTTGTTGCTTGTCGTCGTCGTCGTCGTCTCTGTTGCTTGCTTTTGGCCATGTTCGCTGGACACTGATTGGCATGGCCATGCCTGGGAGATCGGCGATGCGGCTCCTCGTCCTTCACAGCCTGCCCCTCCACCCCCGTCACCCTCCCGCCGCCGCATGCGCTGCTGTGGCTGCAAGAGATACTACTAACAGAACAAGAACATTACCATGCAACGAGGCCTAACCCCACGCAGCATAGCCCGTAAGCGACTGCTGGGGTCATGCCCCCAACGAGGCATCAACGCCTCTCTGGGCACAACATGACGAAAGGTCCAACTTTGTTCATTCGCCAACAGATAGATTGCTGACCCCCCTAATCTTCTTCTTTTTCATCATCATCATCATCATCACAACGCCGCCGCCGCCGACGCCGTTGCCTATGTAACTTACAGACAGACAGACAGAAACTAGCCATCGCTGACGCCGCAGCCAACCAAGCCCAACCAGCCCTCAAACAAACGAAACCAAGGTGCGGGGCAGGTTGAGCTGCCCCGCCGTCTTCCGAGAAGACCGATTCTTGTGCGTTGAAACCAGAGTAGTTGTTTTGTTGGAAAAAAACCTCTTAAGCAGACGCGCAAAATCAAATGCAGTAGCGCCCCCGGGCTGTCGATGTTGTAATCTAAGCCCCAGGGCGTGTCCCGCTGCCTACAAAGCTCTTCCCCGGGTAGTCGTCCTGCTGTGAAATCCGGTCGGCCATCCGACTCGTCGCGACAAAAACAAAAGCGTCGCTCTGCTGGCCCTGCTGGCGTGTTCGGCATGCATAGGTCCAAACTGCGCCCGCCTAGAAGATATTCCACACGTCCTCTGCGGCATGGCAGAACTTGCTGCATGCAACGCTGGCACTGAGGTTGAACTGACTAATCGCAATGCTGTCGTCCTTGATGCCGTCGGCAAAGTCGTCGTTGCCCTTGGCCATGGCGCCCACAAACACGGCAATGCTCTCGCCCTTGTTGAGCCCGCCAATGTAGTCGCTCACACGCACCACCTCCGAGTCAAAGCTGAGCGTCACCTTGCGGCAATTCGGCGGCAGGTGGTCTGTAATCGGGTTCTGGATCACCTCAATCAGCTTTTCCTGCGATGTCGTTGACCGGATCTGGTGCCGGTGCAGCAATTGCACCATCAGACCCGCAAATCGCTTAAATGTGCGTGGGATCCGCACCGTCGGGCTGACTCTGATGAGCACATTCTTGGACGTGTGAATGTAGATCTGGAGCTTGCCCGCCTTGTTGATTGGCGAGTCGAGTAATGTGAGCAGACACTGCATGGCCACGTTAGCTGATTAGCACACTACCCTCTAGCCTCCTCTTGTTACGCACTTGGTGTGTGATATCCGGTCGCGCCTCGCTGATGTCGCGCCCCATTTTGCGCATTACTCCAATGTGATCGTCGCTATTGAGTAGGTTGTACTTGTCTTCGCGCGCCCCAGGTCCCCGCCCGCTACCGTGCGATGCCTTGTACGTCTCCAGTGTCGCATTGCAAAGCACCACAATCAGCCGCTGCGTGTCCTTGTCATTTGTCGGGATCGGCGTGTGCTGCTCGGCCACTAGTTTTGGCAGCTCTGGTGGCGGCATTGATTGTGTTCCTAGGCAAACAAAAAATCAGTCTTGTCCATGGCTGCGAAGAACAAGGGGCCGAGGGCTGTTCACATACTGGCACGCTTTGTTCCCCGCTCGGAGTTGTGTGAAGAGGGTCGCTCGGAGGGCGAGATGGAGCGTTCGGGCCTGAGGGGAGCCATTTCTTGGTTTGTATATGTACAACGAAACAAACAAATCCTGCTCGGATGGGATAGTGTGGATGGGACTTTGTCGAATGCGGGGACAACGAGGCAGCAAACACGGCCTTTGACTTGGATCCTGTAGGTCAGCAATTGCAAAAAGCGCTATTATACAGACCAAATATGGCCGGAGTTTCTTGTCGGAATATTAACGTGTCCAGGCGCAGGTAAGCTTTCGGAAGGGCGAGGGGAGGGGAGTTGGGGAATCACGCGTCCTTTTGTGCCAAAGACTAGCAGGCGAAGGTTGAAAAGAACCGCATTTTCAGCCAGCCAATCACGCGCGCGCCAAGCCGAGCCCGATTACGTGAGAGGGCTAGTCACGGCAGGCCAGCCGGTGCTAGCAAGCCGTCGTCGCTGTTACTCGAGGCTCACCACCGACCGCCGGCGTCGCTCAGCAAAACCGGGCACCACTGCTCACTTTCCACGAGTATGGATGCAATATAACACCGACGCTACATGGACCTGACGTTGGTGTCAGCGGCCCGCCGCCGCCAATTGCATGCGACATCTGCGACGTCTGTCCCGAGCGTCCCCACCCCGAGGCATCCCACTAATGCTAACACCTTGGGCCTGCAACGCCCACGTCGGTCGAGTTCGGGGCGCAACGCCTCTAGCTCCCAAGCGACGACGACGGCGACGGCTATGTCGGTATCCATGTGCCAGTAGCGATGTGGGCTTGTTGCGCTTTTGTGGGACGTCGGACAGAGGCAGAGGGCGCTTTGGGGCTGGGCATTGCGCGGTGCTTGCAACGAAAGCGTCTCACCATGGTCTCTTGGCCGACGTTGCATTTGAAACAATTGTCATATCACGGAGCCGCCTCGCATTGAGCATGCCGCCATACGCATCTTGTATGGGCCTTTTGGGTAAACATTATGCAGTCGGCCGACCTTTTCAAGAGGTCAGCTCATGCTCGAAACGAGACTGGTTTGACCGACGCGCTGTAGCCACGGTGTGCCGGTAGGGGATACATGAACGGCTACCCGTCGCCCTTTTGTGTGAATTCTAGCACCTGTCAGTCCAAGCACTCTTCGCGTTTCCACACTTTTTTTTTCTTCTCCCGTCGCCGGCGACATTTCCATCCTATTCTTTTGCAGTCACAGTCGCTTGGTTGCAACCACACAAACGTCCAACTACACTACACCACACGTCAACACCGACTCCGCCAAACACACACAAGATGGGTTTCGAGTGGCTCGCACCTATCCTCACGCCAGAAGCTCTGCGCTCCGTCGAGGCCGACGGCCGACCCGTCATCACGCTGTTTGGCGTCATTGCCGGGCTCATTGCGCTCAGCGTCCTGATTTGGTACACGCACTTTGTCACGTCCAAAATGTATCCGAAAAAGGTGGATCCCAATGCGAAAAAGGGAAAGATGCTCGGCTTCATCCCGCGATAAGCGTTGGCATACATGCACACATCACTACGGCGAACAACAGAAGAGGGGTCCAGTCGTATCCAAAGCACCAAAGGCGTTCGTCGGTACTCGGCTGCAGGGTCCCAACGGCCGTGGCTATCGCGTATTATTGTTATTCTTTCTTTTCTTTTTCCTTGATTTCTTTCCACAATACCCCCTGGTGCGCACGCAAACCATCCATCCGTCCAATACGCCTCTATACCCCCCCCCCTCCGGAGCCAACCAAATCTTTGATTCGGCGCACACACACATACACACACACACACACATTATCCCCCCCCCTCAAGAAACCCAAATCTCCTATCAAACGAGAAAAATTAAAATTAAAATTAAAACCAACAACAACTACTACTACTCCGACCGACCACAGACTCCGAACGCCGGACCTCGGTCTTTTCGGTGGGGCGCAAAACCCATTGGTCATTCGGCGCCGAGT
>NW_007359937.1:1373910-1374207 GCF_000359705.1 Exserohilum turcica Et28A | reverse complement strand
ATTGCGCTCAGCGTCCTGATTTGGTACACGCACTTTGTCACGTCCAAAATGTATCCGAAAAAGGTGGATCCCAATGCGAAAAAGGGAAAGATGCTCGGCTTCATCCCGCGATAAGCGTTGGCATACATGCACACATCACTACGGCGAACAACAGAAGAGGGGTCCAGTCGTATCCAAAGCACCAAAGGCGTTCGTCGGTACTCGGCTGCAGGGTCCCAACGGCCGTGGCTATCGCGTATTATTGTTATTCTTTCTTTTCTTTTTCCTTGATTTCTTTCCACAATACCCCCTGGTGCG
>NW_007359937.1:1373450-1373830 GCF_000359705.1 Exserohilum turcica Et28A | reverse complement strand
CTATACCCCCCCCCCCTCCGGAGCCAACCA
Source organism: Exserohilum turcica Et28A (assembly GCF_000359705.1). Lineage (NCBI taxonomy): Eukaryota > Fungi > Ascomycota > Dothideomycetes > Pleosporales > Pleosporaceae > Exserohilum > Exserohilum turcicum. The sequence goes on along the minus strand of NW_007359937.1, from coordinate 1,373,800 downwards.
AATCTTTGATTCGGCGCACACACACATACACACACACACACACATTATCCCCCCCCCTCAAGAAACCCAAATCTCCTATCAAACGAGAAAAATTAAAATTAAAATTAAAACCAACAACAACTACTACTACTCCGACCGACCACAGACTCCGAACGCCGGACCTCGGTCTTTTCGGTGGGGCGCAAAACCCATTGGTCATTCGGCGCCGAGTGTGTAAAGTTGGTTGTAATGTTACACTGAGTGTAGTACTAAGCCTCTTTTTTTTTGTTTTTCGGTCGCCGAGTTATAGTGTGCGTGTATATGTGTGTGTGTAGCGTGCGGGGTAGGAGGGGGGGAGGGAGGGGACCGGG
>NW_007359937.1:1332334-1373350 GCF_000359705.1 Exserohilum turcica Et28A | reverse complement strand
GGGGGGGGGGGGCACCGGGTTAATGGGGGGAAATGTCTCATAATTTCAATATACATATATATATATCTATATTCTACCGTACTCTGGAATTTCCTTGTACGTGAGATTTTTTTTTCCAAGTGCAAAAATTGTGAGGCCTTCGTCTTGTGCGCCGAGCAGCGGGGACTTAAATTCGGCGGCGCTGCTTCTGTGTTGACATGGGCGGAGGGAGGGGTACGACTACAATGTGCCGAAGCCCGTTCGGCTCTCGCACTCGCAGCTCGTAGGGATAGGGATAGGGATTAATCGGGACAGGTATGGGTATACCGAGTATCTTATCTTATCATGTTGGATGCAGCCAAGTTTAATGTATACCAATAACTATACACACGTCTGAAGAGTTTTTTTTTGATACGCAAACTCTTATTGTTAGATGCATGTATATTGCAAGATTGTTCGCAATATGTAGGATAAAAAGGAGAGGGGGTCCATAGTCATTCTGCACATGCAAGCAAGAAAGCACGCCAAGCCAAGCCAAGCAGACAGAGATAGACAGACCACAAGCGCTCACCATGACCTGTAAACTCTCTCTCCACCCTCTGCCCACTGCATGCCCACTCGCTCACTCAACGCCACATGGCCATGATAACGGGCGTTTCGCGAGGCATCACGGCAGGGCTTGGCGTTAGAGCTGGCGCGACGAGGCGCAAGAGTGCGTTGGGCGTTGGGAGCTGTAGGACCAAGCATGTACTCGTCTGCTGACGTCCATGACAGATTACACTTGTATACGTACATGTGTGGCAGAAGCAAGAGGCTGGCTAGCGGAGTAAGTGAGTGGCACGTGAGATGTCCGTAGTGAGTGGCACGTGAGATGTCCGTAGTGAGTGGCACGTGAGATGTCTGTAGTGAGTGGCGCATGTGATATCCGTAGTGAGCGGCACATGTGATATCCGTTGGCAGCGGTAGTGCGTCGAGCATTTGTGCCAGCTCATGTGCGGAAAGTCATCTGCAGTGACAAAGATAGTCGCGGCGACGCCATCAACGTCGTCGTCGTCGTCACTAGCGCGGATGTGCTATTCTCAAAAGACCAACGACTACGCGGCCCCTCTTCAACGTCCACCCGCAGCCATGGACCCGCGTCCACGGGTGCCGGCCAGAATCAGAATCAGAATCATAAACACGTCGTCGGTGGGTGGGCTCGCAAACCTGTTTCGTCAGCCCTCGCGTAGGTCTACTGTATGCGGGCATGAGCACGCGCAGGTCAGCACAGGAGTTGGGTGGGGAGCATCGTCAATGCCGTCGCACCCACACCTGGCCCCGTGCAGTCGGATATAAGTAGAGACGGGCGAGCCCGGAGAACGTGGTAGAGGGCAGCGGATTGGGGGGGGCATCGGCCATGTTGCAAAGATTGTACGGCATGGCCATGGCTCGGTGGTGAGGACGCAAAACGGGTTTCGGATCAGGGCATTTTCCCGCAAGGCTCGTGGGTTCGTTGATGCTGAGAGGGAGCGCGTCGTGGTTTGGCGGCTTTTTTCTTACTTTCTGTCTCTTTCTTATGGCTCCCGCTCGCCTGGTTGCTTGGGGCCAGGCCCATGGTGGCTGGGGCGCGGGCGAGGTGCTGCTGGACGGGGCCTTGTTTAGACGCAAATAGGTGCTATAAGTCGGATGTAGTATGAGTAGGATCCAGTGCACTATGGGTACCTGAGAGTAGTCGTGTGTCGCCGCAGTGCCGCCGTTGAAACATGCACAAGGCGGCGGGATCGCCATGGAGGACGAGGGAAGGTCGATGCCGCCACACCCGTGCAGCGGCAGCGAGGCGATAGCGCTGGCAGTCTGTTGGCCGCCTGCTCGATGGCGCATCTCAACGGCAACGGGTGGATTAGCTAATGGGCCGCCGTTGGAGGGGGAGGGGAGGGGAGGGGGGGGTTGCCGCGGAGCCTCAGCCAAGGCGCATCCTCCTCTTCTTACAGCTGTCAGCGGCAGCCACGCGGCCAGGTACACGGCACGGCCAAAAGCTTGTTATCGCACGCCCTCAGGCTCGCAGGCGGCTTGGATGGCGGCGGCGGCGGACAGAAGGCATCGGGGGCGTGAGGTGATGAGCGAGGCCGATGCATATGGGAGGTCATGCATCGGCAGTTGGACATGGCCAGTCGCCGACGGCGCGCGGGCCACCTGGTGCGAGGCGCCATACATCGTTACTCCCACTCCTCACACACTCTGGGTTTGAGACGTCGCCCCAAACGCCTCTCAAACGCCGCCCCTCTGCCCATTCGCATAGCCAGCGCGCTCGATGCATGGCCACGCTGGTTTCCTCTGGTTTCACCTCCCCTGCCCGGCCCCGTCGCGCTCTCTAGCCACGCCCGCCCGCGCTGCCCATTGGCTCGTCCGCTGGTTCGGCACGCGCTGTGGAATGGCGGTGCCGTGCGCCGTCGCAACCAGGCCATTGAAGGTGGTTCGACTTCTGCTACCGTTTCGCTTTCTTGGGGTGCCATGGCCATTGATTCTCACGTCCTGGCCAACTGATACCTTCGTATTACCCACTTGGCTGCTGGTGCCGACATGACCTGACCTGCGACCCCCTGCCCGTTGCCGCCGCCGCCCTCGTTTTTCGCCCCAACTACAACCCTCCTGGGCTTATAGACTTTTGTTTCCCCTCCTCCCTCCCAAGACTCGTCCGATTTCATGCCGGTGCTTCCTTAGCCGCGTGATCCCAACGCCTCTTTCTGCCATCTCTCTTCTCTTCTTCCGTGCGGGCACCTTTAGTGAGTCGAAGCCTTCCGCAGTGCTGTTTGCTCGTTTTTCCTTCTTTCGCGCCCGCGACTAATGCTATTGCTCGCCTCCAGATTCCCTTGGACCTTCTTTGAATTTACTATTTGCTATATTCGGCCACTTTCAGCAGGTCTGAAGCCTATCGGTCTTCCCCTCCGACAGGCGCTCTACGGTTACTGCATTCGCTCCACTCGATATTAGTCATGTCTTCTTTCACTGCCAGCCTGACGGGTCGCGAGCGCTCGAGATGGCCGCCGCTTACCCGCATGCTCATGTCTGGTGAAATGTCCGAGGAGAAGGGGCGCGAGTTGACACGGAAAGAGAAGTTTGACGTGTGGATGGTCAACGAGGGTTACCGAAGATTGTGAGTCCCGTCTCTGCAGCATGTCACAAACAACACGGCTAACCCGAGCAGCTTCGTTTTTACTTTTGCCGTTCTCCACGTTTTCGTCTTTGTCTTTGCCATGATGAACTACGGCCTCAAGGTATGCACCGCCACACTTTGCATCATCAAACCGCGCTCACACAGCCCAGGACAACCTCCTCAACGCAAGATCAGTCTTTGGTCTGACGTATCCCATTGCTCGTTCAGCTGCGCTTGTGCTCCATGTTGACGTAGCCTTTATCCTGTTCCCTGTATGCAGGAATCTCATCTCCATTGCCCGTCGTACGCCTCTCAACGACGTAATTCCCTTTGACAAGAACATCACCTTCCACAAGCTGGTCGCCTGGTCCATTGTCTTCTTCTCCTGGGTTCACACCATTGCCCATTGGAACAACCTGGCCCGCTTCTCCGCCCACAACAACCTCGGATTCATGGGTTTCATTCTCGCCAACCTCGCCACCGGTCCCGGCTGGAGTGGCTACGTCATGTTGATTTGTCTGATGGCTATTGCACTCACGGCGGCCGAAAGTCCTCGTCGTGCAAACTTTGAGCGTTTCTGGTACATGCACCACCTCTTCATCGTCTTCTTCCTGTTCTGGTCCATCCACGGTGCTTTCTGCATGATTACGCCCGACTTTGCGCCCTTTTGCGCTGGTATTGCCGTCTTCTGGGAGTACTGGATGTATGGAGGATTTGCATACTTGGGTGAGCGTATCGCCCGTGAGATCAGGGGCCGACACAAGACGTACATTTCCAAGGTTATTCAGCACCCTAGCAACGTTTGCGAAGTTCAAATCAAGAAGGAGCACACAAAGACGCGTGCTGGACAGGTATGTCAAGTCTTGTTAATATTGCTGTTTCCGCTAACAACCCTAGTACATCTTCTTGTGCTGCCCCGAAATCTCCATCTGGCAATACCATCCCTTTACCCTTACTAGCGCGCCCGAGGAAGACTACATCTCGGTTCATATTCGTATGGTCGGTAACTTTACCAAGGCCTTTGGAAAGGCGCTTGGCTGCAACCTCGACAAGAAGGGACCCAGCGAGAAGAGCGAAAAGGGCGAGTCCAGCGAAGAGATTGCTCTGCGCCAAATTCTTCCCCGTGTCTACATTGACGGACCTTTTGGTTCCGCCTCCGAAGATGTGTTCAAGTTCGAAGTTGCCGTGCTTTGCGGTGCAGGTATTGGTGTTACTCCTTTCGCCTCCATCCTCAAGAGTATCTGGTACCGCATGAACTACCCTCAAGGATCGCGCACTCGTCTGAGGAAGGTTTACTTCTTCTGGATTTGCAGAGATTTCGGCTCCTTTGAGTGGTTCCGTTCGTTGCTCCTGGCTATTGAGGCTCAAGATGTCGATGACCATATTGAGATCCACACTGTAAGTTTAACCAACCTCTCTCTTTTGCCATGGATGCTAATCCTCTTGCAGTACCTCACCGCAAAGATCAAGGCCGACGACGCAACCAACATTATGATCAACGACGCAAACGCTGAACAGGATGCCATTACTGGTCTTCGCGCCCCGACCAACTTTGGTCGTCCCAACTGGGACATGATCTTCAAGTCGATTCGTAAGATCCATGCTCCCGCCGAAGCAGGTGTCTTCTTCTGCGGTCCCAAGGGTCTTGGATCCACGCTCCACATCAAGTGCAACATGTACTCTGAGCCTGGCTTCAGTTACGTGTGGGGCAAGGAGAACTTCTAGTCGACCTGTCAAAAAAAGAGAGCACAACAAAAAAATTCGAACCATCAAAAGAAAAGAGAAGATCAAGATGTGGTGTATTGAAAGGCTACTAGGAAGAAGAAGAAGTTACGATATACCATGTTTGGTGCAGAACATTGTGAGCGAATCTTGCAATCCCACACCATTATCCGATGTACATAATTCGCTCGTCCCGGCATCTTTTTCTTGTTCCTGTCCCGTTGTCCTTTTGATCTTTTGATCTATTTTTTTCCTCCCTCCGTTTTCCTCCCCTTCCTTTCTTCCCATCCATCTCCAATAATCTAGATTCCCAGCTGCAAGCCGGCTGGGAGGCTGGTTTTCCGACACACACACACACACACACACGTCTAATGATACCAAAGCTCAAAATCTTTTTACACCATATACTTTAATGAGAGATTTTTCTTTTCCAAAACACTTGTAGTCTTGTGCATGTCAAGTATCAATTATTGTCCATTGCTATGATTCAGAATCTTAGATTACATTGAGAGATGAAGACAAAATATCACGTCATGTTTGGAATGCATATGAAATACCGAGTAAACGCTCCATGCACCTGCGGCAACCCCAAGAATTGAAGAAGAAGAAGGCAACCAAAAGCGCTCAGGAAAAACACCACCAAAAGGCACAGCACACACCCGTTTCAACACGACACCAACGAACCACGATGCGAAAAAAAAATGCTCCAGTCCCACAAATTCCTTCTGCTTCTACGGCCCACACCATCTGCTTACCCAACCCACATGTGCTTACCAAGCCGCCTCATCCCCCATCCTCTCCTCGCACATAACCCCGAAGCGCAACCCCTCAAACCCGCGGGCCAGCGTGCTGAAATTCATGCCTTGGCCCACCCAACCGTATGATCTATTGACATGGAATCACGCCACACATGCGTCCATATACGCCCCACGAGCATACGCCCACGAGCATACGCCGTCGAGCATATGCGCCCCACGCTCCACGCCAACCGCACATGGGCAAGCAAGCAAGCAAGCCAGCCAGCCAAAAAAAAAGGTAAGGGAAGGAAGCGGGCAAACGAAAGCGTATAGTAATGCTATGGTATGGCAGGGTAGCCTTAGCGACAGGGCAGGGCAGGGCAGGGCAGGACAGGGCAGGACAGGCACAGCGGACAATGGGGGACAAGGGGATTCCTTTAATTCATGCGTGTGTGGATGCGAGTATGGATGCGTGCGCCACGCCAAACAAGGGGCGAAACCGCATGTGCGGCACGCTAACGACGGAAGCCAAAGGCCAAAGGGAAAACGTGCGGCTACGTACGTACATGTATACTTGGGGGTTGCGCGTTGGCACGCTGTGTACAAGGTTGGTTGGGAGGGGGGGGGGTTACGATAGGGTGCTGCGTATGGATGGATGTATGGATCTTTGTCATAATAGAGTTTATGTTGGCCCTTGCTGCGTTGTGTTGCGTTTGGATAGACATTGTATGGTGGTGTGTGTAAGTATACATATGTGGATATGTGGATATGTGTATGTGGCTAGACTGGCTGTACCTAGTACGTAAGACGGTAATTTCCCGCAGGATTCCTTTTTTGTCTCAACATGGGCGCGCTAGCCACACGGGACGTGATGAGATGGCGATAGAGATGCTTCTGAGATAACATATGAGATGGAAGGGGGAGGGGGATTACATGACGGAATTGGTATTAGCGTGGGTCGCCCCCCCCAATGCGAGGGGGGGGGGAGATTACTTAGTTACTCTATCCAGGTCCTCGGAGACTTTTCTTTTTTTTTCTTGCTTTCTTACGTGTACATTTACTTATGTGTGTGTTACTATGTATGCATGTATGTACGTATGTATGTCGGGGCGGGCGGAGCGGTTCGGGAACCAGGGGTATCGCTGGGACCGGGACTACTGTAGGGTTGTGTGTGCTAACCCTCCCTTGTTGAGGGAGTGGGAGTTGCTTTGAGGACTCGGACGCGGACGGCGAGCAGAGGCAAAGGGGTTGGTTGGTTGGTCTAGGGCTTTTCGTTGATTTACGAAAGAAGGGGACAAGGAGGGGGTGTCGTGAGCGGATGCTGTGACGGCTGTGTTTAAGAAGGTAACGCTGGTCAAGCTTTGCGTGTCTCGGGAGCCAAGGGCTTGGGTGTGGAGCGGGGCCGATGGAGACTTGTAAGGGGAGGGGGGACAGAGCTATCACTATGCATGCGCATGTGGCATGTGTGTGGAGAGTTGTGGCTGTGGCGGGTGGGGGATCTCGGATTATCCGTATTATGGGTATTACTATTTGTCTGTGTGTAGTAAGTGTCTTGGTTGGTTGGATACGGTTTGGCATGGTGATGACGCGTGGAATCTTGCATGCAAGCTCTGTGTCTCTGTGTGTGTGGCCCGGGGAAAACGCCATGTTTAACGGGTTTCGAGCGTCTCAAGTTGGGCTATTGTATGGCTACATATGGGCTTGGGCCTGGCAGGCTTTCTTCCAGCCTTTCTGCTGCCACGCGTTCATTTCGACAAGACCTTCTATTTCTCTGGCGCCCGGAACGATGCCCTCGCCTACAGTTGCGTCGTGAGCCCCAATCACCCATACGTAAGCTTTTCGCGCAAATTCGCGCGTGCGCATCATCGTGTCGACGGCCTGCTCGGGGTTGATGTGCATGCCAGCCTTTGCATACGGAGGCCGGGCGGTGCGTTTCGGTTCTTTGAGGATATCGACGTGGTGGAAGCAATCTCCCCCGAACAGCACAAACGAGCTGTCCTGCTCCGTTGGCCCGGAAGTCGTTCGTACAAGCATCATCTGGTGGCCTGCAGAATGCCCTGGTGCGTCAACCAGGTACGCTGATCCGTCACCAAAAACGTCGTATGCCCTTTCAAAAGCACCAAGGCGTATCCATTCGGGCTTCTTCAAGCCAACTGCTGCGTATTTGCCCTCAATCATACCCTGCGCGACTTGACCTGCCCTCTCGTCTGCAGCCTCGCGGAGTACTTCATCAGGTATGTAGCTCTCTACAATCTTCCTGCTTCCATCCACAGGCAGCATGTCGCTCAGCGTAGGCGCCTTTGGATCAACCGGATAACCCGGACGCGCATATGTGCACGTTGTCGGTCCAATCCACAACTCTGCATTTTCGAATCCGCCCTTTGCTCCGTCGCCAACGTGGTCAAAATGCATGTGCGAAAATATCACAGCCTTGATCTTCTCGGGCTGCTGCTCAGGCGAGCCGTGTGCTCTGAGGACTTCCCCGGGAGACTTGGGCTCGCATTTGAAAATGGACAGCACATTGTCGCGGATAAGAGGAGGCAGGTTTTCAAGATCGCGTCGAATACCTAGGTCGAACATGTATTGTGTTCCGGTTGCCGTGTGCTCAATGAGAAAGGCATAGTTTGGGGCATGGAATGTTTTGCGCTTTCCATCTGATGGTTTGGACTCGGAGGGGTCTTGAGGCTGGTCGCATCCCGGGAGCATGACGAGGTCGTAGGGGATATGGATACCGCCGGCTTGGATGAGATGCACTTTGCATGTTGCGGATGAGGGCGGTATAGGGTGCCAGGTGAGGTCTGAAGCTGTTTCTGTCATTTTGCTATTCTGGATTGTGAGCAGTTTGAGTTTTGAAGGTTAGGCTTTATTGATATAAGTATGATCTGACGGCGTTGATGCAGATGCGAAGACGACTGCATCTGTAGGCCGGTGCATGACGTCACACTCGCTGCTTAGCAATTCTAGTAAAAATAGTCTGGTCTTACGTGGGAATAGGCATTGGTCTGGATTTGATTGTCATCGGTACATCCAACTGCACAGACGGCACGCGTTGCATTGTCGCTTATACGCATCGGTATCTCTCTTACACAGATCTCTAGATCAAGACCTTCACAATCCAATCACCCAGGGGTCTAGTCGTCCCACAGTTTTACATCAGACCAGACTTCCTTCCGATACATGGCAAGAGCAAGCGTTATCTGACTTACCAGCAAGCAAAAAGGCTACGTCGCACACCCATCTAAAGCCTCAACAGTATTTTTATATGCAATGCTAAAAAGAAGTGATATTTCAAGTCTCTCAAGTATGGAAAAAGGGCGCTAACTTCTTTGATTATAGCACTATCTCTATCGAGCTTAGGTAGCACAACCCTAAGACAACCTTGGCCTACTGGCTTACATATAGTCAAATAACACCGCCCCGCCTCCACGAAAGAAATCGAACAGCTTTTAACTGTATTTAGGCCAGTATTGTTCGATTTCTTTTGTGGAGGCCGTGACCTGGCTATCACAACCGGAAGAAAGAAGGAACAAAGGGGAGGATGCATATTACCTACTACAGACTAGCTTAACGCGCTAGCACTTGCTCCTCCTTCCCAAGTCCTTTGCGGCCACCTCACATCAATTCACCGTCCGTTGGGAAGTATCAGCATTTTTTTTGGAATTATTCTTGCGTCGCTGTACTACTGACATTGATCTCACACAGTCGCCATGTCTGATCATGAGGATGAGGATGCGCCGCTGGACGTTGGAATGTTTGTGGATGGTATGAGGGCCCGGTTCCACGAAAGATTGGCAGATATGTCAGTGGAAGAGCGGGCTAAACGCGTCGTGTTTGACGGTTGGATGATAAACCGTGCTCCTGAGTACCCGATGCCTAATTGCGAACCAGTCCAGAAAGTGCATTGCCCTCAGGCGGCTCCAGGACAACGGCTTCTTCTCGACGGTCTCTACACCGACGTGCTTTCCGTCATCATCGACTGGATTTGCGCTGAAAAGGAGGCCAGCCACAGCTACAGCGTAACACGGGCAAACCATGGTTTCCGCAAGAAAGGAGGTACTTTGTTCTGTCTCTCGTTGGTAAACAAACGCATGCGGTCACTATGTATTTCGAAGCTGTTTGAAAAGGTGTTCCGCTACACCGCCTCAATGGGAGAGCTCAATCGTCGTCTGCGGGACATTGAAGGCAACCCGCTTCTTCCGTCGCTTCCTAGTGTTTTGAGGGCCATCAAGTGAGTACTAGGCACATCGATTCCTTAGGCTACCTGTTGACGAGAGGACGCAGAGTCTGCGATATTGTCACCACGTCTCGCGGCAAGAACACGCGGTGCCGAACTCGACTAGCAAGGACACTCCCGAAAATGGAGTGCCTCACTGAGCTCTCCATTACCCACCGAAAAGACGTTGACATATCTGGTCTTTCAGCGACGTTTGACCGCAAGTCTGTTTGCCTGGAGTCAGTGAAGCGGCTGCGCATCTTGTCGAATGGTAGCTGGGACTTCTTGATCCGCGCGTGTCCGAATGTCAAGACCCTGGGCTTGGGGTTCAACCTCGGCCATGACGATATCATGGAAGCTGCGCAAGACCTGAAGCACCTCAAGCATTTGGAAATATGCTGCCACGCATGGGACGTTGCTGGCATCAACAGGCTGCGCTCCTTCGTGCCAAAAATCCAGAGTCTGGTTATGAGAGGTGCCCTTGATCCACACCAACATGCTAGCGTAAGTTGAATGAAGACATGACTGCATCTCCATGGACAACTAACTCATCACCCTCTTTTTTTTCTCTTGTAGGACTTCGCCATTGCTTTGAACCATTTCGAACACCTCCGCGACATTGCAATAACGACGTTGTGCCACGTCAGTGACGAGGACTTGGAATCCCAGTTTTCCGACGACGACTCCGGCACGGACAGCATCATCGCGCTGCTAGAAATAGGCGTCGCGAATTTCGAAGATGAGAGCCTGGTGAGAGACGAGTTTTACGAGCACTGGTCCCACATGCGCTGTCTCTACATAGTGGACGACAAGGCAAGGCGCCAGCCACACGAGCCAGGTGAAAAACCGTTCTGGTATCCCGACGACGAGACGATAACTGGCGAAGACGCCGTTTTCGGCGTCGAAAAGCTCTCTTACGACCGCGAGGGCTTTCTCGACTTGTTCTCGTTTCCGAGACCAGTGTCTTATTGCGATGAGGCTTATGATCCGCCGTTTTACAGGCCCATGTCCCGCCACGAGCGGGAAGACAAGGTGAGCTTCGGTTTGCAGAAAATGCCTTGTTGCAAATTGCTAATGGAAGCAGAAGCAGGAAAAGCGCCGGTACACGTCTGTCAAGATACGCGCGTCTCATTTGGATCTATGGGACTGAGGCTTCCACGACCGTCTGTCGGGATACTCACCTCACCTCAACCCCCCTGGTGCTAAAAATTGATAATTGCTTCTTTAATATCGCAGCCGTTAGGACAAGGGCGAGCACAGTCGAGACTTGGTCAAGAAACCCGATAATTCTCATTGTATCAATAACGCTGACCATGTATCACCTCAATCGAGGCGGAATGCTACTACACTCGACGCAACAAACGTACTCCCATCTTGCGTGCCGTATATAAATCCAAAACAAAGCCAAAAAAAATAACAGCAGGGTATATACACCTGACATTGCGAAAATGATGCCCATGGATGGATCAAGAAAGAGGAAAATATTTCTACTTGATCAAGACGGGCGACGCCTTGCCTGCCGCCTCGGCAGCCTTATTTGCGAGTTTCTGCAGCTTCTGGGCGCGCATCTGGCGGAAGTAGCGGAAAAGGAGGATAAAAGAGAGCTCGATGCGCTCCTTGGTCATCATGAGGAAACCCTGGACAAGCAGACCCTTGAGGATCTGAGGGCCGATGCCCTTGAAAAGGGCCATGGGGCCTTCGTGCTCAATAATGTATTGCATGACTTCTGTAAAGGATTTGAAGGGCTTGCCGTTCCTGGCCGACGGGGGTTTTGACTGCAGGCCGACTTTGGCGACAATGAGGGGCTGGGTTGCGATTGTTGCGAGCGTCTTGGAAAGCGAGCCGAGGACTGTAATGTGTTAGATTGTGGCCTTTTATTTGGATAAAGACAAAGCGGAGAAGACTTACGGAATGCCTCCAGGGGCTTCAATGTCTTCTTTCCTGGGTACATGACTTCGCGCAGCCGTTGGTAAGCACCATATGTGATGGAGGGGTTGATGACCAGGACCAAACTCGCCCTCAGTCCGCGCCAGAGACCTGTCCAGCCATCCTCGCCATTGACTACGTCCATGGCAGTGGCAATCATGCCCTTGCGCTCTGCCTTGCTCATGGTCTGCTGTCTCGTTGTCACCACGGCAACAGGGATGGTGAAGAGCTGAGCGAGGGCACCGGCTACGGCACCAAGAGAGAGCTCGATTGCGGTGCCGGGCGAGGATTGGAGGGAACGGTTGGCCATGTACAGACTGCGGACAATGGTATACCAGTAAAAGTAGGCGAAATTGGTCGAGGCGACGCCAAGTAGCGAGCCTCCTATGCCGGCGTACAGACCAGACAGGCCCTCCTGGGCAAACACCTTCTGTAGCGCGTCGAGCGCGCCATCGTAGTGCTCTTCGTCGGGGGGATTGGCACCGCTGGCAGTCGAGGAGTGCTTCACCTGGACTTGTAACCGCGTCTTGATCCTGGCGGTGGGTTAGCATGGCGAGCGTAAGACGGCACGTGGGCCAACGGCAGTGAGACGCACAAGTCCAATGGGTAGACGAGAGTGTTTGCGATAACAGCGCCTGCAGCACCGGCAACAGCATAACCCCATGGCGGTAGGGTCTCTACCTTGGACTGTCCTGCCATGGCGGGTCTCGTGGAAAGCGGTCGCTGTGGGAAAATGGGACTCGGGTATTGCGACGAGCAGGCAAGGCAAGGCAGGCGGCGGCGGCGGCGAGGGGTTCTGGTGTGTGGTAGCAAGGTGCGTGGCACTATCTCATGACAGAGAAGGCGGCGAGAAAAGTCAAGATAGCAGCATCGGAGGTTTCGAAAAAAGCGGGCAGGGGACGTTGGTGACGTTCCGCAACGCGATAGCGCGGTCGCATGCATGGCATCCTTCTTCCGAGGTTGCAGAGGCCGAGGTTCAACGCTCGGTCGGCCGTATGACGACACGCGATAGGCCCGTAAGCCCTCTGTCCAACGTGACTTATCCGTGGGCCCGCAGGCGATTCCCGGTCCTGTTGCTACATGCTGCGGATACTGGGCCGGCCTTGGTGGTGGTGAGCAGGAGTGAAGCACAGGGAGAAGCCGTTGGTTCGCGTGCCTGCTTTGCCGTGGATCCAGGCAATCACAGTGCTTGACCTCGACGGGCAGGCGCGACCGTCGTTTGGGCAGGAGCGTGCGTCGCGCTAAAAGTTGCTGAAGCCGCAACCCCAGACGGCGCTCAGCACATCTACATCTGGCCGGGCTCCACTCTAACCTCAACCCACCGTGGCCGCCGTGCTCTTGCTATGGCCCGCCACAACTAGTCGTGCCGTCTGCATGCCGTTCCTGTCCAGTATCCGTCCTGCTATCCCCTGCTCCCTTGGCTGTCGTTCGCCATGGCAGACCGAGCCAGTCAGCTCGAGGCTTACAAAGCGACTGCAAGCGTAGGTGCCATCGCAGCCAGACTGCTCACTGAGCCTTCAATGGTGCCCCATACTGATCGGAACTCTAGGACTGCCGCTCTCGCGTGGAAGCGGCTGCGACCAAAGACGAGGCGCTGAGCTTGGCCATCAGCGCAGCCGAGAATCTCATCAAGGCGCTCAAGTTGGCCTCGAGCCCAGATGAGAGAAAGCAGCTCAAGACGCAGTGCGGCGAGGTCATGAATGTGGCCGATCGCATCAAGAAGACTGCAATTTGGACGCCGGCCATCAAACCACAGCCGAGTGGCTCGACAAACGAGCACATTGGCCAGTGGGCCGCACAAGTCGCTTCAAGTGCAGACCCATCTTCAGTGCCTTACGAAGACACCGCTTCGCAGTCAGGCTCGTTGCGCGATGGCATTTCCTCTAGCTCGGCACCTAGTTACCAGGCCTATGCAACACCAGGTAAATATTCTTCTTCTTCAGCTCCGGCATTTACTGCACACGCAAGTCACTTGTCGGCAGAATCTTCCATTCAGGGGTCTGGTGACAGCACTTTGCTGTGCAATGACAGCGTCTCAATCAATAAACCAGGTGCATTCACTAATACATCACACGAAGATAGCTTCGATAACAGACCCAGCAAAGGCCCTATCGTTAACGACACATCTCGGCCGAGTGTGAGGTCATCCCCAGAACCCTATCCTTCCAACACATATTCCCAGTCAAAATTACCCAGCAAAAGTGAACCAGCGCCATCGAATGCCCCCCAGACCCAGATATATAGACTTCGCGAGCCTATATCAAGCAGGAAATTGCCTCCCAGGGAGAGCATCATCCTGTTGAAGTCATCTCGGGTCAATGGATTCAAGTTTCCGCCCTGGGACAAGAACCCATCCGCAGACGAGTTTGCCCTACGCAAAGGCGACGCCCACTTCGAGTGAGTAACATGCGCTTGAAAAGGGGCTGATCCATTCTGACCAACGTAGGGATCCGTGCTATCTTACTCTTTCCCCATACCAGCAACAATTCTTCAAGGACTGGTTGCCGGCCCAAGAAGCTCTACCGCCTCCTTTGTTCAACCCCGAAAGCAGGGAAGATACCGGTCCGGTAATGTCTAGTTCGAGGCCTCTCGATCTCGTACAAGATGCGGCTACAGACTGCTCAGTGGTTACGAGCCTATGCGCTGGTATCGCTCGCGCAGAACGCGGGCACGAACAGGTTGGTCCTTTATCCGCTAAACAGCTTCGATGTTGACAATGCTAGATACTCACGAACAAAATATACCCATTTGACAAGAATCTTGGAAGACCAGTGCGCTCTGCGAATGGCAAATACGTTGTACGCCTCAATTTCAATGGTTGTTGGAGAAAGGTGGTCATCGATGACCGGCTGCCTGTGTCTAGCACGCACCGACTGCTTCATGTCATTGATCGCCGCAATCCGGCTTTGCTGTGGCCACCACTTCTCGAGAAAGCCTATCTCAAAGTCCGCGGAGGATATGACTTCCCGGGTAGTAACTCATGTGGCGATCTGTGGGCGTTGACCGGTTGGATACCAGAACAAGTCTTCTTGCAGGAGTAGGTCACCATGGATCTGCACGGGTCCTCAGTATACTAACGTTTAGCAGGTCAGACACTGTTCCGGACGAGATATGGAAGCGCATCTACAACGCCTTCATGTATGGGGATGTTCTCGTTACTGCAGGCACAGGCAAGATGTCTCGTAAACAAGAGCGCGAGCTTGGTCTTGAGGGCCAGCACAGCTATGTTGTACTGGATATGAAGGAGACGGGCCAAGACCGGCTATTGCTTGTGAAGAACCCATGGGTAGAGGGCAAGGGGTGGCGGGGGCCTCGTCCACCTGCTGCGGTGGCCATGGACAAGTCCATATCCCACGGAGAGACTAACAACGGCGTGGAAATCTATCACCGGGATAGTATTCCGACTGAAGATCGACCATACCCAACGACATTCTGGATAGGGCTTGAGCAAGCCATACAGCATTTTGAGAGTCTGTATCTGAACTGGAATCCGGGACTCTTTGGTTATCGACAAGACATTCATTTTGAATGGGATGTCAGCATCCCGTCGCCGGATGGATGCATTGTCAAGCACCCACAGTTTGCTTTTACGTCCAAAGGGGGTGGACCTGTCTGGTTCCTCTTGAGTCGTCATTTCCGGGACGTGCCAGAGACTACCAAGGAAGAGTCGGATACATTCAATGACGGGAGCGTCCGGCCAGACAGTCAGGTCAGCTCCAACGGGGACGCACCGAAAGGCTACATGAGCATATACATGTGTACCGGAAACGGGGAGCGGCTTTATATGAAGGACACGTACCTTGAGTCGAGCGACTACGTTACAACACCGCAATGCCTCCTCCGGGGCGAGACGGATGCCAAGACAACATACACTGTGATTATTGACCAGGATGATCTGCCACCGTCGACGTATTCATTTTCCTTGTCGGCATTTGCCAACACGCCCATTACGCTTGAGCCAGCGAGGCCACGGTTTCCGTTACAGAAGATTGAAGAGGGAGCATGGACGAGACAGACGGCTGGGGGCAGGACCGACTCGCCGAATTACTTTGACAACCCTCAGTATTCGTTGCATGTCAGCCAAGGCGGATCACTGGCGGTGCTGCTGACGAGTACAAATCACGAGCATCCGCTGCATGTCAAGATTGCGCTGGGACACGGGAAGAGGCTGTATCGGCTACAGAGCCGCGACGTGATGGCGGACTCTGGGGACCACCGCAGCGGATGTGTATTTGCAGAGATCAAGGACCTTCAGGCTGGGCAGTACACGGTCATTTGCTCACTTTTCGAGGCCGGGCTGACGGGGGACTATACGCTGCGAATTGATAGCACGAGTGAGATGGATTTGAAACCGATTCCGCGTGACGGAGCGGGATTGCTGTCGATGAAACTGGCGCCGGCATGCTTTGGGGCGGATGTGCACAAGGTGGCAGCGCCACTGCAGCCGTATCGGCTGGCGTCATACACGATCATTGCGCGCTTCTCCAAGGCGATGAGCCCTCGTGGGATGACGGATTTGGGCAAGCTAGCGCGCAGCCCGCTGCGGCTCAGCGTTGAACTGGGACGGGGTCCAGAGCGCAAATTCATAGTGGCTAGCGAGCAGGGGGAGTATGCGGATTCTGCCACGGTTCGGTCCGAAAGCGTCAACATTGATCCGAAGCTCAGCAGGCAGGGGGATATCTGGCTTGTTCTGGACAGGCTGTCGGGGCCTAGGGGGCCCGTCGAGGAGTGGTACGAGGTGGAGATGTACATGGACACGCCCAAGGCATGCGAGATTGGGGTTTGGCGCAACTGGGACGATTGAGGCGGTGACTCTGCACAGGCGTTGCAGGCGGATGATCATTTGCCTTGTCGATCATAGCGATCAGGCCTTGGGTGGTGTGCGCGGTGTAGGGGCACATGGGGGGGGGGGGCAGCACAGGCACCGGATGTTGGGTTTGGGATGGCGGGGGTCAGTGGGAAGGCAACGTGGAGGGTAATGTCGCAGGCGCCTCATGCAAGCGGGACGACGCCACAGCATGGTGAAACATGGTAGAGACTCGTGGGCGGCCAGCCTGGATCCAATCAAGGGCGGCACGATCTGACAATGCATGTTCCTATTGCGTGTTTCGCCTTGCAGCAGATGCACATGACGGGGCTGGAGGCGACGATAACGGCACGCTAGTAGGGCAGCTGCAGCTGGTAGTAGCGATGGAGGCCACGGGCGGCGGCAGTGGAAGAAGAGGCCATGCGTGAGGAGGGAGCGCGTGGTGTAGATGGTGTAGACAAAGCGTGATGGTGGTGATGGTGGTGGTGGTGGTAGTGGTGGTGGTGGTGTAGACTGTGGCTGGCCGGGCCCCATTCCCTCGCATGCCATTCCCTCGCCCGCTTACCCCGCCGAGCAAGGTTCACGGCCATCGGCAGCGCTACGTCAGTACTTCCGCGCGCGCTAGCACCCAGACCATGCACCGAAAAGCGCACCGCCTCTACATCGACTTGACGCCATCACCGACTCTTCTCCACATCCCCGTCTATCCTCCTACTGCCCGCCCTCCCCATCTGCCCTGCGACTCCCCTCGTCGTCCTCCATGGCCGACCTTGCCCCCGACCACGCCCACGCCGCCTCGGCTCCCGTGTCGACGCTCAACTCGGCCAATAATTCACGCGCCGCCACGCCTGCCAGCGTCGGCGCTGAGAAGGCGCCCGATGACAGCTCCAAGTTCAAGACCTTCTTGGGCATCCTGAGGAGGTAACGTTGCACCGCCTTGCTCCACATCCGCACGCCCAGAGAGCCGCCTGCTGAGACGGCGGCAGCACCGCCAGGCTTGGACACACAGAGGCTAACAGGCGCTTCGTCTCGCAGGTTCATTGGCGTCTCCGACCTCGCTGCCGTTCGATTCTCGCTGCCTGCACAACTCCTCGAGCCGCGACCAAACCTGGGTACGTTGAAGCGATGCCGCCTCGCGACAGTGGCAACAAGACGCGCTACGACGCCCTCTGACACATCGCAGAGTACTGGCACTATCTGGACAGGCCCGATACCTTTATCAGGTCAGTACAGCCGCCGCCTACATGCGAGGCGAGACGACTGACTTGCGCAGCATCGGAGACTCGGACGACGATCTTGGGCGCATGCTGGGATGCCTGCGCTTCTGGTTCACAAAGGACTTGGTAGGCTGCCTGTACAAACCTCCACGACACGTCTAATATGGGCACAGAAATACGTCAAGGGCAAGCCATGCAAGCCCTACAACTCGACTCTGGGCGAGTTCTTCAGGGTATGCATCCTCACGGAAAAGCATGGGCTGCTTGCTGACCTGCGTAGTGTAACTGGAAAATCGAAGACACGCATCCGACCCTCAAGACGCCCACATCGGCACCATCGAGCGCCGCCAGCAGCACCAAAGGCAACGGAAAGACAGTAACGGTCTCCTACCTCACCGAGCAGACATCGCACCACCCCCCTGTTTCAGCCTTCTACGTCGACTGCCCCGAGAAGGGCATTAGTGCACGAGGCTACGATCAGCTAAGCGCCAAGTTTACCGGCACCAGCGTGCGTGTCGTGGCCGGAGCTCACAATTTGGGAATCTTCATCACCCTGAAGAACCGCGATAACGAAGAATACCAACTCACACACCCAGCAGCTTACCTGGGAGGCATACTACGGGGTATGTACTAGCGCCCACTAGTTGGGCACATGGCTGACTAAACAGGCTCCCTCAACGTGTCTGTTGCCGATAGTTGCTACATCACCTGTCCAAAGACTGGACTAAAGGTCATTCTCGAGTACCAGGAGGAGGGCTGGCTCGGTCGGACGCAGAACAAAGTCAATGGAGTCATCTTCAAGTATGACCCCAAGAACGACACCATAACCAAGATCAAGGATGTTTCAGACAAAGACGTCCTGGGACGGATAGAAGGAAGTTGGCAAGATAAGGTGTACTACACCCTCGGTAGCAAGCCCTTTTCCAAAGTTTCTGTAAGTACTCTCGAACCCTGTTTGGTTGTCACTCTAACAATTGGCAGGAAAAGAACCTCATCATCGACCTCAACCCGCTCGATCCCGTCCCCAAGATTATCCCGCCGATCGAGAAGCAGCTCCCCAACGAGTCTCTGAAATTCTGGGAGAGCGTAACAAATGCCATAGTAGGCAAACAATACAGCATGGCCACCACACTAAAGACGGAGATTGAAGAGAAGCAACGGGCAAAGGCTGCCGAACGCAAGGCTGCCGACAAGGAGTGGCAGCCGCGATTCTTCACCGGAGCCGTCACTCCCATCGGTAGACCGGATCTTACCAAGGACGGCGAAGAGGCGCTCAAGGGACTCCATGAGGAAAACTATGAGCTACCTCCGAGCCAAGAATACGGTGCTTTCTAAACCACGTGCGCAAGAAAGCGTGTACCAACGCATTTGGGCGCGGCGAGCGCGAACTGGACCTTCATACGACATCCGCTACTTTATTTAACATGGCCGAGGACGAACAAGCCACCTTCGTTTGGCATTTGACCCAACATATCGAGAACGTTCTTTGTTGATTAGAGAGGAGCATGATTTTGTTCGATGGCGTTCAGTACATATGTACCTGGGGGAGTTTGAGATAATGTGTCTTTTGTCACGATTATTCATGAATAGATATCTAGACTGCCTGCCTGATGGCTTTGCCGTCATGCCCCTGAATGGGTGCTTAACCAAGAAACAGTACCAAAGCAGCAATTTTCCACAAGCAACTCTAGATTCCGTGCACTAGGATTACAAGTGTCTAGTGAATTTGATTGATGGTGAGAATTCATAGCCCTACCGTCTCTATTAATTACTCCCCAACTCTACTCTATCCCCCTTCTCATCTCTTCCACCTCCCGCCTCTTCCTACTCTCTCAACACCCAATCTCAACCCCAACATCATCAATCTCCACACTCCACCCCCCATCCGTCACCCCTTTCCCAACCACACTAACCACAACCGTATGCCCAACTCCCTCCCCAGCACCCTCCCCAACCCTCACCTTCTTCGCGCCCTCACCCCCTCCCACCCTCACCCATCCATCCGTCTCGCCCACCCAAACCGGGCCCGCACAACTCTCAGCATCCAAAAAAAGCTCTACCCGCGTCTCCCCGCTCGCCCGCCGACTCTTAATCCACGCCGAGCACCCGGCCGTCGCGCCCGCCGCAATCTCAAGATACGACTGCGACACCGCTAGTGCGGATTGGATGTCGGCGCTCCCGTTGCAGTGCGCCGTGTAGCGTGCGGATCCCGTGTGCCCACCTGGAGATGCGGTCGAGATGCCGCGGGTGGAGAAGGAGCCGCTGGCGAGCGAGAGCCAGGGGGTTAGGGTTCCGGATTCGAAGGACGGGTTGGAGAGGATGTTTGTGCATGTCGCGGTGTTGGTGGCGGTGTTGGTGGCGGTGTTGGGAGATGGAGATGGAGATGCGGTTGTGAGGGCGAGGAGGGGGAGACAGTGGAGGAGCATGTGGAGGAGGTGTGGAGATTTCTTCTGTGCCATTTTTTTATTTGCTGTTGTTTTGGTGTTGTTTGTTGTAGCTCTGATAGATTTCCCAGTCCTTCTTTTTTTTTGGGGGTATGTTCTGTGCGGATTGAGTTTGAGTTTAAGTTTCGAGTTGTACCCGATATTTGCTTTCCAAAACGAAGAAGAAGAATCAGTCGAGTAATCTCAGGAAATCAAATATGTGGTTATTCTGAGCAAAGTCGGTGTAAGACGGGGGGTTCTTTTTTTTTCAGCTGTCGTTGTGGTGGTGGTGGTTTTGGTGGTTTAGCCGAGTCTGCTGACGCCGTCAGGTGCAGTGTGAAACTGACGTTTGCGTTTGTGAACGCTGTCAGCTTCTTCTCTTTCACCTTTTCTCTCTCTCTCTCTCTCTCTTTTCTCGCTAGACTGCGACTGATGCTTGCGTCCAGGGATCCAGCTGACCCGGGTGTCGTGTCGGATGGATGTATGTATGTGTGTGGGTGTATGACGCGAGACGGGACGCAAGGGTTGTGATTAAGGTTCGTGTGGTGTAAAGTTGTAGTGTAGTGTGGTTTGTGTTGTGTTGTTATGAGTGTAGTCGGGGAAACGAGTCTCGTTGGATGTATTGGAGATTTCAGTCTCGAGGGAGAAAGAGAGTGAGTGAGTGAGCCGTTCGTTTGTTAGCCGTTCGTTTTGTTCGTCGTACTACACCCAGGTTGGTGAAGGCTCGTTTGTTTGTTTTAGTTTCTGGTTACTGGCTAGCCTCCTTGATCTCGCCCGTACTTTATGTAGATAAACCTGTTTAGTTCATGTCACCAGGAACCTCCCCACCCCTTTTTTTTCTATTTCTTTCTCCTTCCTCTCCGATTCTGGTTTCTTGGTTTCCGCGCGAAGTGAAGGACGTGGAAAAGGGCGATTTCACACGCTCGAGTTGTGAAAGGGAAAGGCGAGATGGTGCGATGTAAGACGAGTGAATTTAGAGGAAAAAAAAAAGAAAATTAGATGATTAGTTTAGTACATGGCCTGTCCGGTATGGCATGTAAGACGCCAGGCAAGATCGCAAGCTGAAAGCTGAAACTGAACAGGGAAGCGGAAAAGAAGAGGGGAAAATGGAAGAAAGCTAGAAACGAAGAAGATGAAAAGAAAAAGGGTGGACGTCTACGTTGTACCCACATGTCATGTCTCTTCCTCTTTCTTTCTCTCTCTCTTTCTCCTTACCACACCCACACATCCTCCGTCTGTCTCCTATCTCCCTACCCACTTACTTACCTATCCACACAGAACACAACAAAGCCCCCTAACACACACACACACACCGCCGCCGCCGCCTCATATCTGATCCGTGCCCTCGCACCATCTCCTACCTGCCTACCTACCTATCCCACCAAAAAGCCCCCTTTCTCCCCAACCCTGAAATAAAAAAAACCCCCGACGTACGTGCACCCACTCACACGCAAAACCCGTACTTCGCATACGACAGCCCGGAAAACAAGGAGGCTATGTAACGTGCGTTTTGAGCCAACATACAGCGTGGCAGCGAATAGGCAGTGGGAAACGGGGGTATATGGCTAGGGCGGGGCCGTGGGCGGTGCTAAGTGGTTGGCTAGCTGGGGTCTGACTAAGTAGGGCTGGGCGAATAAGCGAGATTGATTGCGTAGCGTATCAGTACACTTGTGTAGGGTGTGGCGGAGGTGAAGCTGTTTTGCCGTTCCAATCGGAGGATAGAGATGGGGAAAAGGGACGAGGGGAAGGAGGTGGCGTTGGAGGGGGAATAGCGACGTGTTTTAGATGTGCGGGAGTCGGAGATTTCGTGCTTTGTGGTGGTGGTGAGAAAAGCTCGGTTTTGACATGTGATTGGATGGCGGGGTGATGTGTTGGTTGGGATTGTGGGGTGCATAAGGGGGGGAGGCGAGCAACGGCGTGGAAAGGCTTCGGAGTGTAGGGTACAGAAGCAGACGGGGAAGGCCGGATACGTTTGAATATTAGAAAAAGGGGGGGCAGGAGATAAATAGGTCGTTTCCGGCTGTTTTTTTTGAAGCTACATGTTGGCTCTTGTCTGGTAAGTAAGAATCAGACGGGACGGTACAAACTCCGCGTGATGAGATAAAAATTCGTGCAACGAGTGTATTGCAAACAATTCTTCTTCAAAACTCCACCAAGGTATATAATATTTACAGTAAGAACATATGTACAGTTTTTTTCTCGTATCGCTCATACGACTGGTAGTTTGATGTCAGTCCAGGCGTAAATCGTATTCCACCCACGGACGGGCTTAGTAGGCGTTGGCAGACCACTGGTTAACAGTGAACTTGGCTGGGCCACCGGTGAAAGCCTCGGTACCGAATTGGTAGGCTGCGATATGTTAGTGTCTGGATTACCATAACCAGTCGAAGCTACAAAACTTACTAATGAGGTTCTGGCTGGAAGCAGGGAAGCCCTTGTTGTTCTGGAGGTAGGTGAAGAAGTCCTTCATGCTGGCCTTGAAGTTGTAGATGGGGCCGGAAGGAGTGACGAAGCTGTACACCTTCATGGAGCCGTTGAGGCCGTAGAAGAGTTCCCAGGTATGTCCGGCGACGTTGACCATCCCTTGCGAGGATCCAATGGGGTACACATCGTACCTGGCGAGCCTGTACTTTGTTAGCATTGGAACAAATGACAGTATTTAACAGACTTACCAAACCATGAGCTCGTAGTCACCACTGCTGGTGTCATGGTTCACATTGGCAGATGTGAACAAATCATATGCAACATTGCAGCGAATGTTAGTCGTATCATAGACCCAGTAGGCCTCGGTCTCGAGGTTGCTGTACTGGGTGACGGGCTTCTTGGTGATCTGACGTCCAGAGTAGACGTAGCTCTTGACGTTGTCCTTGCCACCCTGCCACTGCCAGTTGGAGTGCCACTTGGCGCCAGTCGAGCTGACACTGTCGACATAAGTGCACTGAGAGCCAGAGGTGGCGGAGCCGCGGCCCCAGATGTTGTTGTTGAGCTCGTAGCCGTTGCTGGAAAAGTACTGGAAGTCCTGGCAGAGAGTGGCTTGCTGTGCAACTCCCACGGAGGCGAGAGCACCAAGGATGAGAGATACGACCTTCATGATGGGCGAGTGGTAGAGGACTGGCTGGTGGAGAGGGAGTATGTTGCTGTGGATGCCATTTTCACCGTCGGTTGCCCAACCTTTTGTATTGATGCCATCGCAGCATCCATTACTCGAAGCTGCATTGCCTATCCTCTTTACGACTTTAGACGGTGGGGAATATTTGAGTGGGTCCTCATATATTCCAGTGTTCGTTCAGGCGCGAAGCGTCCCTAGATTCCGGCTGACCATGCCAAACGCTCGCTGCCAGCGACATGGGAAAGAGTACTCACGTGAAGTGGTTCAGGCCGGAGGATCTAATTTTCATCGCCAATCCGATGGCCTCGAGCAGCCCCATTGTACTAATTGTGGGTATCGGCGAATTTGCCTCCACACGAATGCACCCACGGAAATTGCTATCTGTAACCTGGATATCTGCCGTGGTCTTTTCCCGATCACCGGGGCACGGATAGGATGTGGCAGGATTCCCCGTGGAGTGAACCATGTCGCATGCAGCCTTGTCTACGTCGAGCGTCGAACGGTTGCTCGTTGTGCGGGACTGGAGCCCATGGAGCACGAGTCAGGCACCGTCAGCCATGGACATCTGACGCCTTTGGACGTGCAAGAGTCATGCAGCTGGGCGTTCAAAGTTTGATGGACCGGAAGCGTACCCGATATTCCTGTTTTCCATGGCAGTTCCATGTCAGTGAGAAACGGGCTCGTGGTGAAACAACGACCAGGGAGTCGGCTTTGGTTCTTCTTTTGTGGAAGAATGCATGGATGCGGAAGGCGGAAAACACGTGCCAATATTCTAGAAGGTCGGACAAAGTGGCAGGCGACTCTCATTGGCAGTGGCAGAGACAAGCAGGACGGAGAAGATGATCAGCAGACGGTGGTGGTGGCAGAAAAAGGCAAAGCTGGGGTCGGCCGGCGTGTAAGCAAAAGGGACATGGGCGTACTGACGAATGCGGGGTTAGCCGTGAGCCGCACCGAGATCTACCCCAAGTACCGCTCGCTCGCACCACCCGCATGCACATGTCGTGTTTTCCTGCTGTCCTCCAGAGCATCCCGTAATTTCTCCGAATTGTTTTTCACCGTCACGTTTAGCCTGCGACTGAGAGAGGGGCGTCGAAGCCACAGCCCACTTTCGCCTGATTGCGCCGACACCACACCTCGTCCACATCCCCTGTCCTTCCACGCCCACGGTACTTGCCTTTGCCCGTCTTGGTCAAAGCTCCCGCCCGCTCCCTTGAAGTCGCAATATCGCTTCCGAGTATCCTACCACCATTTCCACCAGTCTGCTGATCGTGTCACCGTGTATTTCTTGGTATACCACTATTCCGTATCAGCAGCATGGGGTTGCTATCTTTCAGATCCTTCAGTGTAATTTCGCCCATCTATTCCAATCAAGCATGCAATATACTGCTGTGCGTTGTGATATGTGCTGCGTTAGTTTGTTGAAACCTCGGATAGAAACAAGTACTATACTCCTGTGAGTTCATTTCTTCAGGCATAGCAACCGTTTCCAGTGCAAACCTTGTCAATTCAAAGAGGGACACAGCTCCGTGTGCTGGCAGAGTAGTTCTGTGGATACCAGCTCCCCAAGCCGTGTATCAATAGTTTATGTCTTACTTTCTCCACCATATGCTTTCTTGTTGGGCAAATCACGAGTCAAAACTATTACCTACAATGAATCGTGCCTACATACTCCATGTAAGACCCGAATACCGAACAAGGCAAGTTTCCAGGTCTTCCGGCGTACAATGGGGAAACCTGACTAGTGCTGTCTAGCTGCCTTAGCTGGGCCTCTACCGTTTTGGCTGTCCGTCGGTCCTTTAGTTTCCGCTAAGCCTTATACTAAACAGGATTCCATATATATAGCAGCAAGTTATTAAGTGTCACGAATCTTAACTCGACGTCTGCTGTTGCAACACCATCACGACCTTTGCAGTGCCGTTGGGTCCACTGCTCTTCTACCACGCCATCTCAAGCTTCCCCTCCTTGCTTCCACCGAAAACAGAATCATTTCTCGTAATCTCGACACTTACCTTCGTTATCTGCATCGAATTTGCGAAACTCGTTGAGACAATGGTGGAGAAAGCATAGTGTTTCGCAGCCAACTCCTCAGCCTTTGCATCT
This sequence comes from Exserohilum turcica Et28A, assembly GCF_000359705.1. Lineage (NCBI taxonomy): Eukaryota > Fungi > Ascomycota > Dothideomycetes > Pleosporales > Pleosporaceae > Exserohilum > Exserohilum turcicum. Next base: position 1,347,984 of record NW_007359937.1, on the reverse strand, counting down.
AGTATGGAAATAATTCGTCCGCTCGGTGATATGCAACAAAGTGTTTATTTATTTCTACTTATAGTTCAAACAAGCGTCATAGATGAGCTTGGCTTGAGCAAGGCATCATCTTGCCTGCCAATTTGGATATCCAAGTGCTCAAAAGAGCTTGAGCATCATTAACTACGTTTCACGTACACATCCAGATGCTAGTATGAATGGATGGATACATTAATTCAAGGCCGCGGATGTGTGCCATGTTTCAAATAACGGCCTGCGCATCGGGTCATGACTTGTCATGATTTCACGGGTACCGCATTGCAACACACTTTCAGTCATTCTCTCAATATGGATGCTGCCTGCTAACATCGTACGGGACTTTCGGGTGTGCTTTACCGCCTTGAGTACCTTAAGCAGCAGTCCCTTAATGTCAGTGCGCAGACTTGAACCATCTCCCTATTGAACGGATGAACCCTGGCTGAGCCCGACGTGTGAGCATTCGAATACTTGAAAGTACTCAGCGCCCAAGCTCGAGAAATTCGTAACACAGAGAGGCAAGAATTCGTTTTCGGGGAAACAAATGCGCAGTGTAATGTCGCACAGGACGCGGTCGCCAAATTCTTGGTCCGGAAACGCCGTGTTTAATCTCTAATGTCCACATCGGCTTCAAGACATCTCATGAGAAAGTGGTGTGACTCTGGAAGGAATGATTACCCCTACCAGAATCCGCAAACTGAACCGACTGTTCGGTATTCCGATCCACATGTTTCTCGAAGGAACATAATGACTGAAACTCGTGGGGCGATCCTGCACCAGCTTCCCCAGACTATATGTATCCATCGTGTTTGCAAAGGAATGCCTAGTCCTTCTAAGCTTTCAGCGCCAAACAGTACTTCTTCTCCATTGATACAAGTATTCTGTACACTCGCAAACAATTCCGCATCGACAGCCGTGTCGCGGCAGCGAGGAACAGCGAGCACAATTTATACAGTACATATCCTGTCTATCAATGACAAATAGATAATATCTCGTCAATTATATGCCTCGTCCAATCTCACGCCCCCCCTCTCTTAATTAGCACCAAGTCCGCTAAAATAATACCAAGACTCCGAGCCAAGACAAATAAAGCATTCATCACGGAGCTCCGTTCTCGCGTGGGCAGCGCACGGGCCATTGAAACAAACCATCGTAATTTGAAACACTGTCAAAGTGTCAAAGTGAAACACAACACACGTTGACTCCTGAAAGCCTATTTGCCCTCCCACTTACGCGAGGGGGGAGGCGCCAACCCTACTTGGAGCTGCGATCGATCACGGCAATTGCCAAGGCATAAACCGTGCCGCACGATCAAGGCATCACTACTAACCACGAAACCCGGTGGCACGCTCTCCGACGCGGCAAAACGGGATTGAGCACATTCATATCCACTCTAGATTCAAACAGTATAAACAGGCGTGTATCCTGTGTTTTTTTTTTCTTCTTTTTTTGCAGTCCGTACAAATACCAGTGGAGAGATAGACTCGCGCGGTACTTGGGGTCACCGACTGCCCTGCGAATCGACCGAGGTAGATCTATCTCGCTGCGGCTCTTCTCGCTCATTTCCACTGCATGCAAGGCACCCGCGGGAACGCCAAAAGCCTATTATTGACGCCGTTAGCCCGAAAACATCACGGATGACCAGAACACATGGTGCTGTCAGCCACACTGACCCCCGAGATGACTTGTGTTTTGAACCACCAACGTTTCTCCGCCCACCTACCCGCCACCTCCCATCTTATCTCAGCTGTTATGGTCCGAGTTAAAAATAAAACAATGCAAAGGCTTGTTTATGCAAAAAGGTAAAAAAGACTTGGTTGACAATTACTCTTTTCTACAGTGCTACTACTACTACTACTACTACTACTACTAGATGAGAGAGAAGAAGAGGAAAGAAAAAAAACATTACGCGTATGGCTATAGTAGCAATTAGGACAAGACCTTTAACTGGCGAGGATGAGTACAAGGGGGGTTTCTCACATATGCAAAACGGCATGTCAGAACTAGTCCTACATCTAGATACACAACCTGCAGCTATAACCCAACGCCCTTAGTCGAGCTGCATATTTCCCACCTACCCCCGCTGCTATTATATAGCCAAGAAGGATAAAAGAGAAGGAATCTAAAAAATAAACCGAGAGAAAGACAGACAGACGCACAGAGAGAGATAGGGAGAGAGAGAGAGAGATATTTGTTTTCAACCTCGCCTCCCCTTCCCCTCCTACCAAAACATGCGTTGGGCACCTAGACCCGATCGCTGTAGGGAACAACAGCAGCAACCACCACGAGCACTTCACCACCACGTGTGCCACAGACAGATTTTCCCGCCGAGACGGAGCAACGCAGTCTTGGCTTCATCTGCCACTCTCTGACCCGCCCAGGGCGCATCTCTCCAGCCGTCAGCCCGCCCCGCTGCGCCCTAGCCCTAGCCCGATTCGAGCACGACTACAAGGCCTACTGGGCCAGTGAGAACACACAACGGGGAAGGCCAAAGCATGTGTGCTGCGCGCCCGTCCGCCCAGTCCTGTGCGCGTGCGTTTATCTGCTTGTATTGGCGAGGTAGGTAAGAAAGAGAGAAGGGGGGGGGAGGGGTGTGCAAAGCGCTAGTATGTTAGTTGCCAAGCGAGATGGGTGATCGTCCAGAGAAGCACCGCGCCCGGTACGAAAGGTACATTGGTGGATTATATCCATTAGCGAAGAAGATATTCGGGGGGGAGGGGAACAGGTATAAAAGATGACAGATCCCGCTGCGTACGTAGAGAGAAGAAAGAGGCAAGCTTGACGCTGTACACTCATTCTCCCTACATTCTTTTTTTTTCCATTGCAATTCAGTCTTTTGGACTTTGTCGCTCTCTCCATCTCCATCTCTCTCTCTCTCTCTATTTGCTTCTGGCATACTTTGGCCCTTCACTTTACACAAAGTTCGCTTCTGCTTCACAAACACAAACACTCAAAGTCTCATAACTTGATCAATCACTCTACTTTCTACAATGAAGACGTCCTTGTTTGCGCTCAGCCTGGCTGGTGCCGCTAGTGCGCACACGACCGTCTGGAACATCTTGGTCGCTGGCGTGGACCAAGGTAGGGGCAACATCCAAGGCGGATACATCGACTCGCCGCCCAACAACTCGCCCGTCGTCGATGTCACATCCAAGAACATGGAATGCAATGTTCCCAACATCAAGGCAGCCAAGGCGGTGGATGCCAACGCTGGTGATGAAATTATTGTAAGTTGGTTTTGATATCTAGGATGCAGGACTGCCCTGACATGTACTGCGTCTAGGTCCAATGGTACCACGACAACGCTTCCCCTTCCGACGACATCGTTGCCGACTCCCACCACGGCCCCATCAGCATGTACACGTCGAAGGCTGGTGATACCCTGTCATGGGTTAAGATTGCAGAGGATGGTTGGGACGGCACGTCCTGGGCTGTTGACAAGCTCCGCCAGGGCACCTACACTGGAACGAAAGGACAGCACAAGTTCAAGATCCCTATGCTCAAGAAGGGATCGTACGTCTTCCGTCCCGAGATCATCGCTCTGCACGAGGGCAACAGGGTTGGTGGTGCTCAGTTCTACATGGAGTGTGTAAGTCGAAACTCGGTCCTTTATCTGCCATAATGCCCCCAGCAACACACACTGACTTGAGATGACCCCAGATTCACATCAATGTCGGCGGATCCGGCACTCTTGATCTTCCCGATGGTGTCGCCATCCCGGGTTACGTGACCGCCAACACACCCGGTGTGCTCTTTGACATCTACAATGGATTCAAGAGCTACCCAATTCCTGGTCCCAAGCTGTGGGACGGAGCCAGCGGCTCTGGGGGTTCTAGTTCTGGCGGCTCTAGTTCTGGCGGCTCTAGCTCTGGTTCTGGCGGCTCCAGCTCTGGTTCTGGCGGCTCCAGCTCTGGTTCTGGCGGCTCCAGCTCTGGTTCTGGAGGCTCTGGCTCTGGCGGCTCCAGCTCTGGTTCTGGAGGCTCTGGCTCTGGCGGCTCTAGCTCTGGTTCTGGCGGCTCTGGCTCTGGCTCTGGCTCTGGAGGATCTAGCTCTGGAGGCTCTGGTTCTGGAGGCTCTGGTAATGCTCCGGCACCTTCTCCTACTCCTGTCTATGATCCCGCTCCTGGGAACAAGCCCGCGCCCACCACCTTTTCAATTAGCTGCAGGCCTGCTCCTACTCCAGCCGGAGGTTCATTCCCAGGAGGTTCATTCCCAGGAGGTTCATTCCCAGGAGGTTCAGGTCCAGGAGGTTCAGGTCCAGCCGGAGGTTCATTCCCAGGAGGCTCATTCCCAGGCGGTTCATTCCCAGGAGGTTCATTCCCAGCCGGAGGTTCAGTCCAAGCACAAAATGACGCTCAAGCCGGAGGCTCAGCTCCCAAGTGGGGTCGATGCGGTGGAATCGGCTACACAGGCCCGACTGCGTGCTCCTCGGGCGCCCAGTGTGTCAAGCAAAACGACTGGTACTGGCAATGCTTGTAAGCCCCAGGTGGATGATGACGATGGCGGAAGGGCATGGTAGAAAAAAAGGCCGCGGTTAGCATCGGACAGTGGTGTTTGTGGGTTTGCAGATGTGGAGAAGAAGTGGCTTGTGGAACTTGTGGAACTTTGTGAGGGCATTTCTCCCCTTTGCTTCTTAGTGTGCAGAGGGGCTTGGCTTTGCGTGCAAGCTGGCTTGAGCACCGCCCGCCCACCGGTGTTGTTGTTGTTGTTTTTTCGATTCTTCTTGTACATATACGTAATCGCCACGACGAATTGGATGAAAATGCCTCTTCGGCTTCGACGCTCGCCTCACCGTGTTAGTGTGTACCCACCTCTTGCAACTCGAGCCTCGTCAGGGGCCTACGTGTCTGGAGGGCCCATCTGCCACGCTCTGCCGCTAGGTCTTACCGTCAGCCCAGCCGGCCGGCTGATCTGGCGAGGGCCTGGGAGCTGCCAGAGCGAGGGCGAGTACATGTCGCGGAGCAGTCACAGAGCAAGGTGGAACAAGAGGCGTAGCATGAGCGTTGGGCGCTGGCGTCGGGGCGGGCGAGGGAGAAGATGGAAGCAGCCTAGACCGGACCGGGGAGGGGGTGGAGGAGCATCGGGACCAGGCCTGGGACGTGGACGACTCGCGTGGGTGACTAAGCCGAGTCTATCCGCCGGCCCCGGCCTGCATCCCCAACATTTGTGCGCCGACACTCGGGGAACCCTACTCAACACATGCATACGTCTGACAACTCATAACGCAACAGCGCATCGTGCCTTTTTGCTCCTTCATATTTCTGATGCTCGCCCGCCCACCCGTCACCACACACACACTGCCACTATGATAGCCCCTTCCAGCGCCTGGGTCCGCGTCGGCCTGAGGCGCATCCCAAATGCCTCATCTCGCAACACAAACACTGGAAACACATGCAACCTCGAGCGCGCCTGCCTGCGACTGCGCCTTTCGAATGCCTCCCGCCGATACAATAGCACCAACCCGGAGGGCGCTCAGGGTGCCTCTGGCGCGGCGCGCACCATTCCCGGGCCCAGCTGGCTGTGGCTCGATCCCATCGTGGAGCCGTTCCGGGCATATGGTCGCGTGCAGCAGAGGCGGCCATACATGACACAACTGGTCTCCTCGCTGATCATATACTTCATCGGCGACTGCGTGGCACAAAGCATCACCCAACCCGAGCCTTCTGCCCAGCAACCCGAACCTGCCGAAGACGATGCCGACGAGAAGGGCTGGGTCCAGAAATGGAGCGACGAGCGTGACTGGGCTCGCACAGGGCGAGCCCTTGTCATTGGAGGACTGAGTGCCATTCCATCGTACAAGTGGTTCCTGTGGTTGTCCAAGAGCTTCAACTACCAGTCCAAGATTCTCTCCCTATCCACAAAGGTACGGCCCCTTCTCTTGCGCATTCTGTACAGCGCATGCTAACAGTATGCCAGGTCTTCGTAAACCAAGCACTCTTCACCCCGCTGTTCAACTCGTACTTCTTCGGCATGCAGACGCTCCTCTCGGGTGCATCCTTCTCCGAAATCATCGAGCGCATCCGCAACACCGTGCCAACAAGTTGGTGGAACAGCTGCAAGGTCTGGCCCGCAGTGACGGCTTTCAGCTTCACCTACGTGCCAATCCAGTACAGAAGCATCTTCAGCGGTGTTGTCGCCATTGGCTGGCAGACGTACCTGAACCTGCTCAACCAACACGCCGCTGCCGAGGAGGGGATGCAGCATGCTGCAGGACACGTCGCACCAGTCAACATCAGGACAGTACACGCCCATGCCGAGGGTGGTCAGGGCATGCAGAAATGCGCTGCCTAGATGTGTTGCTGTCAGAGAGCCACGTCAAAGGCATGTGGGCCTGCTGGACCGAATCCGTTGCGCAACCCAGACCCCATTACATTCCTTCGCTGACGTCAGTCAGTCGCCTCCTATTTTCCTTTTCTCTTTTTCGTTTGTTCAACCATGTCCCTTTTCAAGATCAGGGCCTTTTTGCATTATAGACTGGCGTTATACATTTGATACCACGAGCGCCGAGTAGAAGCGCCGACCTAGACACTGTTATATTACCAATTCTTTCACATTCCTCTCGTCTCTTATCTATTCTTTTACCGGCAGTCGGCAATTGGCTTTTCGACGTGCTTTGTGTTGATGCGACCGTCTGCTCAGCGTGTATGGAATACGGTGAAATCGTTTCGCATCTTCTTGCTTCTTGCGGCTCCTCAGGTATGTGTGCTCGTTAGGCGAAGAAGCCAATTTTGAGGCTTCATAAATCTATTGCCTGTAGAATATGGCGTCTACACAAGTAGTAATTGTTCAAACAACCCATCATGTGCCTGGCTCATTCTTGTTCAATCTCCGATTCATACGTCGTTCCCACAATGTGTCGCAATCACATCGACGGTCTTTGTGGGGGCCGATGGTGGGTGTGTCGGGTGGCGGGCCTGCCGCACGTTGCTTTCGCTTGCATCTTCGCTTGCAACTTCGTCTCCGGCTCTGGAAGCTTTCAGGGGCAAATTACTTGCCCCTGGAATCACTGGGGTAACCGGCCATGCCCAGTCTGTCGAGGCTCCACGATATCGTATTTCGAGGGTGTTCATGTAGCGCTGGCTTTCGGTTGTTGTTGAGCTCACTCAGGTCCAGATTCATCTCCTTCTTGCATAATGGCCTCGCACTGTTCCCTAATCTCTTGTACACCAGCAACGCCTTTCCACTTGTCCAGTATCGTGCTGATTTCTTCCCAATCCTTTTCCGCTTCCTCCTGACGCTCCTGGTCCATCATCGTTTGCAGTCGTCTTGGTGTATCGAGTACCCACCTCACAGTGTCTTGCTGCTTTCGCTTCTTTTCAGCCTCTTCTTTTTCTGGTCCGTTTTGCTCCATGCTTATACTGAGCCCCAGGCCCTCCTCTTTCGTGACATGGTTATCGTGTAATGACGACGACAGGGAAGCGGCCGTTTCCGCAATGTGCGATATGGCAGGGCCGAGCGTGTGTGTTGTGGGTGCAAGAGGATCCATGTTACCGCGCATGCGGCGAATAGTGCTGGTGGCAGAGAGAAGTTTGGAGTAGTTGTCGTAGACGAGGGACTTTCTGTCGCTGTCTAGATTTCGAATCTCTGCACCGCCGTCAGTCATGCCTATCCTTGTCTCTGTAGACCATCAGCAGCGTACGCGATACCAGGTCAGCCTCGACCTTGAGTACACCCTTCAGCCCCTCCTTTGCTAGCAGGCTCTCGACATAGGCCTCGGCGTTGAAGTCGGAGGCGTCCAGTTCCGTCAGCGTCTCATCTTCCTCCGGTCCGAGCTGATTTGTGGCGGTTCCCTCGGATGTCTTTGCGTCATGGTTTATATCTTTGGGGGGCGTCTTGATGCCATAAAATTCGCGGAGGGCGGCGCGGTTGCGACGGGCAGGCGGTTGAGATGGGCGGTGCGAGGAGCTGCTGTCGACCGAGGTGCGCGTCAAAGACGGACTGCGAACTGAGGTGCTCGGGCGGGGAGAGGCTATTGTCGACATGTTGGTGCTGCTGTGCCTGGATTGTGGGTAGGTGGTGTTGAGAGGGGAAGCTTGAGCTTCATGTGAAAGGGCCGAGGCCACCATTTCGTGAACGAGGGCCCCACGTCATTCCTCTACGCGTCGCGTCTGTCTGCCGCGCACCACACATGACTTTTCACTCTCAGTGCATAGACTTTCCAATTGCACACAAATTGCTGCAGCCCCATTCTCATCATGGCGGCTAATATTGCAGCTGAACTGACACATCACCTCAATGCCCGGCATCTCCACCCCACAGCAGCATGGCTCGAGAGCTTCCTTTCTACGACACGGCCAAACACTCCACTACCCGCCATCAAGCAAACATCGCTGTTCCGCCTGCTGGCCAGCGATATCACTACCTCACTTAATCAGCCAGCTACCTCAGTATTCCCCAGCGACATACTCAATGGAACAATGCCAACCCGCATTATCCCCGGCCCAGTCGTCTGCCAGGTGCTTGACATTGAAGATATCGGGCACTCGCGCTGGTCGCAAGTAGAATCAATCGAGGCGAAAGAGCGAGGCGAGATGACCAAAGGAAGGGAAATCGTGCGTGTAGTGGAGCAAGAGAACGAGACCGCTGCCGAGGCTGCTGCGGCTGTGCAGAGTAAAGGCCCGTTCAAGCTCTTACTCCAGGATGCCAAAGCCCTCAAAATCTATGCTCTGGATCTGAGAGGCATCGACGGCCTCAACACCAACATGACCATGGGTTTGAAGCTACTTCTAAAGAATACCGACGTAAGAAGAGGCGTAGCTATGCTGGAACCGGGCAATGTTCAGATTTTGGGTGGGAAGCTCGAGGCCCTCGATAAGGCTTGGAAGGAGGGGCGAAAAGAGAGGCTGAAGGCTGCAGCCAATTCGCCAGGACAAAATGCGGGGTGATAAGGCTGCAAAGACTACGACTTCTTTCTTTCGGCAACAGCATCGGCGTGATGAAAACAACATGTCAAGCATGTTCTGCGAAACGTGCATCGGTGTCCTGCGCCACCATCGTCACGTTATCGGTTCTCCAACAAGATCAAGCAAGTTGGACTGTGCAAGCAAGACCCAACCATATGTGGAGGTAGATACCCAATACAAACGGCTGAGACGGGAGGATTGACAAGTTAATCAGTCCGGTCATCATTGGACATACGAGTCGCTCATTGCGGCAGCAGCTAGCGGGTGTCCTGTCTGCCGGCCAACTTGGGAGAACTTGTCTGGTCCTCAACAGGACTTAGTGCGTGCTTCTAGACCCAAAGATAATGCAAAACCGATGGCGGATGCTTCACCATTAGAACTCATCACTTCTGCAAAGCTGGCGCGTTGGGTCGATCCAGAAATGTACTCTTTTACTATCAGATATAACCCGGAACTGTTCCCGGGCCTCGTACACCGATATGGCTTATTCATTCTAACAAAAGAAGATGGTTTGTCTCTCCTTTTCAAAACAGTTTCACATGCTTATTCATGTACAGTATGCAAATTACCCCAGGATATTCACACAAAAGGCCACTTTACCACTGATCACACTTGCTCGCATGAATCTCTGCAGACAGCGGCTACGTGGCTGCGAGCCTGTGTTCAGTCTCATACACAATGTAATGCCCTTGAATACAGCGAATCGTGGTATCCAACGCGTCTCTTGTATCTAGATGAATCCGATGGGAACAAAGATTATGTCCGTCTCATACGCACAGCAGAGCAGCGGCCTGATGGACCTTATGCTACTTTGAGTCATCGCTGGGGTAATGCGAGGCCTTTGCAGCTTACATATTCAATGGCATCCGACCCCAATCACCAATTCTCAATGGCTAGCATGCCGAAGACGTTTAGAGAAGCCATACAAGCGTCCAGAAGACTGGGGATTCAGTACTTGTGGATCGATTCTCTATGCATTATCCAAGAGGGCGACGATCGCCGCGACTGGTATCATGAAGCAGGGCTGATGAACAAGGTATACATGCATTCCTACATCAACATCTCAGCAGCAGATGCCGAGGACAGCACAAAGGGTCTTTTCCGAAGCCGTCTTCCGCTACTTGTGGGTCGTCACCGCGTTACGGTCAAGACAAACACCCTCGGGCCAGACGCAGAGCTTGTTGACTGTCTAATGACGGACTTCCTGCTCTGGCGACGCACAATGGAAACTTCTCCACTGAACAACCGCGGCTGGATTTTCCAGGAACGCTATCTTGCTCCGCGGGTCCTTTACTTCTGCCGGAATCAGCTTTTTTGGGAGTGCAAAGTGCACACGGTATGTGAGACTTTTCCCACGGGGCTTCCAAGTATAGGTTGGAACTTTGGCAATGTATCCGTCAAGACGTGGGAACGGCAACATGGTATTATGCCACCAGGTGTCCGCGACGATTCCTGGATACGCTTCTGGGACCAATCTATCGTGTTCCTGTATTCACGCATGGACTTGACGGTTCCAACCGACAGGCTGATTGCCCTCTCAGGCATAGCCAAATACTTCATGGCTCGTGTTCAGGATACATATGTTGCTGGCATGTGGCGCAGGCGTCTGGAAGAATCCCTACTCTGGTTTGTCGACCCAGGAAGCCCGGAGCCACGCACAAGGCCGCGTCCGACGCCATACCGCTCTCCGTCTTGGTCGTGGGCATCGGTGGATGGGACTATCATGCCCATCTGGCATTCCAAAGGCCGAGAAGGTATAATACATGTCGAGGATGTGGTACTGTCCTACGCGACTGACGATACGTTGGGCGCAGTTAGCGGTGGATGGCTAGACCTACGCGGCTCTCTCAAACCAATGAGGCTGTATGAAGATGAGGAGTGGGATGCAGCGTGGTGCATGGCCGTGGGCAATCCAGTCATTTCTGAAGGGCATGGTGTTATTCAAGAAAGCGCCTTTATGACTTTCAGCGTCTGGCTTGACGTCCTCCCGGGTGGTGCTTCAGCTCTGAACAGCCACAATGCGCAAGGGCATTACTTCTTCATGCCGTGTGATATCAAAGGAGAGGTGGCGGAAGAGGTTTGCTGTCTATTGTTCGAGCTCGTGGACAAGGAAAAGGTGTTATTCGAAAGAATTGGGAGTGTTTCCACTGCCCAGCCCGACGAGATTGAGCAACTGCTGGCGGATTTGGACGAAGAGACCAAGGCGCGTGTGCCGTGTCTGCAGTATCAAGACGGGCTGCACACCATCCGAGTCATCTAGACCGGGCCAAGGGCATTAGCCTGATTCTCAGCGGCCATGTGCGGTTCTCCAAGCAGGCCAGACTCGAGCGTGTCTTCTCCAGACGGAGCTGGACGGCGTGTGACTGGCACTTGGCCCAAGATGGCGCCGATGTTCAGGGTTCGCGTCTGCATCTGGGGCGCGGCCATGCGGGCAGAAGTGGGGCGAGCCGCGTACCGTAAGCCCCCCAGGTCAAAGGCGAAGTTCCAATCAACCAAGTATCCCAACACACAACCGCCATGTGCCCAGGCGGCCTGTCAGCCGGTGACGTAGTCCCACTGCAGATATATATTCTTGCAACCTTGTTCCCCGCGGGCTTGGGTCCAATACACTAGACCGGACGTTGGATTCTGTTCGACTACACTACCACTACCACTACCACTACCACTTCCTCCGAGGAAATCACACCCGCCATGGCACCGACCGACCATACTGCGCAGTTTCAGGGTATGCTTCTCTGGTCCTTTAACAATCTAGCCGACGGGACTAGACGGAGGCCATGGTGGCATGCTAGCTAATACGACATGGCAGAACCCCCCGTCGCAACCATGCCCGAAGCCACAAGCACCTCTACAATGCAACCCGACATCAGCCCCCAATTCCGCGGTCCGTCTTCCTTCCCTTTCCCCCCTCCTCATCCTACTCGGCATGCTCCCCCCGCAAGTCACCCGCCACCCCATGTCTATGTATATACTCACGCATACATTTTGATCCCCACAGAACCAATGGTCTCGGACTCCACCACCCCACCTCCAAACGCCTCCTCCTCCTCCTCCTCCTCCTCCTCGGACACTGACTCGGACCCCACGCTCCACAAAAGCACCACCTCCAAGCTCAAAGACGCACTCAAGAAACCTTTTACAGCATCTTCTTTTTCTACTTCTTCTTCTTCTTCTTCTTCTTCTTCTTCTTCTTCAGATGCTTCGTCGTCGGCATTGTCTTCAAGCCACAAGCTAGGCGAGCGCGAAATCACATCCCCGGAAATGGCAGCTGCAAAGGAAGTCCTTGTTGCCAAGCAACTAAAATAGTCGTAGTCGTAGTAATATTTGTTCGTATTCCATAGAATCCGGATTCAGCCTTGTATCTACGTTGGAAAGGGGCATGTGCGTGCGTGCGTGTGTGTGTGTGTGTGGAACAAAGAAAGACAGAAATGATAAATGAAATTATTAGCCCATTCTAGCCCAAGTCAAAACTAAACAAAAAAAAACCAAGGATACACACACACACACACACACACACACACACACACACGCACAAAAAAAAGGGGGGGGTGGACGAAGCGAAACAAGGACAAAGGAGGAGGCGCGGAGGCGCGGACGACGCGGACGACGCAGATTTGAATTGCCAAGCCGCAGTCCCAAGTCCCAAATTCTATAGCCAAGCAACGCGGTGCCTACTTATGTGTGTGTGTGTGTGTGAACAAGGAAAGGAAAAAAAATTAAAGTTTGCCCTTGCAACCCCCCCCCCTTCCATTCATTGCTACGACTACGACTACGACTACGACTACACACACCATCTATTTTATTTTGTTTTCTTACTCAAATACCAGCTACAGTAAATACTTAGACCCTGTACATTCATCTCTGGGGAAACTCTCACGTCTTGATATTTTCTCAGGAGGGGGGGGGTTTTTCTTTTTGAGGGCGCGTTTGTCATCGTACATACGCATACGTACGTAACATGTATAGTATATATATGCGCGTACTTGTACTTAACGTCTATATACCAAGTTAAGTATGTATACGGAGTTGATACCTGTTTCTGTGTGGTGTGTGTGTGTGTGTGTGTTGCGGCGCTGGCCGGGTGGGTACTTTGTGAAGAACGCGTCCGATTGATTGTTCCCGCTTTAATAAATGCCTGCGGTATAATAACAAAACCCCCAATAAAACCCTCCTCCCATCAGCATCCCTACCAAATGTCGACTGGGGGGGGGAGGTGTGTGTGTGTTTGTAGGATAAAGTTTTGGTCGTTATCTTACTTTCTTCGCGAGCGCTTAGGTATTGACATGGATACGTATATGCATATGGTATATGCATTAATGATAAGAGAATAATGCCCCTCCCCCCCCCGCCGTTCCGCCCCCTCAACAGATTGGTGTGCCTGTAATTTCGTCTATGGATGTTGGTGTCTTGGGGGCTGGTTAGGGGAGGTAGGGGTTGACCCTTGCACTTGTGCGATTTTGTGTGTGTGTGTACGGAGGTGCCTTTCTAAAGTATTGTCTGACGCTAATCTCGGCGCTTCGGCACAACTCTTCTTAGCGCAACTCCTACCTTAGAGTTAAGGTGTCAGACTGTTAGGGATTTTCTGATCAAGGACCCGTTTGGATCACTGTGATAAAAGACTGTGATAAACTTGATGGTAGAAACTAATTGTATTGATTGCTCTGCGCTCTGTTGTCTGTAGGGGCGCAAGGGCGCGCCCCTTATGAGAGCTATCGCTATTGCTTTTTGTATTAGGTAGGCCGCTAAGTATTAGCCTCGCCTAGAGTTAGGTCTTGGCAATCAGCCCTAATTGGTTAGGATCACAGAATCCTGGTGCTCGAGTCCACACCTAGATTCTGCCACTTATCTAACACACCCCCTTAGCTTAGAGCCAATTAGGATTACAAGCTAGACTATCAGTCAGTTAGATCGCTAGACGCTCAATTTGATCCTAGATCTCAAGCAGAGCCATTTTTTAGGTTGCTTCTTAAGTCTGGCTTTCTACTAGCCCTAGTTAAGTTAAAAATCGCTGCCACTAGTTTACTGGGAGAGCTTTGGTGAGTCTATCTACTATTATTTCTGTCGATTAGGTGTAGGTGACTTTAATCCGTCCGCTAGCGACTTCTTGCCTTAGCTAGTAATAGTGGATATCCACGTGTTAAAGCTTAGTTTAGAGTCTTAATATCTCCTAAGTAACTAGCTAGATAGTTTGTTAGTTATCGCACTAGATTTCGATCTAATCTAGTAGGTCAACTTTAAGTTCTTTAATTAGTCTTAATATAAAAATGGCTTCCTTAGCTACTTATAATAGTACCAAAAGCTTAGCCTTAGTAGTAGACGTAGTAACTATATCTTGCTTACTAGCTTACTAGGCGATAAGTCTGCTAAATAGCTTAATCGTGTAGCCTTAAGAGCTTTTACGATCTAGTGTATTATTAGCAAATAATACGTTACTAGCCACTTACATAGAATTACCTAATCTCAGCTACAGCGCTAGGAGCTTAGTCTCTTCGAGGTAGAGTAGCACTCGATCCGCAGCCCTCTAGTGTTCCTAGCTAGAATTAGAGAGAAACCTAGCTAGGCGGGACGTTGCAAAGGCAATATCCAGCCTAGTATTAACAGCTGCGTAGAGTAGGGATCCAATCTTGCGTTAATACTTGGTGATTTCTAGTAGAGTAGCTAGCCCGTCTCGTGGCTTCAGCTTAGCACTGCCTATTGGGGTATCGTGCCAGACAGTCTTGTCCTTAGCTAGTTAGCTAATCTTCTCACAGTAGGCCCCTTAGGATAGGTGGATAAGTCGTTTTTCTCGATCTCTCCTCACTTCAATCCCAAGAAACCACTGGATATCGTCCCCACCAGTCATTAAGTAAGTCTTTTTGAGATCTTCTACTAACGTGGTAGCCTGGTGTAGTTGGTGTTGGCCATAGGCTATATTGAAATCATCCACATAGAAGAAGACTAGAGTGCTGTCCTTGATTATACAGCATGGCTCATGGGGTATAGTCTAAAACCTAAGCTTAGTGAGCGTTGCTGTGAAGTCTCGTTGCCATAACGCTGGCGATATCCGCAGCCCATAGAGTGCCTTTTAGAGCTTAAGTATGGTACCTGGCTTCTGATATCCATAGGGCATACGCATGTACACTTCTCTATCAAGTCAGGCGTACACGAACGCGTTAGTAACATCAAACTGCTTAACTTTAAGATCGTATTTAGCCGCAACAGCCATAAATAGACGAAAGGATCGTCCAGCTAGGGTAGCAGCGTAGGTGTCTTGAGAGGTAATATTCCGCTGCTGATCGCCCCTAACTACTAGTCGTGCCTTGCACTTAAGAAACTAGTTTTCTTAATTAAATTTGTAGGTACAGACCCACATGCAGTCTAGAATCTAATGTCCACTTGCCTTAACTACCTTGTATAGTACTTCTATCCACGAGTTAGTGATCTTATAGCTATCTAGATGAGCGCGTTAGGCTTCTTTAAATAGCTCGCCCATTAGATGCTCGTCTAGGTTTGATCTAGCTGTCGGCGGCTCAGGGAGCTGGGATTGATGGATTTTGACTCCTTTGGAGAGCAGCCGTCTAAGCTGCGCCTTGTCTATCGCGCTGCCATTGTGATCTCCAATGCTTCCGGCTTCGGTTCCGGCCATAAAAGCTGCGGCCCATGGGACTGTTTTAGACGATTGGATTTCTGGAGTAGTTTCTGCCGTTCCACTCATGAGCTGAGCCAGTAACGCCACTGGTGGTGGGAGTGGCT